>NC_089754.1:39162270-39262270 GCF_040412425.1 Macrobrachium rosenbergii | reverse complement strand
ACAAATGCACAACGGGTTTTTAACGGAAATCAATAATATTCTAACCTGGGTGCCTCTGGCGCACTTGTTTTTGGGAAAGAGAAACCACGTTAAAAAGCCAGACACGAAGACAAAGTAACACAGAAATCATTTCCCTGAAACACAGGTTCTTCGATAAAAATGCCGTTGATTCGTCTCTCCCATCTATCTGTACATAGTAAACTGGCTCAACTGTGCACCTAGATTCAAGCACTTTCAACCATTAGTTTATGAATTTTTACTCCATTATTATTATTATTATTATTATTATTATTATTATTATTATTATTATTATTAGTGCTCTCGTTACTGTTGTTTTTAATGTGTCGCATAACCAGCCGATTAACCTGCTCGGTTCACTCCATTTGAACAACAATAACCCGACGGAAATGAAGAGAAGAGAGACAGGCAGACGCGTATGGAAACACTACTTCCCTTTGCAAGTTCTTCAGCTCGCGCAGTTTATGACTCATTACAGAAAGTGCGACCTTTACGAAAAGTGATTAAAACTTTAAAGGAAAAATTTTACAAAAAAGAAAAATTTTAAAAATAAAAGATCGTTCAAGATATAGACTCCTAATTAGCCTCTCCTTACTTCATGTAGCCTCAGGACACTTTACTTTTATAAGATTTTCCTTTACCTCTTAATACATATTTCTCACTCCACTTTTACTATAAATATTTACAATCCGCTTTCCTCAAATTCCTTCCCTTGTTAACAGGATTTATTTGCTTCTTTTTATAATTTTTCATATTTTTGCTATACTTGTCCGAATTGTTCTCAATTTTTAATATTATTTTGTCCTCATTTTTACTAAAAATCATCTTCAGTTTTTATCATAATTTCAATTCCCCTTTGTCATAAGTTTTCACATCGACTTTAGCTATTTTTATTGACTGTTTATTACGATTTATCTTCTTTTTATCATTATTTACCATTCCTTTTAAGACAATTTTCCAACTCTGTTCTTCATAATTTTCCTCTACCTTTATAATAATTCTCTTCCTCTTCCTCAAATTTTCTTCCCTGCTTAATGCAAGTTTCGTTTCCCTCCTACAGAAAATTTCCTTCACTTCTTACCTAGAATTTTCCTCCCTTTCCGTCATAATGCCTCTCCTTTTCCATCCTAACTTTCTAACCGTTTTTTCACCCCAACTCCCAACTTACTCGCCTTTTTCATCATATTATCCCTTCAGTTTTATCAAAAGTTCCCCGCCTTTCATCGTTATTTTCTCCGATTTATTTGAGGATTTACTTCCTTTTTTATTGTGCGGTATTTTTCTCTTTCTTCTTAGTTATTTATTTTAATGAGATTTCCGAAGTAGCAATCAAGTAATAATAATTTTATACTTAAAATATTTCTTTCAGTTTGCGTGGTGTATAGATTATGACAACTAAATTAAATAATAATAGTAATAACAAAATTTAATAATAATAATAATAATAATAATAATAATAATAATAATAACAACAACAACAACAACAAGAGAAGGCAAGAACAATCACCTGAAATCTTTCGATGATGGTATTTCTCAAATAAAAAAATAAAAAAAAGGAAGAAACCATTATGTATGGCATATTCGAACTCTCCTCCTTCCCCTTAAGGCCAATGTCTCCCCAGCAATCCCTTCAAACACCCCGACACTGAACTCCAATCCGGGACAATGAGGTCAATAAATCTTAATAAAGAGACCCAAAGAGAAAAAGGCCGAAAACGAGTCCTTCCACGCTGAACCATTTCCAGTCGAGCAATTAGAAATGACAGGGTAATTTTGCAATTCCAACCCGCCCTATAAAATACTCATCCTCAGCTTCCCAGCTCAGCAATGGCTGAAAATGGAAATTTATTTTTTTAGGCGAAACTGCCTTGTCAGCCTCCTGAAACCGGGAGGAACTTGTTAACTTTGAGGTGAGCCAGCTTAAAAATTCCTTACCATTCAGCAGGAGAATGAAGAGTTGTTTCTTTTCGTCTGTACATTTTAAAGGTCGTTCTTTTTTTATCCCTTAAGAGAAGCCATTAACACAAAAATTTTCTAATGGTGATCTAGCCGGATTTTTCTTTACCGTAAAATAAATACTTTCTTTTGTCTATGCAGGTAACTTCTTGAAACTGTTAGAACACACCATGGTGAGACTTGGATACCATTAAATCATGGACGGTTTGTTTATATATATATATATATATATATATATATATATATATATATATATATATATATATATATATATATATATATATATATGTATATATATGTATATATATGTATATATATATATATATATATATATATATATATATATATATATATATATATTTTTCGGCTCATAACCTTCGGTTATCTTCAATTCTAAAAATACCTTTCAAGAAACGAGTCGACGCTATTCATAAAGAAATTAAAATCCCATATTTTGCTTTCTGTAAATCGAAGGCAAAATAAAAAGCACTTCTGCAATACCTTAAAATTCTTAAATTTAGGAATGACGCGGTACAGTGGCTGTTGCAATTCCTGCAAGACACCACACACTATTTCATTCCCTGTCTGTATTTTTTTTTATAGGTATAAATGGCTATTAAGTTTGTTTGCTTATGTACAATGAAATTAAGAATAAACCACTGCCAATGAACAAAGGGAATAGAAACAGGTTTTTGCATTCCAGCACAACTTCGTTTTAGCGACAGCGCCTACGGGTGTCATTTTTATGTTTGTAAATACCGAGGCTATTAAATCCCGACGGCATAGTCCCTACCAAACACGCATCTAAGCCCTGACCAGATCAAACGCTGATTGATCGAGAGACCATCATCTTTACCTACAACTCTCTTCAGATACTCTACCGCCCCCTTATGGGCAGCCCGAAGGAATAAGAGCCCGTGCCGGCATATGGCGTGTTTAATCTACCCCGCAGCAAACATCCGCCGCTACGCCTCCTCATTGCAACTCCGCGGGAATTGGTGCAATATTAGAAATCTAGCAGACGAAAGCAAATAAAGAGCGCGGATTCCGCGGAAGGATCTGGGAAGCACGTGTTGACTTAGGAGCTACCTTCGCTACGGCGAGAGATACTTCTTTATGAGTTGTTCCTCCTCCTCCTCCTCCATCTGGAGTTACCCCTTTTCATTTTGGAGTACTACGGGGGACTCGGTCCTCTTCGGTTTCATCCCATCGATTCGAGATTTTTAATGAAAGTGCCGAAAACTTTCTCCTTCTCGTTCGTTGTAAGATTCCGAAAGCGATATTAGGGTGGTGTGGAGGTCAAAGATTTGTAAAGTACTGAACTGCTTTCTATCTAAGGACTATTAAGAGTATCTAAATGATTTGGTATTCGCGTAACTAAACACAAAAAAATTGACACTAAATATACATAAGCATACATATCCATACGTTTACTAATCTGCATTTTATGATGACATCGATTTACATATGTAAAACCATTTATAGATATAAACATAATGCGTTACGAAGCTCAATTATTCTCCCCTTCTTTCCTGAGCAAGTATCTTACTAGCAATAAAAAATAAAATTTTTGCAATAAAACCACATAAGAACCTTAATCGATTATGAAAAGTACGTACATTTAAACACCTCCAATAAATTACCTACCTAAGTACAAGCACGTGCAAGGCTCAGACACGCAAACACACAGACAAACTAGAAATGTATCCACAAATTTGTCAGCAATAAACGTTAAATTCAAAGATGATTCTCGTATAACCTCCGGCCGTCCTAACATTACTAAACTGCTGAAATAATGACCTCATGCTGTGACATTTTATCCGCCCCTGCTGTTGCCACTATCAAATGTTTTCAGCTCTACGTCATTTTGGAAAAGGTCTGCCTTTGGAAGTTAGGTGTGGTCTCTGTCCATTTTTACAGCCTAAAATTAAAGGCGCTGAAATATCAAACTTCTTCGTTATCAATATTTCTAGCCATATTTAATTTTAGTTAACTTTTACAATTTAAAAAAGTTAATTTATCTACTGTCCTTTATATATATATATATATATATATATATATATATATATATATATATATATATATATATATATATATATATATATATATATATAGTATATATACTGTATATATATATATATATGTATATATATATATATATATATATATATATATATATATATATATATATATATATATATATATATATATATACAAACAAACACACATATATATGTATATATACATATATATGTGAGGGTGTGTGTGTGTGTGGGTGTATAAACACACGCACACACACACATAAATATATTAACATATGTTAATAAAGTACTATAAATATATGTAAATTTACATACAAACACATCTTCGATCTTTAACAAAACGAAAATTCTTATTCACACCAGATGTTCACGTTTCTGTTACAATCATTTAACTTCGGGCCAACTGTAACTTTCCTTTTATAACATCAGGAAGCAATGAATGACGAAACTTTTTATCTTATTTGCATTTTTATCTGTTAAAGCCCTGTGAGAAATATACTTTTTTTTATTTACAAAAAGAAGGAATTCCTCCCGTGGCGAAAACACCTTTGAAAAAAAAATAAAAACCTCACTGGCTTTAATGTAAAGGGACAACAATTTATTCAGCATTTTGACATTTTAAATTATTTTTCCCGACATACTACACTTTCATGTGATTTTATACCAGCTTGTATTTCATCGCAAGGGCAACTAATTGCACATATACATATATAAACACATACATATGTGCTTTTATGTATATATATATATATATATATATATATATATATATATATATATATATATATATATATATATATATATATATATAAATATATATATATATGTGTGTGTGTGTGTGTGTGTGTGTGTGTGTGTGTGTGTGTGTGTAGATTATAACAAGTTTAACACAGTTCGAGTCTCCAACCGGCTAATAAAGACTCAGAGGAATTTATTTCTGGTGATAGAAATTTATTTCTCTCTATAATGTGGTTCGGATTCCACAACAAGCTGTAGGTCCCGTTGCTAAGTAACCAATCGGTTCTTAGCCAAGTAAAATAACTCTAATCCTTCGGGCCAGCCCTAGGAGAGCTGTTAATCGGCTCAGTGATCTGATAAAACTAAGGTATGCTTAACTTAACTTTAACCTGCAACTGTTTTATACTTGCAAATAATACGCCACAAATAACCCATTAATATCGAATTCACTGGACCCTGGGAATAACCTAAAACCAAAGGGAAAAACATAATGAATGCTCATACCCTCAGAAAAGACTCAAGTATATCTTAGTTTAACCAGACCACTGAGCTGATTAACAGCTCTCCTAGGGCTAGCCCGAAGGATTAGATTTATTTTATGTGGCTAACAACCAACTGGTTACCTAGCAACGGGACCTACAGCTTATTGTGGAATCCGAACCACATTATGACGAGAAATGAATTTCTATCACCAGAAATAAATTCCTCTAATTCTTCATTGGCCGGTCGGAGAGTCGAACGGGACAACAGCGTGCTAGCCGAGAACTCTACCCACCCCTCCAATGAAGAACTAAGTACACCTATTCTTCCTCGGTTTGGATGTAGGAAGAGTGACTTGATCCATTCAGCAATCAAGAAAAACCAGATATTCATCCCAAAAAGACAGAGGTTCGAATCCTGGTCAGGGTAGGAAAACTTACATATACTTACATTTGGATATAAGCTATGCCCAAAGTATAGTGAATTTGATAGTAATGACTCAATAAATAATGCTCCGACACTTGATGTGAACCTATAAAATGTTCTATTTATAACAATGAACTATGTGGAGCGAGCACTCACCACCAGCTGGATGTAAGCAATGGACCCAACAGTGGTAATCATTAAATCTTTATCAGCATTCCTGCTCCGTATTTGGTAGTAATCAGAGAGAGAGAGAGAGAGAGAGAGAGAGAGAGAGAGAGGAGAGAGCGCTGGGAATTTAACTCACGTCTCTAACAGTTAAAGTGGATCGTTCTGTGCAAAGGATCGAGTTGCTGGTTTTCTCTGTCGTCCAAAGAGCAGAGAGGTGCTACAGGTGTGTTCTTTTACTACAGGAGCTTAACTGTAGATGTTGCTACAGGAGTTTTCATTTACTACAAGAGCTTAACTGTAGATGGTGCTACAGGAGTTTTTATTTACTACAGAAGGTTACCTCTGGATGGTGCTACAGGTGTTTTCATTTACTAAAGGAGCTTAACTGTAGATGGTGCTACAGGAGTTTTTATTTACTACAGAAGGTTACCTCTGGATGGTGCTACAGGTGTTTTCATTTACTGCAGGCGCTTAACTGTAGATGGTGCTACAGGAGTGTATACAAAATGAAGGGTCGTAGTTCTTTTTGGTTGCTGAAGTACTTAAGAGTGTGACGTTTGTCTAGAAAATCTGTGCGCAGACAAGGACATGGAAGCAACTATTATTGAGACTTAAAAATGAGGCTAACGACCAAACGATTGTAAAATTCATACATACATTATATATATATATATATATATATATATATATATATATATATATATATATATATATATATATATATATATATATATATATATATATATATATATATATATATATATATATATATATATATATATATATATATATATATATATATATATATATATATATATATATAATTTGTATGTAAGATAAAACTATAACTTGACAGACTTAAATATATCTAGAGAGATGGGCCTGAAATTAAATCTACTGATAAAAAAAGCATCGAGGACAGGGTATGCACAAAGGGGTTGAAAAGAAATTTTATAAAAATAAAAGGACTGATGAAGTTTCGTCTTTTAAATATTTAAGAACAAAGATATCCTATAGCCTACAGTTCCTCTTGTTCTGGAATTTAGTACAAAACGGAAAAAGGTAACAAATCCCATCATGGGCAGACTGAATAAGCTTAGGAAATCAAACACTATGCATGCATTGCTAAACGTACATGAACCATTATAGACTGAATCAGTGTCTAAATGATTTTGTCGATTTGAGGCTAGAGCTTAAAGGATAATAGTGGGAGCCAGGTGGCACAACTGCATTAGAAATGATACCAAAGGGGAAATTACAGAAGTTCCATATGTAAATGAGATGATGATGAAAGGGGGATGGAGATGGCTTTGATATGTCCTGCGCTCAAGTATGTGAGGTAGAATTAGTACTTCATATTAATCGCTCAGCAGGACAATGGTGGTACGGTAATTTTCATCATTCACATAAAGACCTTTACAGTCTCAGAGGCATCACCATCATACAACAAAGAGGTCATTGTGGTTAAAAAAAAAAAAAAAAAAGCGTCTAGTGAAATCATTAAAGTGCATATATATATATATATATATATATATATATATATATATATATATATATATATATATATATATATATATATATATATAAACTATAGCAAAGTGCATATATATATAGAACTATAATAGTCTGTCTGAACAGTCGAATAAGTTAAGACGCGTCGTGTCTACATATTTTTAAAAAGTCATTTAACCAATCATAAGAGAAAGAGTAAATATGACATCTAGTACTGAAAACTTGGAAGATTCGCGGGACATTTTATCGAGCTGAAAGCTCGTCCTAATTTCCTTCCAGAATTGGTTTCTTATTAAACTGAAGATTCGCTGTATCTCTGTTGCAGCCAACATCCAAACACGCAAAATGATATAATGAAAATATTTATAGTTCTTGTTCTCACTATTATCATCATCATTAATAACGAAGTCGACTGAACATCGCTCAGCATACTGCCATAGATAATACGACGAAAAATTACATTAAAAAAAAAAATAAATAAATAAAAAAAGGGGTTTTCGCAACACCACTAATTTATTGTCCGACGTCCCCTTCGCTCGCCCGTACCTCTTGCGGTAATTGGCAAACTTTAATCTTAATTGGTGTCATTTCCGCGTGAAAATATTTCTCCGGGAGCTTATAAATCATTCGCGGGGTAATTATGCTTGATTGTTCTTTAATGGCACCACCACTTGAAAATTCCATTCCCTAGACACCTGCTCCCCAGTGCCCACGAACAGGTGTGATTAATGGACACACACACAGGCTATGCTCTTTATGAGGAATTCATATTCTATAATAAATATATCTACGGGGTTAATTGTGTTTGTACAGGTTTATAAAAGGAGACTGGCAGGGTGATACTGGCTGTGGGAAAATATAATGGAAAACACTTCGCTGGTATGAAAAATAAGACAAGACATTTGGGACTGTTTCATCGGTACGACAAATTGGAAACATGGAAGACAATAAAGGTGAGAAAAATAACGACAGGCGAATATCCATATATCCATAAACACGTGGAAGTCTGAAAGGGGGAGGGACATTATTAATGAGGAAAATGAGAAAAGGATAAATATTTATATAACCGACAACTAAAAAAAAGGGGACGTTGTGTAAAACGTGCCTTACTGGAGTGAGAAATCAAGGAGACTTCTCACTTTGGTGTGAAAATGTGCAAAAGGTAAAAAGAACTTTTCAGTTGTGAAGAAGCAAAATTGTAAAAAAAAATTGTAGACGTGAAAAGGGATCTTACTGGTACGGAAAACAATAAAAAAAAATTATCTTTCATGTCAAAGTTTACAATAAGGTTGAAGAAATTTATTTCTGTGAAAATGGAAACAACAGATATGATGCTAACGACAATAAATGCTAGAAAAAGGAAGGGATCGCATTGATGTACGGGATAGGTAAAGTACAACATGGGCAAAAGACGCCATTTATTTAAAATAAAACATAAATACCATCCTAAAAATTGTTGGAATTTTTACAATGAAACACCACTGAGAAAAGACGAGATCTTACATACTGGGCCCCAAATATCAAATGTACATTAAATCTAGCCCCCCAAAAATTATAATGAGATAATCTTCGTAACAGGGGCGCAAGGCTCCATTACAGTAACTCGTGCTTATGACTGAAACGGAGAGCCATCAGAATTCTTTACAGAATATCCGTAAGAGGAAAATAAACACTCATTTGAATAATGGATGAAATATAGAACGCCCTGAATGAGCTGTATACATTATGACACCCCGTCAAGTGCGTTATGGTAATCGCACGCAAGTCTTCTAAAGACTATATATAAAAATCTCTCTAAAAGGGAAAAGTCATTTAAGTGTTAAGGAGAGTTCGGGGACGATGCAAAGGAGAGATGGTGCACTATTAACAGGGTGGGCGACCTTAAAGAGATGATAATGGTTTTATATATAACCTTAATAGGAGGTTGAGGGTAAAATGCATGGAGCGGGTTGACTTATGAGTCTGCGAGAAAGTGGGTGTAATTTACATGAATTGTGGCATCAATTTAGTTTTTTTTTTTTTTTTTTTTTTTGTTGCTTAATGTGATACATCATTGTTCTCTTTTGGGTGGAATGCGGGTTAGGATATTCGTCATAAGTGAAATGAGGATAATGCTGCTTTGTATGCGCGAACAATCAGGTTGTTTGACATGTAAGGGGAGATGGGAAGATATTATTCAACATATTGAACTTACGTGTTCGTAGCAGTTTATAAATATTACTAAAAATACAATGAAAGGGGGCTGGGCATAGAGAGAGAGAGAGAGAGAGAGAGAGAGAGAGAGAGAGAGAGAGAGAGAGAGAGAGAGAGTATTAGTTCCTACACTCAAAATACCCTCGCTAAATTATTCCAGATAATCGAAATATTATTCCAACACGATTTAAATATCTGCTAAACACACCTCCCTTCGAGGATACAAAGAAAAGGTATTGCTTTGTCCAGTCGAAATAATGTAGCTGATTTGTTTCTCGGAGACAGAGACGGAGCAATTCCAGAACAGATGGCTGAGGAAGAAATATGTCGGTTAGTGAAAGAAACAAGAAGAAGAAAATGCAGCACAGAAAGGGGAAAGAAGGAACTGGAACACGAAGAAAAATGTGGAAGAAAGCAAAAGGAGAAAGTCAAGAGGAAAGGGAAAGAACATGGGAGGGATTCCAAGGATTTAAACGCCGGAGTCTTGAAAGTAAAATGAAAGTATTTTGAGGAGACGAACTGCAGTGTAATAAGGGGATAGAAATAGAGTTGAATGATTGTTTTCGAAACAATGGATGCCAAAAAAGGAAAAAAATGGACATTGGTTGAGGGAAATGTAAAAATCACGAGAAGAATGTAAACTAATATAAATTATTATCAGTATAATACAATACTGCTAATGGAACAAGTCCATAACAATGACAGTTCTCTAAAAACTAAAAAAAAAAATCCTATAAATGGCATAATTATGACCGGCAATCTTAAATAAAAATCAAGAGGAGATTGAAAGAAATATTTCATGAGAGAAAAATGTTCCTTGCTGTGGCAAACCTCATAAGTGCAGAGGAGTTTGACTCAAGAAAATGAGTCACATAGCAAGTTTGACACGGAAGGAATAGGGCATAAATAAAAATAAATAAATAAATAAAAACTGAGAGGAAATAAAAAATAAAAAGTGAAAGGATTGCCCACTGACTGCCCATACGTGGAAAAAACGACAAGGGAGAAAAGGATTGGCAAAAGAATTACAACAGACAAACGGCAACAAATATAATCACATAAATGCATGAGTTACATTATAAGTTAGGAAATAACTGTTATGACTAGAACCATAACAATACGAGAGATACGAGTATATTCATCAGCTGAAGACAATCCGGTGGGCAGAATTTCAGAGCTGACCCGACATGCTATACTGGTCAATGACACCAGACACTAGCCAATTTCAAGGTCTATGGTTCAAACGCCCAATGACTAACCGAGGCAGGGTACATAAAGATCAACTAAGCACCTCTCCACGCAAATGAGACCTGGGGGAACAAGTCAATGGCTGATGATGTATCAGGCAGGCGAACCTTTGAGCAGACTCCCCTCTACAAAACCCCCTCCCTAGCTTACAGGTTAAAGTGCTTAGTATGTGTGTTCATAGAAATAACAAAAAAGGCTTGGTATAAGAGCTAATTAAGTTTAGATAATATCCAAAAACATGTATATTATAAAATTGTACAAATAAACATGCATATTATAAATTTATTACAAATAAACATGTACATTATAAAATTATACAAATAAACATGTGAATTATAAAATTAGACAAATAAACATGTACTTAATAAAATTATAAAAAGAAACACGAAACAATACAGGTTTATAAAAAAAAAACTTTAAAACTTGACATACACCAATCGCATTCAAAATGCTTCTGACGATAAAAAGGAAACCTGGCGCTCTTGAATTTAAGCAGATTGTGTTACATTTCTCTTCATTTAAATGAGTTGCAGGTCCACGGTTCACTTTGATATAGCAAGAGAGGACAATAAAAATAAATCCCATAGTATATAAAACTACACAATAAATTTAACAAGTGAAACAAGAAAAATAAGTTCAAAACATGAACGCGTCCAGTACGGTTTTTGTTCGTTGTATTTGTCAGAACGTAACCGTTCTTTTGTAACCCAATACTTTTCTGTTTGTTTTTGTTTTTTAAAAACAATGTAGGGCAGCATAAACAGATCTAGGAAAAAATTGGGAAGCAAACAAGTCGACTTGAGGGAACCGGTGCTGATTAAAACGGGTAAACAACCTAAACGGTGAGAGAGAGAGAGAGAGAGAGAGAGAGAGAGAGAGAGAGAGAGAGAGAGAGAGAGAGAGAGAGAGAGATTTATTCAAAGAATTTTCTTTGTGAAAGTGAGTGGAGAAAGAATTATAGAGTATGGTTCACTGAATAATTATTTATTTGTAAAAATTACATTATATATATATATATAATATATATATATATATATATATATATATATATATATATATATATATATATATATATATAGAGAGAGAGAGAGAGAGAGAGAGAGAGAGAGAGAGAGAGAGAGAGAGATTGGGTACAGCTTCTTTTCTTTGTAGTTAATAAAGCAGTCGAATCGACCCGACCCACTTAATTCAGTCGTTAAGACATGTGGGAGCAGGCTCTCAAAAACTGGGGTCAAAGGAGGAATAATTAAAAAAGTTCTACTTATACAGGTAACAGGTAACATTAATTTACATATCACGGGGAGGCTAATAAAGCAGACTCTCCCTACAGGAGATTTCTTCTTCTTCTTCTTCTTCTTCTTCTTCTTCTTCTTCTTCTTCTACGAGAGAGAGAGAGAGAGAGAGAGAGAGAGAGAGAGAGAGAGAGAGAGAGAGAGAGAGAGAAATGAGGATAAGAAAGAGAGAGAGAGAGAGAAAGAGAGACAGAATGAGGGTAAGAGAGAAAGAAAAAATGAGGATAAGAAGAGAGAGAGAGAGAGAGAGAGAGAGAGAGAGAGAGAGAGAGAGAGAGAGAGAGAGAGAGAGAGAGAGGATACACAAAATCACAAAGACTTACGGAGAGGAAGGAGAGATAAACGAACACAAAGGTTAAAACAGGATCAGATAAGGAAATATAATGGCTGACGAAACTGAAGGACAGAAAAATCGATAAAAGAATAAACGATAAGAAAACGTAAACAGAATCATACGTACGATATAGGACGAACTAAGACAGATAAAAAAAAAGCGTGAAAGGACATTGCATTAAGGAATAAATGAAGAACCAGAATAAAAGAGAAAACACAAAAAACGAAAAACAGCTTAAACAGAAGCAGGCAGTAAATGAAGAGAATAAATATGCGAAGAGTATATAAGAAAAAGCCAGGATAAACGATGACAATATAAATAATAGGAGACAAAATACAAACAAGAACAGAGACAGAATGAAGAGAAGAATTCAAACTAAATCCGACACAACGAAGAGAGAGAGAGAGAGAGAGAGAGAGAAGCAGAGCAAAGAGATCAGAAGAGTTAAGTGGATCAACGAAGTCAGGAAATCTCGCCCTTCTTCATAAGTAAGAGAGTAAACACGGCTTTCACTTCCCCGATATCCACAATATTGCCCCGAGTTAAGTAAGCAAAAGTTGTTATCCCTCTTGCGTATGCTTAGCTCGGCGGAAGAGGGAAATGTTCTGAAATCATTTTATGTTATTGCGTTGGGTTTCAGTGTTTGCTTACAGTCTCCGATTTGTTTATTAAACGTTTTTTTTTATTCCTCCGTAATTCTTGCTATCGCTTTCTATATCGGTATTATATTACAGTCAATCTACTTCCAGCATAAACTTCCTCTCTGAATACTGAAGTAATAATTTGTTTGAAGATTAACTGCTCTTTATGAAAATATATTAACTGATATACTGTTTGACTGACTAGCTAACTGACAAGATTTCCCAGACGTCACAACTGCAAGGGTCGCTGACGTCAGTGAGCTCGGTAATGAGTATAGTTTACATATGTTATAATTTTACATATGTTATAATTTCATGATGAATTGCATCACATTTAGAAATCTAGGAGTTTGATTTACAAAAAGTATACATTCATTTTCCCACCAGTTCGTTTCATCTTCTAAGAGGGTGACTTGAGAGAAGGAGAAGACTGCAATCATTGTTTTGTTCATCATCTAAAAGCTGAATCATGAAAAATTCGACACAAAAATAAATCCTCTGACTCGCAACCATTTCATATAACGACATACGTCTCATCGACGTATTGCGCAAAGTTATTTGCCCCTATTTGTTAACGAAACGCAAAGCTTTATCAATATATTTAAATATATTTGCATGCTGTAAACATTCATTGCATCTATAAACGAACACAACAATTTTCAGCGTATTCTGTACACGGTTTTTCGATGTTCTTGATTTGATTGTCCTTATATACTGAATTCCCAATATTTTATGCAAGTATTCTGGTTCTTTCTGGATACAATATGAAATGCTTTGCATTCTCTGTATCTCCCCAGTCATTCAATTTGCTTGTTTTTAACAGGCAACTTTGTCATCAGCTCTCTCACTGTGACGAAACTTGATTTTGGCAGCCATGGCAGTTTTCGTCTCTTTACCACGTAAAAAATTATAGTAATAAAATTGGGAAAAAATTCTACTAATAAAATAGGACATTGCAGAGTCAGTTTAAATTTCCATTAGAATGATGAATACTGATGATAATAATAACAGGTAAAAGGAAGGAACTGAAAATAAGTTGAACACTGAAGATCTGGTCCCTCCACGGGTTTCCTTTTTTTTTTTTTATAAATTTACAACACTAGCTACTACGGAGTCACCAGCAAATTAAAATGTATAAAATATAATGTACAAAGGAAAGACCAAAAAGAAAACTAGGAGGTATAATAGACATATCATTTACATGCATTGTAAATGAGTTATTCATTAGCATCTCGTATTCATTCTATAATTGAGGAGCAATGTTAGCTAATAATTAACAGCCTGGAAACTCGATATTATCTCCTAATAAGTGGACGTGGGTGCTCTAGCAGTCGGCTGACTTGAGGTGTTAATAACAATAATTAATTAATAACTGGATCCGTTGATTCACGCTACTGAGCAATCAGTGAAATGTTAATAACAAGATGAATTATGATGGAAGTGTTTAACTTATTTCAAGTTCCTAATCGGATGTGGCAATTTATCTTCAATTAACAACGTCATGGGATTAACTTGAACTGCCACATGATGATTAAGGAGGCTCTTCATATACGTTGCTAAACAAGCAGTTTGTTTAGATTTACAGCTCAAAAATACATACATACATATTGCTGCTGTATGTTCGCTTGTACTATCCCGCTAGCATTTATATTGAGAATTTCTATCATTGTATCAGTCCTTCGATAATGGCTTGGATAAAAAGCCGAAAACGGTCAGGATTGACAACCAGTCCTTAACTTTTCTACGTCGGCTTATAAAACTTGTTACTTGTGAGTGACATGCCTTTACCTCTTCATCCTAATATATATATATATATATATATATATATATATATATATATATATATATATATATATATATATATATATATATATATATATATATATATATATATATATATATACATACACACACATATACAGTATATATAATATATATATATAATATATATATATATATATATATATATATATATATATATATATATATATATATATTATTACACCAATTATTATTCACTTTCTTGCTTAAACACTGTACAGTCGAAAGGCAGCTGTTCACTTTAGCTTAACATAATCTTACGAATTCGGACTGAATATCCAGAACCTGTCGTAGCTAATCGACGAATAATCAAAATCCGCGATCAGAGGAGCCTCTCATCTATCTATCTTTCATATGCATATCTGGCCGGATGTTCGCGACAGATCTTCAATTGGGATCTAGAGAATCAAATCAGCGTCCAGATTAACTTACGAATACATTTAGTTAGTTTTAATTCATTCGTCTCAGTGGATACGCATATCTGCGAGTGTCAACATTTGAGGCTACTCTAAAGCAAACATATATTCATGTTTATTATATATATATATGAATGGATTACAATGTACGTGTAAGGAGTTGCAAATAAATACCCCGTCATAAAGACATCCTTTAATCTTGAAAAACACAATAGTTCGAAACACACTAGACTTCTCGTTTATACGTTCAACTGAAGGGAAGCCTAGTTTTGCCTAAACTGTTGCGTGTTTCAAGATTAAAGAATGTCTTTAAAAAGTTTTTTTTTATTTGTAACATTCTTATTATATTTCCTAAGCGTTGTGAAGAACTTCCACAACGCTTATGATTATTGAGGTGGTATCTTGCCGTGATATACTGAATGGTAGCGAATATTTACGCAAACAAAACGAGCATTCAGTGACTGACACATTTGTTAAAGTCACGTTACATGTATTCGGAAATCTCTGCTTCATCACGCACAAGGCACTAAGTTCATACATAATTATTTTAATAAAATCAATTCTTTTTTGCATTCTTCATCGGCACTTTTATCTGCAAAGTTTTAGACGAATTTTACATATATACTGTATATATTTACACGTATATATATATGTATATATAATATATATATTCACACACACATATATATATATGTAATATATAAACAGGGACATATCTTGTCAGCGGACAACGGCGATGAAACAATCACTTCTTCAGACGATAAACTTTAGTAAACAAGATTATCGTCTCACCGTTTTCAATCACTGCAGGTGATTAATTCAGGCGAAAAATCACGCCGGTGATTGATCCGTATTACCAAAGCCTGAGGAGACTTGGCACAGTAATTCCACCTTAGGTGATCAGACACTATAATTCTATTTGCATAACTCTCGGCTCCAGTGTCTTATATATTTGTAAAGGGATAATACACTGAATAAACAAGTTGTTAACGACACGCGCTGACACATTCCGAAATTTGCAAGAAATCTATTAAAAGACGGAAAATTTTGAACAATAGGTTTCAAGCTTTCTAGATTGTTTTTATAGATATTTAAGGTCTGCTATATTTTTTACTTTGAGGAATACACACAAAATAGATAATGTATTGAAACAGCTCACAATTAAAATAAATTTCAAAACTGTGTATAGCAATATTTGAATTTTAAAAAGTTAACATTTCCTCTTGCGCTGCGAAGGAAGCGTCAAAATCCACTTTTAGTTAAATAGCTTTACGTCCAAGAGCGCCTGTCGCCCTCCAGGTAAAGCGAAATTGCTTATGCCAAATCGCGTAGGCCCTCCGAGCGAATTGCAATGGCCTGAGAGTACTTCCAGGCTTTCACTCATCAAATAACAAAGACATTCCTGCTGCAATTTGGCCTGAAATGATTCCTCATGATTCCTTCGGGGAATGACCGGGAAAGGGTGGGAGAAATGACGTAACAAGATGGTGAAAATACATCTGGGGTAAATTTATGTCAAATTCCAAAAAGGAAGAATTTCAACTGATCTGGAATATTACGAAAAAAATGCCGGTTTTACATTCTGATGACGGTTCCAAGATCGGGTCCAATAGGAGATCAGTTACCTAGATGGGTGACCATTAACACATGCCTGATTCCGTTGACACATACGCTACTGCGACCATTACTGAAACTTGCACCGGACCTAAACAGTTTAATGGGAGCGACATTAAGTCACAACGACTCCCGTTATGCCAATAAAGTGAGCGAATCACATTTTTAGTACCTATAAACAGACTACGCCTTTCAACTATTTCTATATTATGGCTTCTTCGTTATGGCTTTCAGTCGGTGGTCTCCAGTCTATGAAATACAGTCTACGACCGTTAATTGATCCATGACCTTTGAGTTATGACATTTAAACCATGAATTTGGCTTTAGGCTGATGCTCTATGACATCCGACCTATGTTTCCGGTCTAAGATCCCCAGTCCCTGGCTCCAGGCTTATGACCGGAAGCCACTGACTACTTCTGGTCTATGATTTCCAGGGTATTACTTCCTGTTTTAAGGTTTCTCTTTCAATATTCCCAGTACACGAATTTCGGATTATTACTTTTGGTCCAAGGCTTCCAGCTCACGGCATTCGACGTGTGACTTTTAGTCTAAGACTTCCAGTATGTAAGGCTCCCAACCTCTTAGTTTCTGTTTAAGACTTCTAGTCTCAGAATTCTAGATCATCATGACTTCAATTCTAAGGCGCCCAGCCCCTTCATTTTGGTTTATAACAACTACACTACGATTTCCAGTTTATGATTTGTAATCTCAGAATTCTGGTTGATGGTTTACAGGCTGTCTTCAGGTCTCTTGCTCTTGTCACACACTCTTGGGTTAGGATTTTTAATGTAGAATAAAATGTTAAAAAAAATAGGGAAAAAATTGGCCAGCTGAATAACATAACATCAGCATATTAAATAACAACTATCTGCAATCAAACTATTCGCCCGTGAAATCTATAAGCCCATTAATAACAGAACTGAGTTAGCACTGATGGCTAGATTGAATTTTGGGTTGTAGGAAATCTGACATGGGATATGTAAAGATGCCTAATAAAATATACAGGAGTAAAGTTTCCTAAAATGAGTTCGTTGTTGATGCGTATGTCTGTAAGTAATTCATTCGGTTTACGTTCTCACACCCTGCTATACACACACATACACTCTATATATACTACATATATATATATATATATATATATATATATATATATATATATATATATATATATATATATATATATATATATATATATATATATATAACGAGAAGGAATTGAATAAAAAATGCACAGAATGAACGGGAAAATTATTTCTAAATTCGTCTCCTACAGAGGAATAAAAAAAAACAACAGTTCGAATCATTATAATATTCAAATTTAAATGATCTAAACGTCCCCATTAAATCGTCGCCGGGACCCAACATTAATGAGACTCACTCTCTCTTTGTCTGTCAGCCTGTCTCTCTCTCTCTCTCTCTCTCTCTCTCTCTCTCTCTCTCTCTCAATCACACCTATCGAGTTTATTTTCCAGGGAATGAGAAGTTCCTGACTTGAGAAACAAAACGCAATGTAGTTTAAGAATAATTTTAAGAAAAATAATTATCATCTCTGTCTTATTCCTTTCGTCCGTATATTCTGAAGTTCTACGCAACTGCTCTAGCCAACTGTTTCATCTTAAAGCAACTGTACATTGAGACAACAGGCGCTATCAGCTATACCTTTCACTAAAATCGTTCAAACCTGAAAATATGAAAGAGGACCTCCCTCAGGTCTTCTTTCTGTTTAACGTAATGATTCCATTTTTCAAGGCTTTATTCTTCCTATGGTTTCATTACCAGACCAGGAAAAAAGCTCATAAAACAATAAGTAGTACAAGGGAGGGCTTTGTGGTACTGTGAGGGAATTCTCACGGTAGAGAGAGAGAGAGAGAGAGAGAGAGAGAGAGAGAGAGAGAGAGAGAGAGAGAGAGAGAGAGAGATTCTCACGGTACTACTGATAGAGAGAGAGAGAGGTACCAAGACTGATGATTCTCACGGTAGAAAACTGGATGTTCTCAGAAAGAGAGAGAGAGAGAGAAGAGAGAGAGAGAGAGAGAGAGAGAGAGAGAGAGAGAGAAAACTTGCTTGCTCACATGGCATTCATCAAAGGGGTCTATAGGTTTGCAATACTCTCCCTTCCATTTGGGACCTCAAAAGACAAGAAAGAGAGAGAGAGAGAGAGAGAGAGAGAGAGAGAGAGAGAGAGAGAGAGAGAAACGCACTGGTCCCTCCATAAAATTCCTCGCCCACTTCCCCAGTGACAGACGACGGGGCCATTTCAATTTTCTTCTCTCCTTTGCTCCCCTTCATTACTACGCTTGTGTCTCCCTTTAATCAATGCTTCCTTATCTCCCCTTTACATCATTATTCCCAATCTCTCTCTCTCTCTCTCTCTCTCTCTCTCTCTTTCCCTTTCACAAAGCAAGATTACCAAATCAAAACCCCCTCTTTATCTTTTAACGTCCTGTCTCCTTATGGATTATTTTGAGAACTGGGGAGAGAGATTTAGCTCTCTATATATGTATCCCTGGTAGTCGATGTCAGCTGTCTGTTCACGGTATTTATAACTGTGAATTCTGGACCCTATTGTTACCTGTGGATGTTACCTCTTTGTATATTTAAGTAAGGGTTATATATATGATTTGGTGAAGGTTAAACTGTCAAATTTATATCCACTTTTATCCACATTTTAACTGCTGATAGTGATTTAACTACAAGGATTTTTCACATTAAATGTTATTCTGTCTTCATGAACCTTCTAACCTGGGGTGTTATATCTAACTTGACAGTATTACCTGTTAATTAGAATTCGTTCTCCGTGGCTACATATAGTTTAACCTCCATTTCAAACTCTGAATATTCATTCTAATTTAACTGATTTCCCCTGACATAAGTAACACTTTTCATAGGTTTATCTTTCATAAACGACAAACCAGAGACCCAACAAAGAAAGAGAAAAATAATATTAGTATTTCGATAAAACGTTTCGATTTTAATGGCGCTAACGCAATCAAAACGAGAATACGTGAGATTAATGGCTGCTATGCAATCAACAAAAATATATTTTCATTATAAAGAATTTTTTCGAGTTCAAAACAATTGAGCAACGAACTTAAATGTAATGTAACGCCGAGGTTTTGACGAATCCAGGCAAGAGAGCAAACGCAGAAAAAGTGGGTCCTTTAAGCAATCGCCATATTAAACGAACACACACACACACACACAAAAGCCATAAGACAGAAGAATAATGTGTATTGTTTACGCTCTTCGTTACATAAATTTCGGGAGAGGGCCATAATTCGTTTGGCGTTTACAGTTGTCGGCCGCGTTTTATGGAGAGGCGAAGCAACCTGCAGGGAAAATGCTGAAATATTTTCTTTTGCAAGTAATGTGGTGCTCTGAACTTTCAAAATAATTTGGCGTGTTGAGCTGGTTGGTATCACGAAAATAGATCGTCATCGTAGCTGAAAATGCATGATAAATATTTCTACTAAAAATAGTTACTGATACAAATTCATTTTTATACAATACATACATACATACATATACATACACACACATACTATATATATATATATATATATATATATATATATATATATATATATATATATATATATATACATGCAAACTGCATGGAAGCCCGGATAAAAATGGAAGGCCGTGTCAATTCCTTGTCATGCATAAAAACAAAATCTTACTGAAAACTGGGACAAATCTGGGGGCAGCTTAGTGTGAGCCGTAAGAGTTAAAGTAGGTCAATGTGAGGTAATATTTCATTTGCATTTATTTCCAGGTTCGGATGGGAAGGCATCAAGCAGTCTAGATGACTTGCTTTATCAAGAGCGCTAGCAAAACACCAAACGACCTTACACTATCTTTGCCAATGTACAGAAAAAAATAGTGATTCTGTGAAAGAAAGTGTTCATTACGGTGTAAGACATATCGAGATTTCAACCCACAGACAACGGTAAGTTTTAACACTGCATGCAAACAATTAAATTTAAACAATTAAATTGTGACACGGCTTCTCATGGAAACTGCTTGAAAGAGACAGCCTACAGTGTTTTCAAGAAATATATAAAAAAGAAATGCTGATTTATATCAGTGATACATTAAATCTGAAAAAATGAAAACAATGTATAAATATATATACATACACAGTATATAAGTATATATATGTGTGTGTGTGTGTGTGTGTGTGTGTGTGTGTGTGTGTGTGTGTGTGTGTGTGTGTGTGTGTGTGTGTGTGCGCGCGCGCATATGCATATAGCGTCATGTATGTCTACTTGTGATTATAAAGGACCGCCTGACAAAAAAAAAAATTCTAGATTCCAAACCATCAATTATATCTTCAACTCCCTTTAAGTAACAGCATGCAGTTTATCAGGCTTTCCTGTTTTCGATAGTCAGATTTATTTACTACAGAGATTTCCTTCACGCTTGCAATCTCTGCTTCTCCGTAATTTCCTATTAAATCCGCCAATAATACACTGTACGAGAGTATGTGCGCTTAATAAAATTCCACCCATCAGACTCGTAACATTTTTTTTACAACTTCCTCAGGCGTCTTACAAAATGCATCGCGTTCGTACGCAGAGGATAAAATATCCCATCAAAAACAGACTTTACCAAAGTTTTTTTTTATAGTTTTTCGAGGATTTCCATTTCGCCGTGAAGTAAATAAGAGGGGAAAAAATACGGGAAAAAGAAATATTATTTTGCTTTTATCTTTATGGCCCCCATTTCAAAAGAATGATAGCTTTAAATTTTAACGGGTATAATATTTGGGTCCTTGCCAAAGTCTGCAGATAATTGGATTTCAATCGAAAAATATTTGATATCTGCTACTGTGTCTATAGGCTATATATATATATATATATATATATATATATATATATATATATATATATATATATATATATATATATATATATTGTGTATGTATGATATATATATATAGAGAGAGAGAGAGAGAGAGAGAGAGAGAGAGAGAGAGAGAGAGAGAGAGTCCTTAAGAGATAATAACTGATTAAAATGTGGAGAAAAGGCATTGCCGTTATCTGCAAATCAAAAACAATAGCTATCTTAGTAATTACGTAAATGACATTGACGATCATGGAAAATCATTAGCAACAATTACCAGATTAATATCACAGGAAACAGCAAAAAGGAATTCTTTTGAAGAAATCAGTAAAACAGAAAATAATTTCCTTACCAAGTAAAGAAGTCAGTGAATTTTAGGAAATTAAACTAAATGTGAAAAAAATAAGATATTTGTGTTTTTAACTTTTACATTAAGTAAAAAAAAAATACAACTAAAAGCATTCGACAACTTATAAAACGTAATAGAAAAAAAAAATAATAGAAGGAAGGACCGAATCCTTTGCATTAAAATCGATTCGCTTTCGGTAATGAAAAACGAGATTGGTTTGCGAAAATCATATTATAAAGATAAAAAGCCTTTGAGCCCAGAAATGCAATTTCACGTTTCCCCTTCATCACGGCGGGTGTTTTCCCTCTACCATTGAAATTGCTCCCAAGGAAGGGGAACACAGGCTCTGTGTATGGTAAGACCTATATATATACATATACCCGAAAAGATCAACCGGACGGGCGAGGTTCAATCGATGGGAAAAAAAAAAAGGGTAATGGCTAAAGAAAAACCACACACACACACACACACACACATATATATATATATATATATATATATATATATATATATATATATATATATATATATATATATATATATATATATATACACATACTATATATACACATGCATAAACACCGATATGTATGTACATATATACATACTGTGTATTAAACTTCTAAGAACAACAATACGGTCACTGCCACATTCATACATTACCTGCTCTTTCGTGGATGAACACCCTATATATAATATAATATATAATATATATATACACTGTATATTAAATTTCTTCTAAGAACAACAACACGGTCACTGCCACATTCATACATTACCTGCTCATTCGTGGATGAACACCCTATACAGTAAGCTTCCAAAAAGTTAGCTGCTTCCCACACCAACATAAAATGCTCATTAGTAGCGTGTGAACACTCTACAAACGCTGCGCCTTTCCTCCCAATATTGCACGCACACTTGATTCCTACATATTAAGGCCTTTACTCCCCAATTCATCTGTAACACCCACCTCTTCAAACCTCCCCAGTTCTTTATCTCATCTAGTTCCTCGTTGGACGAATCGGTAGAGTTCTCGGCTAGCACTCTGCTAGGCCCGAGTTCGAGTCTCCGGCTGGCCAATGAAAAATTAGAGGAATTTATTTCTGGTGATAGAAATTAATTTCTCGCTCTAATGTGGTTCGGATTCCACAATAAGCTGTAGGTCCCGTTGCTAAGTAACCAATTGGTTCTTAGCCACGTAAAATAAGTCTAATCCTTCGGGCCAGCCCTCTCTAGGAGAGCTGTTAATCAGCTCAGTGGTCTGGTTAAACTAAGGTATACTTAATTTTCTTCCTCCTTCATCTTGTCATTCTTGTGAATTATACACTTTTCGTATTATCCTATCGTCGGCCGTTCCTCCCACATGACCGGATCATCTCAAAATAAGTCCCAAAATCTCCATATATCTCATTCCTCTTTGGCTACATACCCTATGCGAATGATTCTTTCAGAATTTTTTAACCTTTTTTCTTTCATTCACTCAACATTCACGCTTCGTACTTCAATTCCACACATCTCTCTCTATCTCTCTCTCTCTCTCTCTCTCTCTCTCTCTCTCTCTCTCTCTCTCTCTCTCTATATATATATATATATATATATATATATATATATATATATATATATATATATATATATATATATATATATATATATATATATATATATATATATATACCTATAATATGCCTGTACATACATACACACGCACATTTACACACACACACACACACACACACACACATATACATATATATACATATATATATATATATATATATATATATATATATATATATATATATATATATATATATTACATACAGTGTTGTGTGTGTGTAACCTACTAGGTCATCAAAATAAGACTTCCTATCAAAGGAAAGAAGAAAAAATGAGTGATAAAATTATCGGAAATAAAATGTCAACCAAACGGACGAATTCCCTGCAGTCGATGGAAAAAATATATTTAAAAAAATTATCTTATCAGTTCTCATACTCAGACGCCCGCATTTCCCCATAAAATAAATACCACCACCTCCATTCAGTGCCCGACAATGATGCTGTGGTCGTTCGCCCACATCTCTATAAATAAGGCATCCTCCTTATTGGTAAGGAGGAATCTCGGCTTCCAGATAAGGTTTTTCCCATCGCCTTCAGTTACCCCCTTCCTCCCAACCCCCTCCCCCATGCCTACCCTCTTCTGTTGTAAACCTACCCTCCCCCCTCCCGTCTTCCCTCTTCCTCCCTCCCCCTCCCACCAACGCTTCGCTCTTTGATAAGGTTAACAATGGAAGAAAAAAACATGACGAGATCCTACACAGGCACCCAATGCTTCCGGGTCGTAGAATATAAAATATATATTCTCTCTCTCTCTCTCACTGTAATGATGGTAGCTCTGAGTTACTTGGGAGTTTCCGGTGTATTGTAACAATACCAAGTATGAACCAGACTCAGAGAAAGATAGAGAGAGACAGAATCTTATGACTGGATTCACCCTAGTAGAGTGAGGATTGCTTAGTATAGACCCTCCGGTTTTGATGGTATATAGCTTGACGGAGTCTTGAACACTAGCTTCTTGTGCGCTCTCTCTCTCTCTCTCCTCCCCTATTAGCAACCTACAACAGACGACTTACAACCATGGCGTAATTCATTGCTTACATGAACAGACGTATACTAGGTTTTAGGGAGAACACCCATTTGTCCTTCCTCATTCGTTCGAGAATCGAACGCTGGTTCCTTCAATTTGTGAGTTGAGCGTTTAAACTGCTCCATGAGGCCACACACACACACACACACACACACAGAGAGAGAGAGAGAGAGAGAGAGAGAGAGAGAGAGAGAGAGAGAGAGAGAGAGAGAGGGATATAAAACCCCTCTTCTGATATGCCGACTTTACTGGCTTAAAAAAAAAAGATCTTTAATAAGGTGATAAGATGCGACCCAGTCTCTTTCCCGATTACCATTCTCGGAAAGAGACTCGTGTGAGAGGAGGCAGTGACATCAGGCCAATTTTAACGAGACACACTAACTCTGGAATGACATCGGACGGTATAAAAAAGATGTCAGGATGCTGTGGTGCCAGAGGGAGGATAATGACTTCACGACTTCTTGCATGCGGTCAGGTCGTTCGTCTCGTCGATTGACGTCGGATCAAGCTGTCTCATCAACAGGCATCGGTCTTTATTTGTCTCGGCAACTGAAGCTTGAATTTACATAAGTGTCCTTCTGGTTGTCTTAACAATTCACATATAACCTTAGAGAAAGTCTAACAAATATATAGTGTCCTTATTGTCTTGGTAATTTCGTCTTAAATTAACATGGCATAAACCACTTATAGTTAACACAGAAATTCCGACTTTTTTTTTCTACGTCAGAATGTCCGTTTAGAAGAAAAATATAGACGCTTCTATTTTTCTTTTGAAGTACAGCTGTTCACTCCAATTCATCTTATGAAAATGGCCTTTTAGTCCCTCTTTCAGTTCCTCGTTGGGAAAGTCGGTAGAGTTCTCGGCTAGCACTCCCTAGGCCCGAGTTCGAGTCTCCAGCCGGCTAATGAAGAATTAGAGGAATTTATTTCTGGTGATAGAAATTAATTTCTCGCTATAATGTGGTTCGGATTCCACAATAAGCTGTAGGTTCCATTGCTAGGTAACCAATTGGTTCTTAGCCACGTAAAATAAGTCTAATCTCTCGGGCCAGCCCTAGGAGAGTTGTTAATCAGCTCAGTGGTCTGGTTAAACTAAGATATACTTAAGTCTCTTTTCGTCCTAAATTAACATGGCGTAATACCCCTGGCCCTGTGACCAACAACAATTCCGATTTTCTTTTAAGGCAATGAGATTGTTTGTATAGAAAATAAAAAGATACACAAGCTTCCAATTTCCTGCAGAAATGCAACAGTTCACTTTCATTTATCTTCCGATAATGGCCACCTTAGTCTCTCCACTATATAAAAAAAATTATTCAGAAATTCAATGGAAACATTTTTCTGCCGAAATAAAGCTACTCACATCAATTCACCTCGTCGGAAATCTCCCCTCAATTTCAGATTTTCATAAATGCTGACATCATGACATCATAGAGATTCGAAATTACTTGCAAAGCAAGTACTCCGGCATTAAATGGATATCATGCGTTGTTAATTACTAAACCTGAATTTCCGGGCTAATGGAAATGAAATATGTACTGGTACGCAGTCATGAGTTTAAAAGCTGGGGGAGAGAGCATGACCCTCCGTCAGCAAATGTGTTTCCAAAGTCATATCAGGTCGTGTAATTCATTTTACATAAGCAAGAACAATTGATTCTCTTGCCTTCAGTAGTAAGGCGAATTCTCTAACGTTTGGTGCCTTGTGCCCGATTATATAAATCAGCAGTCGTTAATGGTCGAAGGTCCAATTTTCCAGACACCAGAAGTACAGGTTGCAGATATTAACTGAAATTATTAACACCCGGATCGCACTTTTGGTGTTAGCGATTTTTGGCATTCTCTTCCTGCTTCCGTGTGTCTGTATAAAGGCAGAAGGCTACCGCCCCATCGGCAAACTTGATTGTTATTATAAATTGGCTTAGGAAGTCCACTATATGTATATATATCATGATATATATATATATATATATATATATATATATATATATAGCATGTATGTATACATATGTATATATACTATATATATATTTAGTATGTATGTATGTATATATATACATATACATACACACACATATATATACGTACACACGCAGAGATCAACTCAGTCCACCCACCACTGCTGAGATACAAGAGCTATTCACAAATTATTAAAATTTTTAATAACAGCACCGAATTTATTACCCTAACGTTAATCTATATATGATTTAGACAAAGGAGAATAAAATAACGCGAAAGGGGAAATAATTATTTCCATACCTCCCGTGCAATCTCAGTTCAGCTGGTCAATTCCCGCCCTCAATAATTTTACCTCGCAGAAATATTAACCTCCCACCGAAGAAAAAATTCTCCTGGAGAATCCCATGAGAGTTTAGAAATGAGGGTTAGTGGTCTCGTTAAGCTACTTTAATAATATAATAATAATAATCATCATCATCATCATCATAATATTGGCTATATTTACAAACAAGTCAATGGTATCAGTTTCCATTTTCTATTCAACAATTCATTATGCTTTTCGCTATTCTGAATAACCAGCCCCACCCCCCTCCTCCCAACCCTTCCCCTCCTCAAACCCCGACTCCACCCACCCACCCACCCCGTTGCCATTACAGACTGTAAATACCAACGACTGAATAAATCAAGGCAAATATGTCGGGCATTTCCAGGCATTCCCAGACTCACAAATAACTCTTGCACATCCGCAGCTCCGGAATATTTAAACTTCAAAGATAATGACGATGGTGCTGATAAGCAATGATGATAATGGTGGCTACGATGCCTTTGATGCGCGAGCATCAGTAAGAATGAGCGCGATGAATAACAGGCAAATATTAATTCGTCCGAATGCAAACTCATATCCGACCGGAATTGGGCATAAATCATTTTGGAATGCGGATGTAGTCGGACGTTGGAGGACGGGAAATAGGTTTCAAAAGGGTTTCAGGCAGATTTCAAACACATTACCGACATCAAACGAAGCAACGACTCGTTTTAAACGAGTGATTCGGTAAAAGTCACGGCTGGAAAGAGACAGTAATCTAATCACCCACGTCTGACTTACATTTGTCTTTGGTTCATACAATTCACAAGCGAGGTGAAACACGGCATAAATAATGAATAAAACCGTTGATATAAATTCATCTTTATTTGATAGACATGACTGTTTGCATAAGGCTCTAAGTAACAAGCATACATGCATCATTTGGTGGTCAGTCTTTGAATTGACTTTTCCCTGCTTCCGAGCTGTTGGGCCTAATTTTTTTTAAAACCTCTTAAATATTTACCCCTACCCCTGTTTTGGTAGGTCTACTAATTCTTCAACTGTGCTGGATTCCAGGTATATATTTTCCTTTATAATCCCCACCTGTCATTTATACGAGCTTTCTTTGTAAACTTATTTTTATATTGCTATCTGTCTGCTAAGTAAAGGACATTAAGTCGAAAGGCCTAGCACCATTCCTTTGTTCCACTTTCCTTCGTGGTATTGCCTTTTATTTATATATATATATATATATATATATATATATATATATATATATATATATATATATATATATACATATACATATATATATGTTTTATATATTCATATTTCATATTTTCGTGAATCAGTTATACATATACATACATATATATATATATATATATATATATATATATATATATATATATATATATATATATATTATATACAGTATATATATATATATATATATATATATATATATATATATATATATATATATATATATATATATATATATATAAAACAGTATATAGCCTAGATATCTTATACAGCTGTATCTTTCAAAAGGTGGGCTTTTTTTGTAACCGAGAGAGAGAGAGAGAGAGAGAGAGAGAGAGAGAGAGAGAGAGAGAGAGAGAGAGAGAACTGAGTTTCTCCGGGGGGCATTTCATCCGCCACCTTTCCGTTTACCGAAAGATGAAATCCTTTTACAAAAAAAAAAAAAAAAAAAAAAACTTTTTATCATCGAGATCCCGCAATTCGATGTAAAGCTCTCGGTGGTCTTGTTTTGAAAGGATGCTAAGGTGGGGTTTAGATACATTCCTTCACCAGGATCCAAAAACAGCTCCGTTATCATTCTCTGACTGAATTTCAACATTTGTATAGCGGCACACACTGGATGACATTCGTATTAATTTCTTTTTAACATTACAGATTCTAATGAACTTCAGTAGAGCTGAAGAGAGCTTGAATGAACTGACGCCAAGTAGTGCAGGGTTTTGAATTAACACGAGTCGAATTGAGCTCACGGTACACATCTGCCATTTTTTGTAATGCTCCTTAAGAATGTGTTCATTAATAATAATAATAATAATAATAATAATAATAATAATAATAATAATAATATGTCTTGCATTTGTCTGAGGATGAATTTACGTTACCCATTTTTGAATGGTGGTTAACAATTGTCAGAAAACTACAGTGACTAAATGTCAGGAACGATCATGTAAACATATTTCTCTCTCTCTCTCTCTCTCTCTCTCTCTCTCTCTCTCTCTCTCTCTGACAGAGAAAGGGAATTAAACAAAACCACAAAATTCGAAGCCTTACTCTAGAGAAAACAAGATAAAACAGAGTCTAGGCGATGCAATTTTATGCAAATCAATGAATCTTTAATGAAAGACTCTTTCCACAATAATAAAGGGGCAGATTCCAAAATTCTACTGAGAAATTACATTAGAAATGGAAAAACAAATTACAGCAGAGAAGGACGTCGATAACGTAAATTAATTCTGAAGCTCACAATATATATCTCCACGGATAAAGAAGCAATAAACCAGGTAAGGAAGCATAATTTAAAGTTGTTCAAGGGTATTTGGCTAAGTTCGTTGGAAAACTCAAAGAGACCAAAGGATGAGCCTTGATTCTCCAGACAATTGGATGATCAATATTGTTAGTCTCGAAAGGAAGCAATGTATTATTAAGGGACTTAGACATCTAACCAAGAGACAAACAGACTAAAATAAATCCATATGGCATTTCACTGAAATAGATCCTATGAATATTAGTCCTTCAAATCACAAAGACTTGGGATCAAGCTAAGGAAATCTTGATGGTAATTCTGAAAGCAGTAAAAAATTAAATACTCTTTAGAATGAAAAAAAAAATCTATTAATAACACCGTCCATCAGGAACAATAGTTAAGGGGATGATCATATCCAATCTAATTAGTGGAAAATGGCAAAACTATTCATTTTTCGCCGTGAAAATTAACGGAAATGAATTTGGACTTTTAATGAGCACATCTATCTTGCAGTGCATTATCTTCTAAATTACGTTTCCTTTCAGATCTCCGAGTGTCCATGTGTGTGTAAGAGAGAGAGAGAGAGAGAGAGAGAGAGAGAGAGAGAGAGAGAGAGAGAGAGAGAGAGAGAGAGAGAATTAACAATGCTGTTAAAAAGGTTTTCAACCAGCCTGCCAAAGGATTACCCAAGTAAGCTATGGTAAAGGTAAATCTAGAGATTTATTTAGCAAAGGCACTATTCACCATTACTCCAAATTCTCCTTAGCATGTACAACAACATCTCTTAGTACGTTTTGTAACTTAGAACTCACCGTAAGCACAAGATAGTAAAAAAAAAAAAAGTTCTTTTTAGTAATCCTAAATAATAAAACCACAAAAAAAAAAACAGTTTACCAGAATGCGTGCAAATTACACAAATTTTTCATTTTTCCCTCACGGCCTTCATTGCATAGAGCGCTTATCTTCAAGAATACACTTAAAGGAGCATCCCGTAAGATTACAAAGGGATATTTTCCATTGAAGAACCTCGCTGATGTTCTATGACGAGTACAAATCGACCTCAGGTCACGAAACGCATACGTGAGGCCTCTAGATATGAGTGAAGTTCCGGGTATAATAGTATTCTATCGCATGAATGAGAAATGTGATGGTAAATTTGAAAGGCAGCTAGTTATGTGGAAGATTTCTTCACAGTAAGTTCATCTTTGATTCAAGTATATGTATATGAATATATATATATATATATATATATATATATATATATATATATATATATATATATATATATATATATATATATATATATATATATATATATATATATATATATATATATATATATATATATATATATATGTATATAACCACGATGTAACACACACACACAATTATCTTCAGATGTCGTTTTCTCCTGAAATAAGAATTTACTACTATCAGATTAGTTCATACATATACACAATAAGAGGGAAAGCAGTTGTAAGAAGAAAATTGTATGGAAACAGTTATACCTTAAAATTAGAGAAAGAATCAAATATTCTTGCATTTACAGGGGTATTGAAGATTATGCTATCTCTAAATCTAAATCTAAAGCTAAATATGAATTGTTATAAAAAGATTAAATCTAAAGCTACTTACATGATGCCAAATCAAATTTAAAATGAAAGAAGTTACCAATATATCTAGTAATTGGCCTGTCTATAAATTCTAACGCTACTAGAAGCTGAATCTGGCAAGTAGCTGACAGCGAAAGCATGCAAGCAAGCAATTGTCATGTTGAACTTCTACATTTGACAGCAAGCAAGTTGCCTACTGCTCACTGAAGATGAAAGATTCTATTAATGTAATCATCAATATTTTACAATACAGTACACATGGTTTTGATGCTAATCCACTTTTTCACATATGGGCATTTAATGTGTGGAATTTCACGTATCAATCTAATGGCTTTTTTTAATTGTTTCATGAGAACATACATCAAATATCAATTATGAATAATAAAAAAAAAAATTCTTAAGAAAAATAATTCTAACACATCACCTAAAAGCTTTCCTTCGACTGAAAGCATGTTTATCCCTTGACCAGTATTTGACAAGCATGGAGCAAGGTGTCCTTAATTGAAACTCTTTGCGTCCACAAACTCTATCACGAAGAGATGAAGTTACCTTTGCCAACCTGTAAACAAGTCCGCCTCGGCTATGGTGTCATCGGCTTGCTCTGATTTCACGCTTTCTCATGAAATTTAAGAGACTTTCTTAGGAGCAATGGTGAATGACAAGGGCGGATTCTTGAAAACCAAACACATTTACTCTATGTATAGAATGGCTCTGATCTTAATTTGGTTTTATGCAAATTTTTTCAGGAAAAATTCTTGAATTATAACTTCATCTCATGTGTCGTAGGTTCTTTAAAAGACAGTCTTTATATATGCTTAATGATAATGATAAATAAATGCAATTCTCAGTATTACACACTGGAAATTCTAAAGGCCTTAAATCTAAGGTGAAGTCCAGTGCAATAGAAGCAGGTCTGAGAACGAAACCATTCCCTCATTTCTATCACCTCTATCAACATGCATTAAAACATGCAAATGTAAACATCAGTAAGTGTGAAGATAGATGACGGTGTGTGTGTTTGTGTGTGTGTGTGTGTGTGTGTGTGTGTGTGTATGTATGTTTGTTGCAAGTTCGACAAGAGACGAAACCCTTTCAGCATACAAAAACCCAGGAACGTCTTCCCCTGGTGGTCCAGAGGGCTAAAGCCCCACAACGGCATAATGGAGGTAATGGAAACTGAGAACCAATACTCAAAAGCATGGCTGGTACCCATCAAAGAGCGACAGAAGCATCTCTGCGGAACTCGAGTGGCCGTCTGTCCCATAACGCGAGTTACCGTAGCATTAGCATTGGGGCGTTCTATTGCAGCCATTACTCCACGTTTTCCCTCTTTACATAATTGAGCTTTTCTGTTTTACTTCCCCGACGTTGTTGGCTGTTTATTTTGACTTTTAAAAGCTTATTTGATCTGTTTTTGCTTTAAATTTTTTTAACATTTTCTAATTCTTTATTTAAAAAGTAATTACTAATTTGAATGCTCATTCACAAATCAGTACCATTTATGTAAAAAAAGGAATGAAGTAGAAGGCATGAAGAATATAAAAAAGAAATTTGATTACGAAACTTACATGTTAAGAAATTTCTAACTAAAAATAATCACAACAAATGTACTACATAAAACCTATTTAATCCTACAACAGAAGCATTACTTCTAGAAGCCTTTGCAAAGAAATCCGTATATTTATAAGGAATTAGAGTAAAGACTCTTGTTAATACGAGAATTTCATGTTATATGGCAATGACATCATTACCATGTATTTTTACTCATTTGCATATATAATGTTGTCGTGTTTTGCACGAGAATATCTGAAAAGCTGGAAAACCGCATCTTTAAACAAGGGAAGTTTAATTATTAAAGGAGCAAATAAGAAAAATAAAAGGGGTCGAAGTAATAAGATATACAAACGCAATATAAAATAGATATAATTAGCCAGAGAATATAAAATACGGGTATATATAAAACAAACATTGTTTATAATTCATGGCGTCGTAGGTCAGGTTAGGTAACAGGCCCTGGGGGTGGAGGCCCCTAGATCTAATAGGCTACGTTGCTTTTGCCTATGTTCAGGAAGGAGACATTAGTTAGGGTTCACCCCTGTATTTCAGGTAATGATTTACGGGGCCCTAGGCCAGGTTAGGGAGGTTGGGTCTGGTAGAACCCGGTGCCCTAGTTAAGATTTGGCTAGGATGCATCTCTGTATTTCCCTAGTTTTAATACTACCCTAACCAAAAATAAAGTTCCCTCTGTGGTCCCTCATTACTGTTAAGATTTAGGTGGTGTGGCTTGGGTTAACCAAGCTTGTTTTGCGGTTTTCAGGGGTTTCCTCATATTTTCACGCACATGAATAGACAAATAATGTTTATCTTATTGTTTTCAAAACTCTTATAAAACAAAACTTCACACAACAATATAAGGGGAGTTATAAAGAGAAGGTAAGCATGACAATCCAAATAAGTGACAAACATTTGGAAAGAATGATGGGCCATCTCCTTTAATGAATGTATATGCATGATAGTCTATCTAGTCCCAAGATTAATCAAGAGCCTTTCAACAACACAATGACAGACTGAGAAACAGACACTTAAGTGGACCATTTCTCTTAATACACATCTACACTGACGGTCTAACTTTGTATCCAGGCTGAAAAAGATCCCTGCAACTATACAGGATGAGTTAGATCCAAAGGATGGATGGGAAGAGACAGATTTCCCAGCATACACAAATGTGCATGATAATCTACTCTTATACCAAGTTGGAGAGAGAACTCTTCAGTCCTCTAGAAGTAGTAATGACAAAGTAAGAGTGACAAGCACACAGACAGACAGACAGACTGTTACATGAACTGGTAGACAGACGAATAATCTTCCTAAATGCACATCTATGTACGCTGGCATACTTTTCTAGCTTGTATGACTGAAATCCCCTCAACAACGCTACGAGTTGCAACGACAAGGTAAGCGTGACAGACACACTGATGGCCGGGCAGACAGACAAACAGATGAACGAAGGTAAGAACTAAAGTACCCTTGGCTTTGACGGCATAGGACTAATAACAAATCAACAAACTAATACATAAATAAATTCTTATATCTGGAGAACAAAATAACAGGAAAATATAAATAAAAAATGTTACATGCTGTCCAGGTTGTATTACAGTTGCTCTCAAACTAACAGAAGACTATTCCCTACTTACAAAGTTCACAGTTTATGCCAAGGAAATATGCACAAGGAAAAGAAAATCATAGTACAATAAGGAAAAATGGCATGGGAAGCACGCACACAATCGTCCGTATCCCCAACATTATGATGAAAGAGAGTCCATTAAAGCGTCTGAATTTTTCATCCACATAATCGAGACCCTTCCCATCGCAAGGAAATCATTCTCGTAAAATAGCATCCATGCCACAAGCCTCCGGCAAAAAGTGAGGTCAGATCGAAAGATTTCATAAAATGAGGTTAAATTAAACGACATCAACATTAACAATGACGAAAATTACAGATGAAAATATTGAAATAAAAAAAAACTAAAACTAGATGTTTTAAAAATATACACTTAAGAAACTATAAAAAAAGACATCAAAAAGAATAATAATGAATAAAGATGAAACTAATTAAATTAAAGAACTAAAATTTGATGTTTTAAAAATATAAAGTAAGGAACGACAAAAGAGAGAGGAGTAACAATAAGAAACCATACATCATCTGATCTTAAAATAAAATCCAAAAATTACAATATACAGTGAACTCGAGAATCAACAGATTTAACTAAAGGCAACTTAAAGACTTGGGTGAATAAATAAGCACTTTTCTCTAGGGAAAGCACATGTCTTGGGCAACCATGTTTGTTTTGGACCGCACACCAATATGAAACAAGTCCTAGATATTATAACTGAAGGAGATTATAAACGTTCCAAATTTTTATTATATCACAGAAAACCCACTCACGTTAACTGGAAGTGCTATGTAATTCAATCACTTAAACTTAACCTGCAATCCAATTCAAATGAAAAGCAAGCAAATTTATTCAATCTCAACGCCAGAGAAGGATCATCAATCGCAACCGCTAAAGAAAAAGGAAAATTGACTTATTATTCTTTAATAAAACCGCAACGGGACGAAGAAAAACATAAATGTAAAGGTAAACTAACTTCCAGCATGAGAAGAGACTTGCCTGACAATCCAGCAGATATTTTATTCAGGGTGAAACCTGCCCAGAGTAACCTCCCAAATCTCTTGACAAATCACCAAAAATTCAACTTGGTTCTTTGTTTTAAGCTCGATAGTAATTAACAGACCAACCAAAATTTTCGCCAATAAAACCGCATCACGTATTTTCACTGAAGTATTTTTATACCACGAACTGATAGTACAAAATATATGCAAGCCTACAGTTTATAACTGAGATATCGGAATTCATCTTAAATAAACTTATGGTCAATATCAATTAAATTCTGTTGACACGAGGTTTTTTATCTTACTGTAAGAATTTTGAAATCAGAGTGGGAAAAAACGGACAAAATAAATAAACAAACAGATAAAATGGCTCTAAAACAATGGCAAAGATGACATTAATTTCTGTTGAGGTTAAACCTGGAAAAAAATAATCATGATAATAAGTGTCAATAATAATAGGCAAGGTTTCAACAAAATTAATTAGAGAAACAGAAAGATAAAGTTCGACACCAGCATACGAAACTAAACACATACTCTCAAATATACAATTCTGACGAAAACTTTGTACCATTAGTTCGAGAGAGAGAGAGAGAGAGAGAGAGAGAGAGAGAGAGAGAGAGAGAGAGAGAGAGAGAGAGAGAGGGCAGGCAGGTGATTGGGGAGGGGAGGGTTAGAGGGAAATAAGCTTCAAGCCATTTTTCGTCTTGTTTTGCTATGCAAATGTTTCCGCATTAATCTATTCCATTTCAGAAAACACTTCGACATGCAAATCCAAACGAACCAATGTGGAAATGAACGAAAAAATTTGAACCGGGATAAAGTTACCGTTGCTCTGCTTTAAAAGAAGAGCAGGGGGAGGGGGACTTCCAATTTATATCAATTTATCGTTCATTTCTGTAATGCTATTCCATTTCATTACTGCATCGATAATCGGGCTTGGCATCATAACAGGATTACAGAGGCTGGTATTGTGATCGGGAACTGAACTGTTACAATATCTTGCTTCAAAGGATTTTGCTTTAACTCTCAGAGAAACAGAGATTATATTTTGATCATTTGATTATAAAAAATAATTGAAACACGAAATGTTAGCATCGACTAGGCTTTTCCCCTCTCTTTCTCATTTTGAACGCAGACACACACAAATACAATATATATATATATATACACACATGTACATGTGTATGTATTTATACATAAAAGGTATGTAGGATACATTTATTCTTTTTGAGGTGCGGAAAGATAACAGGAAACATATATGTGCAAAGGTTTTCGTGTAACATGAAAAGATTGAATAAACTCCACGAAAGGCTTTGTCTATATATATATATATATATATATATATATATATATATATATATATATATATATATATATATATATATATATATATATATATATATATATATATATATATATATATATATATACATACATACATACATATGGATTTATATTAATAAACTGCACAACTTTAACATACCATTCACTTTTCCCATTTCAACAGAAATACCTTAGTCATAATTTCTAAATCCTATTCCGCTGATAAAACATATCCTTCCTAGAAAGCGAACTCATCAACTACCTCACTAACAAGCATATTAAGCATCTGTAAATTGGGAAGCCAGAATGGATAGCCCGAAATACTGGGGACAGTATTTGCCAATATTCACCAATATTCTCTGTGATGATTCGCCCAGCAATGCCACGCACCATTTACCGAGAGAATATTATTATTATTATTATTATTATTATTATTATTATTATTATTATTATTATTATTATTATTATTAATAAAAAAATCTCATAATCGTATGATGCACTAAAACGGTGAAGAAATACATAATTATGTTACTGTAAATATATTATGTTAAAAATATACATAAGAGAGCTTTCGCAAGCTCTCATTTTATATAAATTTTTAACATATAACTGCACTGACATCACTGTGAATTTCTTTACCATTATTATTATTATTATTATTATTATTATTATTATTATTATTATACAGAACAACCCATAGGGTTTGTTCAGAAAAGAAAGCATAACGCAATGTACGAGCATTCAACTATCATACTTAAGCGAGAGAATCAAAAAACACTAATGAAGAAAAAATACGAACATACAAAAACAGAATTCCCAGGAAACCTACCGGTCTTTGCGACTTTTCAATATCAGTACTTCAGGCAAGGTCTCCCCATTAAAGATTATATACTGAGATGCGGGAAGTCTTACCGGAGGAACAATGATTAAATAATAAGAATCAGAGTAGCATGGATAAAGAATGAGGAACATCCTTTTGTCTGGTAACAGTGAAAGAGGACCAGAGTACTTGGCAACACATGCTATAGCTTCGAATTATTTCCAATAGACTTAGGCAATTATATTTTAAAGCCTATGCCATTCAAAGGTTTTTGAAGTGAATAAAAATCTGCTGCTTATCATTTTGTGACAACGATCGAAGAAAAAATGAAGGGCAGGGCATCAAATGAAGGCTTGATTAATACTTGATGATCTGCATGCATCAATGCATAAACAGTCTATAACAACAAGAATTTAGAACGACTGGAAACTCACAGGCCTTAGAGATGTCTTAGGGAATTAAAATGATAATAATGATTTGAAGAAAAATTATCATTATGATGACGAAATATTATGAAAACAGACCATTAAAATGATGATAATGACGGGAAGAAAAATTATCAGAATTATGACGAAATATTATGAAAACAGGCCTTATGGTTTTTTAAATAGGAGATGCTATCTAACATAGCTCTGTAATAATTTTAAACAGGCTGCACATACGAACGTTAAATTCGATCGAACCTTTATTAAAACAGACTCCTCAATTAATGAACACAAAATGATGATGAAGTATATGGCCGAAGGAGAAAGATTGGTGGGAATTATCATCATCACGAAGCAGTTTAACGAGATCACATTCCTGAACTCTCAGATAGCGCTCACCCTAGGGATTTTTCCCTAACGAGGGAGAAAATGAGAGGGGGGTAAAGTTGAAGAAGTTGGACAGCTAGGTGGAAGAGGTCCCAGGGGAACGAATGAAAAGTAAAAGACAATAAAAAAAAAGGAATGCATCTGGGTTTGATGGGATACGATGGAGGGACAACCTAAGAATACACATGAACTGGACGTGGAAGGGGCTGTTTCAAGAAACATAGGGTCACAATGAGACCTGGGAGCCAACAGAGTGAAGTAAATAACATATATGAATATTGGTGTTTTTCTGATGAAATGAAAGCAGTTTAAATGAATAATATCCCACAATGAATATTTCACGATCAAATGAAAAATTGTGAATAGGAATAATGCTACATACTGACCTACTTCATCATTATAGTTGATATAAATCTAAATAACAAATAGCATGATATGAATATAAATAAAAAAACAGCATAACATAAATATAAATAACAAACAGTATAATATAAATCTAAATAACAAACAGCATATGAATTTAAATAACAAATAACATACAGTATAATATGAATATAAATAGCATATAACATAACAGGCTGCCAGGCAGTTTAATCAAACATAAAAAACTTTATAAATAGATAACACTTAAAGCCCACCAAAAATAATAAAAACAAAGACATAAGTTATGGATCGAGAAAAAATAAAATACCATATCTCAACAGTAACCCGAGTTCCGGTATATACTGGTTTATGGCTAATGCTATGATGCTGACAGGTTTATTTCTCCTACTCCCACTGACTCAGGATAAAGGGCGCGGATGTATAAAGGTGAAAAAAGTAATATTATTCACTACGAAAATCATTTTTGGAGAGGAAAAAATATGAATATATGAGAAAAGAAAAAAAATTGCTCAACGCTTTCCGAAAAACCGTGAAAATAAAATGAAGAAACATATTTAAAAAATGATTGAGAATGTATTTGATAGTTATTGCTCGTCGACATACTTACTGAGTAACACGCATATGTATTAAATAAATAAATCAACAATTATATATCTATTATATATATATATATATATATATATATATATATATATATATATATATATATATATATATATATATATATATATATATATATATATATAATATAAATCAACAATTATATATAAATAATATATATATATATATATATATATATATATATATATATATATATATATATATATATATATATATATATATATATATATATACACACAAAACCAAACCAGAAGTCAGAGACGACTATGCACAACAGACATGAAATCAAAATACGTCTCTATATAGCTGAATGGAGAGTCAATGTCAGCTATTTGAGCCTAAAAAGGTATAGGTTCAAATCCTGGCCAGGGTATATGCATTCATCACATACACTGTAATTCCCTTTGAGTCTCATGCTAATAACACAAAACCATCAAGAGAGAGAGAGAGAGAGAGAGAGAGAGAGAGAGAGAGAGAGAGAGAGAGAGAGATAAAAGACTAATTGGAAACAAGCCCAACTCTAAACGAATTACGTATTACAGAACAAATACCAAAGAGAGCTCAGTTTGCGGCCTGGAATCTGTACCAATCACGTCCAGCGAAACTAATCGATAACCACGAACGCGAAAGGTTTCACAATACCGTTAGCGCTGAATGCGAATTTCTCGCTTGCAGACATTACGAATGGCAAAAGGCTGCTTATGTAAGTTCCTGATTATTTTGCCATAAAGGTCTTAAATTTAAGGCGCTATCTCTGTAAGAGGAATTCTAAGGGTGTGTGATTTTATACAAACACACGCACACATTTATATATTTACATATATGTGTGTGGGTGTGTGTGCCCGGCGAACAGGAAGGGGAAATGCATGTGTTTGCAATGTGAATAAATAACGAGACTTATGTATTTACCCCAAAAGAAGCGTGTAAACGAACAATTGTGTGTGTGTTTGTATGTATGTATGTATGTATGTATATATATATATATATATATATATATATATATATATATATATATATATATATATATATATATATATATATATATATATATATATATATATATATATATATATATATATATATATATATATATGAGAATGGATCACAGATTTTTCAGATGGTTCAGTCATGTAGACGGAACGGAGGACGAAAGATTTGTGAAGAGAGTATGTGTGTAACTTGTATGTTTAGGAGAGAGAGAGAGAGGAGAGGAAAACCTAGAAATGCTGGATACATGGTGCAAAAGTGGAAATGAAAACGAATTCCCTCGCATTCAGAAAGATCAAGAGTGTGTACAAGTTAAGAGGCGAGTGGCGCAATGTCTGTAAGGTGGGGGTTTTGAATCACTACTGATGAGCCCGAGTAGGTGCATGATGCAGCAAATTCTGTGGCGGTTTTCTATAAAAGTTATTTATCGACGACACTGCGGCTAAATTATGAATGTAACTATGACCAATGCCTTGCTTCTGGAAGCACCCCTAGTATGTGGAACCCGATATATATATATATATATATATATATATATATATATATATATATATATATATATATATATATATATATATATATTATATATATATACATTCATTTATATACATATATACATACATATATGTATATATATATATTATATATATATATATATATATATATATATATATATATATATATATATATATATATATATATATATATATATATATATACACTTACACAATCATTCATATTTACCCTGATTTATACAATGAAACACACTCACACAAATATTCGTACATACGTAAATGTAGGAAAACTCCGTAAAGACAGATAATCAGAAAGGTATATGAATAAAGAGACTTACTGATAAGAGTGAGAACGAGACAGACATCCCCTAAGAGAGACCCAGACAAATTAAATGCTTCTTAAAAAGGTGCTGGTCAGTGTTGATTCTGTAGGTGCATGTGATCACTACAATAAAAGTAAAATAAACTTTTAGGGTGCAAAACATTTTTCTAACTCCCCAAGGTGCAATGAGATCCTGGACAATGCGGAAAAAATATTTTCTTATTGATAAATTATTTTCTATTGTAAATAGACTTACCAGGTTTCTTCTTGGGCTGTTTCTTCGGCTTCTCCTTTCCTGCCATGTCTATTATTTATCTTTTTTTTTTTTATTTCGAATCACTTTCTTTTCTCCTTTTAATTTTTCTCTCGCTCTCTCGCGTTCTTTCTTTCTTTCCTTTCTCTCGCTCTGCTATCTCTCTCTTCCTACCTTTCTCTCTCAATTCCCCTCGCTCTCCCTTTCTTCTCCCATTACTCTCTTCTCCTTCGAAACTTACCCATCGTAGCCATTTTCGGGACGGCTCCCCCTGGGTCCTAACCTCCTACCCCCTGGGGCTACGGCAACAGGTAGGTAGCAGGAAGAGAGGCACGGTAACGAATGTCACCGGGGGGCCACAACTTTTAGACTTCGGCAGGTGGTGGTTTAGCCCTTCGGCAGGTGGTGGTGGTGGTCGGTTCTCTCTCGGCAGGTGGGTGTTTCTTCCCCTGCGGCTCCTCCCGTTTCACACACCAGCTGGTCAGAGAGCCACCTGTTGGACCCAGACTCCGAGAGGGACGAGAGAAGACGACGCCCTCCCCGCTTCCGATTAAAAAATGATCCTCGTCTGGGGAACCAGGCAGGCAGGGGGCTCCTCGTCCCCCGGAGATCAACAGGCACAAAAAAAGGTTCACTCGAACATATCAATCGATAAAAAAGGGAACTAAACTGAGAAACAACACGATTTCTCTGTGTTACTCGAGACCACCAATCGAACAGACGAATAGCGGCTTCGACATGAAAAATGTTAGATTTTCCGAGTGTATTTCTTTATTATATCTCTCTCTACATGGAAATCTGGGACAGTGGCATGACAAGACAGGAAAGGTAAAACGGAGAGACGTCCGGTTGGTCGAGAATGGACTTGAGAAGCCCAGGGAATCTCTTCGCTTTGTTTATGGGTTTCTTCTTCTTCTCGATGTGTTCCTGTGGGAGGAGAAGGAGGCGGCTCTAAGAGCGCGGCAGCGGTATTTCCCTTCTGGACTGGGATCAGAGAGCGACTGGTGGATACGGGATGCTTTTCCTCCCTTGCTACCCGAGGTTGCCTGGTTTTCCTCTCTCTCTCTCTCTCTCTCTCTCTCTCTCTCTTCCTCCTCCTCCTCCTCCTCCTCCTCTTTGCCACCACATACTCTTACCTATTTCATTTCTTCTCCTTTTGATGCTCTTCTTTTATTTCTTAATCACTGTATTTTTCCTATCTCTCTCTCTCTCGTCTTCCTCCTCCTCCTCCTCTTCGCCACCACATGCTCTTACCTATTTCGTTTCTTCTCCTTTTCATGCTCTTCTTTTATTTCTTAATCACTGTATTTTTTCCTCTCTCTCTCTCTCTCTCGTCTTCCTCCTCCTTCTCTCCTCCACCAAACATATAACCTTACCTATTTCGTTTCTTCTCCTTTTCATGCATTACTTTTATTTCTTAATCACTACATTTTTTCATCTCTCTTTCTCTCTCTCTCCTCCTCTTCTCCACCAAACATATATTCTAACCTATTTCGTTTCTTCTACTTTTCATGCTCTTCTTTTGTTTCTTAGTCACTATATTTTTCCTCTCTCTCTTTCTCTCGTCTTCATCCTCCTCCTCCTCCTCCTCCTCCTTTCAACCAAACATATACCCTTACCTATTTTGCTTCTCCTTTTCATGCTTTTCTTTTGTTTCTCAGTCACTATATTTTTCATCTCTCTCTCTCTCGCTCTCTCTCTCTCTCTCTCTCTCTCTCATCCTCCTCCTCCTCGTTTTCTCTATTAATATACTCCCTTACAGTTTTAATTTCTTTTCCTTATTGTTTTTCTTTCACCTTTTAATACTCCTTTAAAATCTATTCTGCGTTCTCGATTAAAAATGTTTCCCGACAAATTTCATTTCTTCTGCATTTTATTATCTTTTCTTTTAATCACCCTTCAACTATGGACTCCTCTCTCTCTCTCTCTCTCTCTCTCTCTCTCTCTCTCATACTTGATCGGTTCCCCTTTCTTCCAAGCATTCTTGCTCTGTATTTTTGTTTCGAAGTCACCCCTGCAATTTTACTTGTTGCTGTTCTATTGGTTTCTTCCCCTTTCATGCGGAGAGAGAGAGAGAGAGAGAGAGAGAGAGAGAGAGAGAGAGAGAGAGAGAGGGAATTAACCATGTGCATTCAGATTAGAAGCAAAGGAAAGTCTCTCTCCCTCTCCCTCTATTCCTTTCGTTTCTTACGTTTTCTCTCTTTGTCTCGTTTCATTTACTCTGTATGAGACAATCCAATTATACATGCCAACGGAAAAATAAACCAGGGCCAGAATGCGATTAGGTCGTATAGCATTTACTCCCAGGGCGCCCCTCGGACAAGGCGTAAAACCTGTACACACCTCTCTGGGGTAGGGTGCAACTCAATTGCTTTGTCGAAGTCCATTTAGTTAAAATGTAAGAGACCTCCCCAAAATAAAAGGCACAGTGGTGGATAGATTGGACGGACCTCATTCTTTACCAATCCAGGTTAATCGTAACACTAAAGGTGGTTACAACTGAGGGAGGATTGATTAGAATATGGCAAATACAGGTCTGCTGGGGCAACCAAGTTGCATATATAATATAGGCTATCAAGGGAAATATAAGTTGATTTCGATTTTAGATCCACGCCCACTAATTATGTATATATATATATATATATATATATATATATATATATATATATATATATATATATATATATATATATATATATATATATATTTATATATTTATATATGCATGTATATATATATATATATATATATATATATATATATATATATATATATATATATATATATATGTATATATATAGTATATATATAGTACATTCGTGAATCAGCACTGTTTGCCTTCTTAATATAAGCGAATTAGACAACGATGCGTTCCGCTCTTCACTTGACGAACAGGAAAACTAATAGTTAAGAATAGACAGCCCTCTCCATGCCATTTCTCTCTCTCTCTCTCTCTTTTCTAAAGGTCACACATTGCCATGTAAAATTCCATTCGCAGATTGGGTGAAATAAACATGAGTGTCTACAAGTTATCTCAACAATTCGAGTTAATATGTTTTTTCCTTTGAAGAAGGATTGTACTGCATTTGACACTTCCCTTCCATTTACCAGTGAAAATAACTTGCTTTCTGAGCCTCGATCAGCTGTTCTTCCTTGTTACTTCTCGAACTCGTTCAATGGAAGGGAAGAGTCAAATGCAGCATAATCCTTCTTCAAAGGAAAAAACATTTAACTGGGTTTGTTGAGGTAACTTATAGACACCCATGTTTATTTTATCCAATCTGCGAGTGGAATTTTACACGGCAATGTATGACCTTTAGAGAGAGAGAGAGAGAGAGAGAGAGAGAAATGGTATGGGGAGGGCTGTCTATTCTTAACTATTAGTTTTCCTGTTCTGAAAGAGAAGAGCGTAACGCACCGTTGTCTAATTCGCTAATATTAAGAAGGTAGACAGTGCTGATTCAAGAATTTACTATACACACACACACACACAAATATATATATATATGTGTGTGTGTGTATTCGATTTAATATGTCCACTCGTTAACATATATTTAACGCTGTAATTAATTCAGTCCATCAATATCTATATATATCTTTTCTTTTTATTTCATCTATCAAATTGGTTTCTAGATTACACTGACTTTCATTAAAACTTGGTTCTCAATGCTTTAATAAGTATAAGGAATTATGTTTGTAACATCATTGATAAGTGACATGTGACACTGGAAATGTATGTTCATTGTTTTAATAGAAAGTTTCAGTATCAGCACTTAAAACTTTAACTTTTTTTCAATGTGTATTAAGAGTAACTACGATTCCACTAATTAGCCAAAGTGACCGTACGTTCAAGTTAGGGAATCTTATCTGATAAAAAAAAAGCAAAGCGTATCAGTAATATAAGACCTGATTACTAGACGTATGTACTGTTTTTTTTAAATTACATACCAAGTATTCTTTAAAATAAGATACGATCGAAAACTGTTACTGTACGTCAGAGGCGCTGACCATTACAGCCATGGATACCCCAACGGCAATTTTATGATAACTCTAACCAAACAATACTAATAAAAAGATAAATATAATCTAGAATTACAATTAAGCGATGGTAATACTTTTTTGCATGCATCATTAGTGAGTGGCGTCTCCAGTTCCTTGTGGAAGTTGATCCATAATTAACAAACCAAAGAAATAACGATCTCAAAAATTTTCACCTTAAATACATAAAGAAATTAACGCTCATAATCCTTATCTCATGTCAATAGACATCCATGAATGTAAAATTTTCAACAATTATCTTCTCGAACAGTTTTGGCAAAAATAAACCACGTAACGTGAAAAGGGGTGGGGTGGTGGGGGGAGGGAAGCATAGGAATGATCAGTTACATGAACAGATTATTAACAACTGCCGGTTTCACCACGTTTCTCAATGCTGAAAATGCTGCACGCTGTTGATGGATTCTCTCTCTCTCTCTCTCTCTCTCTCTCTTACATACAAGCACATCAACCACTGCCAAACACATGCAAGCATAAGAAGTATACCAAAAAACATTACGAATAAAAAGAATACCTTCTTATTTCGCTATCAAATGCACGCCACAAGAAATAAGTATAACATGTAAAACTTAAAAATACAAATTTTTATTTTCTCTCTCTTACCTCCATGAAATTGAAGCAAGTGTATAAAATATATTGCACGACTCAAACTAAAAAAAAAAAGTAGGCCAATTTTTTCCCAACTTCATCACAAAACATCAAAGCACCGCCGTCAAATGACCATTCAATTTCCGATTCGGTTTTGCAGTGACCTTTACGGTTTGGATTTAATGAAAATGGTGTAATTATTTCCCCTCTTTACTCTCAAATATATGTTTTTTCTCTTTCAGTCAATAATATTTCTCTTTCAGTGGATATTTCTTTTATCTCTACAATGTTTCTTTTTACTTCGTATATTTTTTCCCCTCTATTTCTGTAACATTTTTCGCTATAAACTTGCAATATTTTTTCCCCTCTTGCCTTTTGCAATATTTTGTCTCCCTCTGAAGTATAATTGGTGTCACTGTAATATTTTTTCCATTTTAATTGTAGTACTTAAATATTCTAGCCAGCAATACTTTATGTTTCACCGAAATATTTATAAATGTCTCAGTTTTTAAGAATCTTCTCTTTGACGCTACGATACCTTTAATGTTTACTCTGCAATATTTTTCTATTTCAATCTTAGCAATTTACAATATGTTCCTTTCTCTTTAAAATCCTTTCCCCTCCCACTTTCTAATATTTCCGTCTATACCCAGCAACATTTTCCTCTTTTACACAGGAATATTCTCTTTCATCCAGTAATATTTTTCCTCTTTCACTTTGTAAGGGTTTTCTCCATTCAATCTTAGATAAGTCTCCTATTTTTTTTGTACTTAGTATATGCCTCTGTCGCTTTATAATCCCTTTTATCTTTCATCCAACACAATTTCCTTCTATCACTGCAATAGTCTTCTTTTTATATTTTTATTTGCCGTTATTAATGATGCATTTTCCCGTCACTAAAGGATCTGCATGTGACTTATGGTGGCATGCTGCTAATTACTTGCATTAATCATTACTGTTCGGGATCAATTAACAAAATCATTATTAAAAAGTAAGTTACATAAGCGAAATTCCCAACTCATATAACTCAACGGTTAAAACTATTTTGGGTTTGTTGTCTAAATTTCATGATTGTCAGTTAAAACAAGCAATTTACACTACTATTAACAGGAAGTCAGGACTAAAATCACAATCTGTTAGTGAACATATTCTGTCACCGAATAGAGACTGTTTAACAATCGTAAGTTTTAGTTTTGATAAATGCCACCAACAGCAATGAAAACTCGCTCTTAATGCACCTTGACATTAACGACTACAAATAAAAGCCTGGATCAAACAACAGAACTATCTGCCAACAATAGTGTACTCATTTGTGTTACTCAGAGATAGGTCCATCAGACTTGTAACTTAACCACACGTTAAATAACAGTAAGAAACAGTTTCTAAGCGATTATACAAAGGCAGTAACTTAAGACAGGATAAAAACCACAACAAAATTACCTTCTAGGAAAACTGAACTGAATTTTTCAATCCAAAAATTACTCTCAAAGGTGATATCCTGCCCAGCCCCAGCGGGAACGCATAATTATCCAATCAACGACCATGGATCAATTCTGAAGGAAGCATAACTAAACGTACAAATAAACTTACCTTGATTACGATATCACCTGTCAATACGCGTAATTTGAGGAGAATTCCGATATTTCCGAATATTAGCCACTTTCCCACGCACTAAGTAAAGCGAAGACAATACAAAATAACTGAGGTACACACAATAAATGCGCAAGATTTTACGCTAATCAGAAATCCAAGTTACTGATATTCCGCACAATAGTAATTCAAGCACATGGTAGACACAAATTTAATAGCACGTATATCACGATACACAGTCGAACGCTGAAGAGTTCTGTGGCGCAACAGGTGCCACAAGGAAACAGATGAGAGAGCCTGGAATTCAAGGAACAGGTGGGCAAGATCGTTTGCACTGACACTGAGCTTGCTCAGCCTAGCTGACTGTTCAAGTATGAAAACGAATTCTAACAAAATCTGTAACACCATTATTATATTCTACCTATTATTATTATTATTTTTTTTATTTGTGCATTTTTTTTAGACTGATATAACGAACCCTCTTTGATTGGTCATTTAAGAAGAGCATATGAGAACATTTTAAAGGTTCACTGGTGCGGCTATTTCAAAAGTAGTGATAAATTTCATCCGTGTCCATTTTTTAAAACACGATTCAGGGGTAACGATACAAAAATCCGTTTTTTATTATAAACTCATCTTTCCAAACCTATTTTAATACACAGAGCTCTCTGAATGTCTTGAGTCGTATTCTATGAATAATTATCATTAAAATAAGACATAAGTTATACAAACAATCTGATATAAAATATCAGCTACCTTGATCTTTACTAATGAACGTTTTATTGTCACGGTTACTTGACAAAACCCTCTATAGGAAGATATTTGACTCCTAAACACGAGGATCAAACCATAGAAAAAACTTGACAATATTTGTTTAGGGGAATTCAACGCACAAGGCGTATACGTATTATGAATAAAGAGGCAGCTTCATCTTACGCTGAACGAGACCGAAAACAGTCATATTTTGACATTTTACTCAAAATTTTAAATTCTGGCGCGCCTCTTAATATTTAAAGAGCTTGGGTAAACGGCCGAATTATATATATATATATATATATATATATATATATATATATATATATATATATATATATATATATATATATATATATATATATATATATATATATATATATATATATATATATATACACATACAAGAATGCCCTTTTTCAGCAACAGTCATATTTTGATCTTTTACTCAAAATTTTATATTCTGCTGCGTCTCTTAATATTTAAAGAGACCGGGAAACGGCCAAATTATATACGAAAAAGCAAAAGAATGCCCTTTTTACTTAGGCCCCAACATAAAGAGAACGAAATCCCAGCCTTATTCGAACTTCTTCCGGGTGGCGACGAAAGTGATTCAACTTTAGGACTCCCGCGGGAAACAGTAAACTCCTCTGGATGAAACCCCTCGGTTGTTATCCAAGGAAACATTAAGCGGTGACGCGCCTCACTGGAGGAAGGCCCTTCCAGACCACGCAGTGATAAATGCCTCGGAGAGGAAGAGGCCACACCTCACTGAATTACTTTTTGGGAATCTTCTTTTACAAGAGAATAAACTTCTTGAGGTTATATATGCTGGTCAGCAATTGAGAAACATTTTGGTCTGTTTTTATTAGCAATACCATTCAGAGAAAACCCGCCAAGAAAATGTACGTGAAACATTTTTTTAAAGGCAGTTGATTTCTGGAGTACTGCTTGGCAAGTTTTTGGCTTGCTCTGCGTGTATGTGGTCACATTATGTGGTCGCACCATCAAGAGGAATGAAATCCAAACTCTAGTTAAACAGACACTCTCACATCCATAACACAAATTATCGTCACAAATGGTACACCATTCTGGTCACTTCTAACTTGGTCATTGCAAATTATTATCATTATATATATTAAAGTAGTTTAACCAGGCCACTGGTCATTGCAAAGAGACGCTGGGTTAATGTGTTTCCCAACGTAAGGGATTTCAAACCGGCTATTGAAAAGGAGTTGGTTAATAGTTAAGAAATACATATAAACTCAAAGAACTCTGGGTTCTGGACAAAATTAAATCAATTGATTCTAAGTTTATGTGAATTCCACAGTTCATCGTTTCTCGGATAAATAAGTCTCCTGTTCCCACTTACTTTATTCTTATCACTTTCCCTTGACTTTCGCCCTACAGAAAATGAAATAATGGCCTCCCAGCCGCCCTGAATGGTTTGAAAATTAACAAATGGTTGGGACGTGGACTTGACAGCTTCGTGTTCTGTATTCATATCGCAAATAATGAATGATAGAAGGAACATAACTTTAGGGATTGAGCAACTTTTCTTTTTCTTATTTTCTGAAAAATAAAATATATTGCAGATAACTTCCCAATCTCATTTTCTGAAAAATAATATATGCTTTTCATAAATGATAGAACGAATATGACTTTAGGAATGGAGTAACTTCACAATCTCATTATTTTCCAGGAAAATAAAATATAATACAATAAAATATATGCTTTTCGTAAATGATAGAAGGAATAAGACTTTAGGAATTAAGTAACTTACCAATCCCACTATTGCTTTTCACTCTCATTGTTTCCTGAAAAATAAAATATCGTGCAGACTACAGACTACTTTTTATACTGGTCATTTTTCCTTCATGAAGCATTGATGCATTAATTTAAACTGATTTTCCTACGAAAAAACTCTTAGAAACGTTCCCGCATTACTGTAAGTAACAAAAATAATTTTTTTTCTTGTCAGCCACACTCCCAATTAAGAAAAAGCTAATTGTTAGATCGATGGCTTTTGTCTTGCCAGTAATTCAAAGTTTGTGTTATGTTGGTTTCTTGCTTTTCGTTAAATGACTCTTAAACGTTCACGAAAGATCCTTGCCTGTCACAGAGAGAGAGAGAGAGAGAGAGAGAGAGAGAGAGAGAGAGAGAGAGAGAGAGAGAGAGAGAGAGACAGACAGAGAGAATACAAGATGGCATGGGTATTTTCTAATACAGGACAGGGGTCGCAGATAAAAAAAAAAAATGGAAGGTTCGGCTGGAGGGCTTTGTATCGCCAGCTATGGCAGACAAATGTTCCATAATCAGCTTTTCCCGATGTCAGCAATTTCCAGAGTAGGAGAAAGAGCCAGACCAATATTCCCTTACGATGTTTCAATCGACCTTCTCTGAAAACTATCAGGTCTCCCGTTCTCCCTGGGCAGTCTTTTCTTGGTATGGAATTCGGAGGACATTGTCTGAAATTGGTATTATATAAATGCACGCACAACACACACACAACATACATATATATATATATATATATATATATATATATATATATATATATATATATATATATATATATATATATATATATACATATATATATATATATATATATATATATATATATATATATATATATATATATATATATATATATATATATATATAACCCTTCATAAAACCCATTTATGACTTCAGCCATTTCATCGCCTTCCACACAGAGTACCCATATTTGGAAGCAGATCACGCTACTTAATTCAAATTTTTCACTATCACTTTCATGGAGCAACCAAACTTTACATCTATAAAGAAGTGACAGCTCAACAATCTCTTCTATCCATCTTTTGCTCCATAATCTTTTTTCTTCTCTTACAAACGTTTTGCAGAGATCCTTCTCGATTGCACAAAAAAAAAAAAACTCTCAATAGACTAAATATTACCATCTTCCTTCTCTCTTGCTTTATTCCTTCTTCCTACGCCGCAATGTTTGCAAATAGCCTCAGACGACTCAGTGGCCCCCATCTTTCAATTTCGCAAACGGCTCATAAAATACAATGGATTGTTTTTTAACTATATTGGGTGAAACTTTCTTGACAAAGCATTGTATTTTATGTTGCCTGAAGTTACAAATTTACTTTCGTGAGAAAATATTCTTTTTTCTAAAGAATGTTGTTTATGGTATTACTGAAGGTTATGGCAGGAAAAGTTGTTACTTTACACAGTAAACTGAAAGATATGAAAAAATATTCAAACTATTGAATGCTCTTATTATCGTCCCATATTCTTGAACTATCTATAAGTATTTTTTTCACTCTTGTGTCTCGTCTCTAATTCACTCATACTTCTCTTTTCTTCTCTATCTCCTTCCACCGCCTTCTATCTATCTATCTTTATATCTAGAGAGAGAGAGAGAGAGAGAGAGAGAGAGAGAGAGAGAGAGAGGAAATCCGTAGTCCGTATTGGAATTATTATCGACTTCACTCGGTCTGTTACGCGAGATGTCAATTTCATCTCGACTGTGTCATTAGTTCCTTAGGGTGGCTCGATAAACTTCCCTTTAAGACCAGTCAGCGTATTATAGGCCCGCTCTGAGTACGGCCTTCATATACCATACACATTGGTTTACTCTCTCGGTTTAGAAAGGGGCCTAGACATGGAGGGGGCTGAATTCTAAAGAAATAATCTGAGACGTAAAGCGAGTGTTTATTTCGATGCAACACAGACTTTAGTGTTGGCATTCTGTTGCTTACTAATACAATAGTGATGGTAGGTCAGGGAGTCTTGACAAGTTAAACAGGATACTTTTTAGCATATTTCTTCAGCATCTATTACGCTTTGTGGTAATTCCAAAAACTCTCAGAAATAAGGGTGAAATAACTTTTGAAAATCCTGGGACGATAAAAGGCAAGATTTGCTCATTTACAGTGTTGGCTTTTTTTTAGTCACATGCCCCACTGTCGCCAACACCAGACTCCTGAGGTTTGTTGCAAGTTTCAGTATTGCTTTTTACACAAACGTTATTTAAGGATGCCGGTCTCTACAAAGTTACTACGCTGTTGAAAGCAGTAAATAGGGAGCAACTCTTAAAAAAAACGCGTGAGTATAAGGGACGTCATTATAGACATTTGAAGAGTTGAAGGCGATCAGTTTCAAACAAATTCTGAAGTAATTTCAGAACTGCACTGTTCTAAGTATATCTCTAAAAAATTTGAAGTCTACTAGGCAGGAGTAATTCTAGATAACATCGCTAGTATGCAAAAGGAGAGTAATTCCACAGCATCGCCAAAAAGCAGAATACTGCATAACTTGAGTACAGAGTAATTTTAGAAAATATGGGGAGTATAAGAAACAGTAACATCAAAAAATTTCTGAAGTATAGAGGATTGTAGTAAAAAAAACTATCAGGTTTATAGAGTGCAACTCAGAAAATATATGACAAATGGGAAACTAAAATTAATTTCAGTTCTCATATACATATATATATATATATATATATATATATATATATATATATATATATATATATATATATATATATATATATACTATATATATATATATATATATATCCATATATTTATGGCCTAAACATTTTCTCTAACATATCAGTGAATGCTGCAGGGGGGAATCAATTCCAAATGATGAATTTTCTAACATGAATTAATTAGGGAAGACGGATTACGATATTTTAAATTCAGAAGCAATTACCTCTCGGACTATTAATATATATATATATATAGCTATGAACGCTCATGCAAATACTGAAGTGATTCAGACAGTCACCATTAATATATACTCTCTCTCTCTCTCTCTGGTCAAGAAACGGCCTAACGATTTTTGTCCCTTATATTAATTTATTTTACCTCAACATATCCTAAAAATTCTTAATAATACTTTTTGTCTTTTTCTCTCTTTTAAACATTTGTTTAGCGCGCAAGAGAACATACCTTCTTGTCTTTTATTGACTTGAAAAGTCTGAACCATTCTTATTAATATTCTCTCTCTCTCTCTCTCCCTCCTGCACGAGCGACGGCTTTATCACTCTCATCTCTTATACTAATTAATCTATTTTATCTCAACATTCCCTAGAAGTTCTTATTAATATTTCTGTCTTTTTCTCTCCAAAATCTGTTTAGAGCGTAAGAGAATTTTAGTCATCTTTTCTCACTCTTATTCACCTCTGTAAATCTGATTAATTCTTACTAATTCTCTCTCTCTCTCTCTCTCTCTCTCTCTCTCTCTCTCTCTCTCTCTCTCTCTCTCCGTGTTTTGGGGCTGGAAAACGCGTCATCCTTTCCATCTCCTAATACCTATTTCTTTTATTCACCTCAGTAAATCTGACCAATTCTTAACTAATTCTCTCTCTCTCTCTCTCTCTCTCCATGTTTTTAGACGAGAGAACACGTCACCCTTTCCATCTCTTACACTTATTTCTTTTATCTGTTTTAATTGAACTTAATTAGAACATCCCCAAATGCCCTATCTCAAGACGTCTTCATTCAGTGGGTAATTAAAAAGATTAATTAACTAAGTCTGGGAAAGTTAAGGAATCCAAAGTCATAAAAAGGCATGATTAACAAAAAAAAAAAAAAAAAACAGAAAAAGTCGAATCTGGTATAAAAATTAAGGACATTAATTCTGAATATAATTAAAAGCAGCATGAATTATGCTCATTACAGATAAGTTTTAGTGAATTATAAGAAAATTCTGAGATTTGCTGCAATGCTAGGGGCATCATTACATCATAAAGACTGATTAAAAACCTGTATCATTTACCGTTTGGTATAAAGGCTCATGGGCGTTAGCGGGCAAGGGCATTGAAGTGTTTGGTGTAAACGTTTGTGGGCGTTAGCGGGCAATCACATTCAAGAGTGTGAGGTAAACGTTAGTGGGCGTTAGCGGGGCATGCGCATTCAAGAGTTTGATTTAAACGTTTGTGGGTGTTAGCGGGCAAGCACATTCAAGAGTTTAGTTTAAACGTTTGTGGGCGTCAGCGGGCATGCGCATTCAAGAGTGGGGGTAAACGTTTATGGGCGTTAGCGGGCATGCGCATTCAAGAGTTTGGTTTAAACGTTTGTGGGTGTTAGCGGGCAAGCACATTCAAGAGTTTGGTTTAAGCCTTTGTGGGCGTCAGCGGGCATGCGCATTCAAGAGTGGGGGTAGACGTTTGTGGACGTTAGCGGGCAAGCACATTCAAGAGTTTGGGGTAAACGTTTGTGGGCGTTGACATGCAAACAACTGAAGTGCAAAAAAAAAGAAAAAGAACGCGACGGATCGGGAAAAAATCAGACTGACTGAAACACAATAACCGACAGGTAACTAGTGATCTATATGAAGAAAAGTTGTTTCCCTGACTTTAACGAAATCTCGTGCATAGATTTTTTAATTAACACAAGCCTGTGACTTGCTTACTCCGAGGACCCTGTTTAAAAAAAAGGAGAGAGAGAGAGAGAGAGAGAGAGAGAGAGAGAGAGAGAGAGAGAGAATCTTTTATTGCAAAATTCGCTATCGACATTCACAAATTGCTCTCGAAATGCGGATCGTTACTTGAAGACGAACGGAGGGCAAGAGCTACATGTAAAAATAAAAGGAGTCAGAGAGACAAAGATGGATGGAACAGAAGCCAGGGAGAGGCCACAGGGAAGAAGTGAAAGAGGCAGTAAAGTGTAGGTAAAAACAGATATTGAACTCTGAAGGCGAGGCAGTCGTTGACTATATATATATATATATATATATATATATATTATATATAATCAATAATCAACATACATTGACGTTTGGAAGAGAAATAAATTTGACTCATATCGGGATCGAACCCAGGTCTTTCACCTGAAATGCAAGGGCGCTACCAACCAGACCATACAAGTCATAAAAGAAATATATATATATATATATATATATATATATATATATATATATATATATATATATATATATATATATATATATATATATATATATATATATCCTGAAAGGAGAATTCCAATAACGGGAATATAAAAGCATAAAAGCAAACATAACGCTGATTATACTTTCACATACATTAAATACCACACATGCAAATCATTATAACACTGAATAAAAAAAAATTTAAAACCCACTTCCACCACACAAGGAGATAGATCTAAACATGGCATAGAGCAAAAAAAAAAAAAAAAAAAAAAAAATTCAAGAATGAATTCAGTGAGCGGATAAATGCAGGAAGATTGATAGTGAGAGATCGTGCTCACAGCTGCTTCCCCTTCATCGCCATCAGACCAGAAACTTCTCCCAACAGATTTCTTCTTCTTCTTCTTCTCGTGGAAGGTGAAAGGTTGGGTTGGTCGTGGGAGAAAGCCGGATTTCTTCATCTTTTATTTCGATTTCTGGGGTTATTCAATTGAACTGACTGTGCATGAATGAATGAAATATAAAATTTAGGCCAAAGGCCAAGCGATGGGACCTATGAGGTCATTCCGCGCTGGGACCTATGATGTCATTCTGCGCTGGTACTTACGAGGTCATTCATCGCTGACAAGGAAATTGAGAGTAAAAAAGTTTGAAAGGTGTAACAGGAGGAAAACCTCAAAGCAGTTACACTATGAAACAATCGTTAGGAGAAAGTGGAAAGTAAGATGGAATTGAGAGAATATAAACGGAAGTAGAGTAAAAGGAATGAAAGGGGTTGCAGCTAAGGGTCGTAGGGACGCTGCAAAAGAACCTTAAATAATGCCTACAGTGCACCACGTATGTGAAATTACTTCGTCTGCAATCTCTTTCCATCATGAAAAGTTTTCCATTACAATATTTATAAAATCGCTCGATCGACGACAAAGGGAACAAAATGTGAAGAAACGTCGCTAAATAAATAATTTCAAAACACAAATTGTGATTAACCTACTTTATGAGCACACACTCTATGGCTTTTATTTACATATCTGTGCATTTAGCCAGGAGGAATTAATTTTGGTCACGGCGGCTGTTCATCACAACGACATAGCGCAAAAATTACTGTCAAACACTTTCGTCCCTCCAACTCTTTATCGACGCTAATATGGAACAATACAAGTAGACCCTTAGGACAGTTTGGACATTAAATGGGCGAAAAAAAAGAAAAGTCGTCCGTGTGACGACACTCATAAAGGAGAGAAGATGATGATGAATGCCAGAAAATGTGCCAGTGTGATAGAGCTTTAAGTATGAAGTCTGGACGTCTTTTCATGTGCAACTGAATATTCCTCAGTGGATGTACAAAGTTCACCAGTTTCCATTGGTTCTGCTTCAGTACGGTTATTACTGTAAAAAGCAATAACCCCTTATTGTGACTTTGAACTTAATGGATTGAACTTAGCACTTTAGGAATGCTATTACAATTTATCAATAAGAAAAATTTGTCGTCAGCCATGAAGCAATTAAACAGCAAAGACTGTTCTTTGTAATGAAAGAGATGGTTTTCGAAGCTATAAACTGTCAGCGGAAGTAATATTTTAATAAACCGATATTTCGTAATTTCCTTCAGACCGCGTTGGAACATTTGCGAAAATCAGTGACAGGAATTTTGACAGGGCTCACGGGTATTGACGGATGGAAGAGTGATTTGGCTGTCAGCAATGGCAGGAAACTTGTATGTGATTGACAAGAACTATATAAACGAAGCTTGAGAAGGAAAGTGGGCAGTCAACGCAAAAAATTTCCGCGATAGAGGTTTATGATTATTCTGCAATTCTTTTGCTGTGAAAAAATAAAAGAAATGATCAATTGAATGGACAAAATTTTCGAAGTTGTACTAGAAGTCAAGAGCGCAAGAATCTCTGTCAGGACTTAACAAAATATGTTTCAGAGGTTTACATGAGTTTGAAGAACATGGTACTTTTCTGATAAAGGTCGAACACACACACAAACACACACACCAGACAACAGTTCGAATCCCACCGGCGACGAAGCACTTATTAATTATAACCCCTCTTGGGTGTAAGATATTCCTGAGGTATAGTGAATTGGATATTAGACCATATTTGTGAATGTAGAACAGTCACGCTTGTATATGTATATATATACATATACATATGCAACCATTTGCAAAGCACCTCCCGGCAATAAAAGCAAAATACTGAGGGAAAATGCGAGAGAAAAGTTTTGCCTGTAACCAGTCCTACTGGATTTCCCTATTACAAGAAATTCCTTTTTGTGAGAGAGAGAGAGAGAGAGAGAGAGAGAGAGAGAGAGAGAGTCTTTTTATTGGGTTCATGTCGGAAGAAGACTGAGATTCCTAGTGAATCTTCACCTGACCTTTAGAGGGATCTGTCCTTACGAGTTATATGCTGCGCAATAAAAATCCTAACCTAATATATATACAAAACTTCTTTTAGAACGTGAAGCCGTTTCCAGGAAAAGATGGTAGTTCCAGAGAGAAAACAAGATAATGGACATGGCCTCACCACATTCATTTTTCAACTGCTGATTGTCGGTGAGCCCCAAGGCCTAGCCCCTCCATACGCTTGGTTTTGATTTACAGCCACTTAGGTCAGGCTATGTGAGCTACGGGCTACAGCTGAGTCTTAGCACCATAGGTCAGATTAGGTCTACTGTGGGCCTTATGGATGTGCATAATAGGTTAACTATGATTTTCAAACATAAATGGATGTCTAATTCGTTGAAATCCCGTCAAGAATACTAGAACACTTTATTTTACAATTGTACACGCTTACTGGAGTAAGCAACCTTTACCTACCTCTGCTACACTCATCCCAATGCACTACAAAAATTATTCCTTTCACACGCTCCTCCAGAACCTTTTACTTATCTAGGCAAACTGTCTAACTATGGTCGGGCATTTGAGCTTACACTAACACTAATGTGGCTTGTAATCCCATCAATTCCAAAGGAGTACCCTTCAACTCCTATTGTCCTCCTTTATTCTCAATAGTCACTTCCACATCATTCTCAAAATTACGCTAACCACTTCCATTCACTGAGCTCTGTCTCTCCTCTATCTTCCACTTTCAACAGATCTTCAAAATACACGCTCATCCTATAACAGCATTCTCTTGAGAGAGTACTTCTCCATTTACACGTTTTAATCTGAGATTCATCGGCAACTAACCTCTCCCTTATATTTAATCTTTCATAGGACACAATCTCATTACCCTTAATCCTATTCAACCATCTCTTTCCATTACTTAAAGTAAAAATGAATCAAGACGATATTACACTGCAAATCCAGTCACTAACTCATAACGAAAGAATTGTTTAACTAGTAATAAGATCAACTTGATTCGAGACAGAAAATTACCTTGTAGCTAGATCACCGAAGTCCATTACTACAGTTGGCAATTCGGAAATCATTTAATTTCGTCAGGAGAGAGAGAGAGAGAGAGAGAGAGAGAGAGAGAGAGAGAGAGAGAGAGAGAATATAAAAGGTTCGAACCGAGGTCGAGGCGTGAGGCTACAATAGTTCTGTAACTTCATCTTAAAGGCATTGAATACACCTACGTGTCTTTCTCATAAACCATGAGTACTCTCTCTCTCTCTCTCTCTCTCTCTCTCTCTCTCTCTCTCCGTGAAAACAATTATTTGTATTTGATTTATACAAAACAAGCGAAAATTTCATGTTTCTCCATCTGTAACTCTCTCCAAGATCTCACCTCCGGCATTATTTCGTTCCATCCGTGAGAAGTTGATCACTTTCATTTATTTCGCCTGTATATAAGCCGTCCGTGCAAACAGAGGCCAAATCCAACCATGGCTTTGAAGCGACAAAATACAAATGGCCCCAAGCAGAGCGTGTAATCGGGGCGCTAAGGCCCGGCATTAAATCTCTCTCGCTTCGGCGAGTTCTTTTACAAATTCGAGTTCAGATTCTCTCTAAGCTAAACGTTGTTCTGATCTCTCACGAGGATCTGTTTGAAGCCAGATCGTAATCAGATAATTTTCTTTTTGCAACAAGGCGGCAGATGCAAGGTGCAATGAGACACATTGAGACATCAAAATGCGTCTGAAAATAACCTTTGCTTTTTAACAGTGTGAGATAACATATGATACAATGTTTCATCGAGAGAATTCCTAAGACATAAAAGAGTTTCTCTCAACGATAACAGATACCGGAAGTTTGGAAGGAATTTGAAGATAATAGTAAAACCGAAAATTCAGATTAATAAATATACAGTGGAGAAAAAACAAGTATATACAAAAAGAATCCTTCTGCAATCTAAGCACTAACAGAAGTGGCTAAACTAAATACCTTCTGTTGATGGTTTAAGTCATACTTACCACTATTAAGAATAATTGCCATTTCAATCAATCTTGTCTTGATATAAAATATGCCGATATCCAAGCAAAAGTTTTCAGTTAATAGCAAACATGAGCCGAAACACATGCCATTATTAATATGATCCTTGTGCCTACATAGGTCCTGACAAACAACTAATTTTCTGGCATCAGTTGTCATTGTGAAACGGCAAGCTCTGACAATCACTGGCAAAAATTAATTACAGTATTACCTGGGCAAAGCAAATTACTGAGCTGGAGATGAGTGCAAAGTCAGCTAATCAACAGTTCAGCCTTATACCTGCTTGACGGCACCATTGCCAGACCTCTGCTAAGGTTTCAGCAACTTTATTCTGCATTTACGAGAGCAAACAATTACAGGGAAAGTTTTTTAGACAACACATATCTGTATCTGTCAGTCAGAAAATCTGGAGATAATACAAACTGCAGAAAATTACCGAACGATAGGGAAAATAGATCCAGGTTCACTAAAAACAGAAGATAATCCCACTCTTAAATGTTACAAATGAGGTTTAAGTAAATGCTGAAAATCATTAATTCTTTATAAAGCGTTAAATAATTAAGGTAAATACAAAAATCCCGCTATATTATTATTATTATTATTATTATTATTATTATTATTATTATTATTATTATCACCCACATCCTCCGATAACGACTGAAAACGACACTAAAGGGGAAACAATGGTATTGGTAGGCTGGCACAAGACAGAGCAAGGGCACATCCTCTTTATGAAAGCAAAAGATAATTAGGGGATTCATAATTAAGGGGATCTCTTCTTCTTCTCTTTCGCCCACTCCTCAGTGCACTCCTTTCTGCCACAGAGGGACGGAAGGTAAGAGCAGTTCTTCTTTTTCAGGAACGCTTCAGACTTGAATTTTTTCTTAATACTTTAATGCATCCGGAGCCTTCTTTCAATACCGCACTAAATAGGAATCTTTTTAGGTAAAGGCAGGCGAATTGGACGACTCAGTATCTGTATGAAAACAAGCTTAAAAGAAGAATAGAAAAGAAATGATTAAAGACTTGTACCCACTGCCGAAAGAATGGCCTACTGCCGCTTGCCACAGAATGCTAAGAATTATTGCAAGCAACGCTCGGTTATTTACAAGGCAAGAGCATTACCGTTACCCCCAACCCTCCCCTTTCATCCAGCCTCGGAAGCGAAGGAAGCAATTTGCATTTTCAGTCTTCCAATTGAAATAAGGACTTTTTTCTTTATGCAAATGCCAGTGGCCGCTCGACTTTGTACCCGTATGATAACAGTGACTCAAGGAAAGAGAAAAATAATGTGGGAGTATAAAAGGCTGGAACCTACTGACGAAGAAGCAATGTTCAATTTGCCCTGGCTGACGTGAATGAGGAGAATGCTTAGTGAGACTGAAGAGCAAATATAATGAAATAGCAGCGAAAGAGGGGCGTATATTTTTTGCTTTGCCCCTGCGAGGAAAACAGTTTTTCAAGTTTGATTCCCAGCATTCTGTTCTTTATTTTTCTTTTCCAATAAAAATGATGTTTCAGGGTGATTGTTCTCTCCAGATGTACCTGTTGTCTGTATCAATCTTACTTAAATTATTATTCATATTTTATCATAGCATAATTTAGGTCACTCTTTTACAATGTTACCCTCATACTGTTTTCAAATTATTCTTTTCAAACCTTGCCTTTCCAGAAATGGTCCGTTTTGTTCAACCATTTTATCCGGACCAAATTTATCCTTCAAATCATTAAGAAGCCTATTTTTAAGCTGGATTTTGCATCGCATTAAAACATGCCATGAGGATTCATATATTCGTAACATTACCAAGCCCACCTAAGAAGGTGAACGTTCGGTTGACTGTCCACTCTTGTGAAATTCCTGGCAGTTCAGAAACTTGAACATTTGACCATAATGCTGTTCGACAGTATAAGAGTACGTATTTAGATGACAAGCGAAATAAATCTTCCATTTTTTCACATTAACTTCTGAATTGCTTTACAAATCCTATGGTATTCAGAATTTTCAAAGATGTACTAATCACTCTGCATTGGCAGTCAAGATAAATCCACGAAAATTCCTCATTCTGTTGCTTTTATCCATCGTCATTTTCTTCGTAAAAAATCTGTATAGAATTTAAATTGATATCAATTTTACTGTAGTAAAAGAAAACTAACATTTTGGACCTCATTGTGACCCCATGCCCTTCACCCCAAAATCCTAAATGCCAATGCAATTTTCTTTTAACCGTCACGAGAGCCTATGCGTCAGCGCAGTTTTATTGTTATAACCTTGCAATACAAAACATTCAGTCTCTTACAATTGTCAGGTTTCTGTGCATCATTTAGCGTTAATGGCTCTGATACTGCGGTTCTCTTTTTTATGAGCTGGCGTTTACCTATCCATTTATTCTATTGCTTTTCTTCATTGCCGCTTCAATACATGTTCATGTTTTGAATACGATTTTCATCTAATTAATGAAAAAACTAAATATACCGCACTGGAGAATATTTCAGGTCTTCAGCGTTATTACAAAATAAAATCTACTCAGTTTACATAAGAGCATTCCTCGTCCATTGGTCAGAAATCGCATTTACGTGACTGAATATTTATTTATAAGGGTGTCAAATGAATTAGATGTTTTAAATAAATATACTGAACTTTTATGAAGGGGACAAACGTTAATTTGTATCTATAAACAGCATATTTTATATTACAAAACGATGGTGTATTTATTTCATCGTTATCATTCAGAAGAACGAATAATTTTCGTGATGTTGACAAGCCTTAACGATCACTTCCAGCTATCACTATAAGCTGTTTCTATTATATTACGTGCTCGCATCGTGCCCAGCGATCTGACAGCATTAATTTTATCTTCTTGAAAGAACCAAGGACAAATAACAGCAACGTTCGCGTAACACATTTGTTTTCGTGCCCCTGACGGCTGTAGCTCCTTCTGTCAAAACTTTTAATAACGAAGACTTTCGTTTGCCAAACTGCATTACAACAAGCTCGAGGAACCTATAATCAATCTTCCGTCTAGCTGATAGCTGCATTCAAACGAGGGGAAAGTTCGACAATAAAAGTCTTGCTTGAAGTTTGCAGTTAACAGCTGACAGATCTAAGCCTCGAATAAATTTGCAGTGCAAATAATTCGTGGCTGTAAGACAGCTCTTCCCTAAACAACGCCAATACATTTTGCTTTCAGAGAAAAACGAAATCAAATTAATTCAAGCGATTACATTACAAACTGAGCGAAAAATTACTACCACAGAGAAATAAATTTAATCTTTATTTTAATAAGCAAAAATTAATGAAAGAATCCTCCACATTCTCATGTGTACAAAAAGTCGATACAACTTCCACATTCTCACAAAGATGAAAGGCAGAAGCCTTTTCAGTCATAATAAAGTTTTCAAAAGAATGAACAATTATTACTCAGTCCATCAAAGGAAGACGTGACGTTGCTTCTTTACGGTACTAAATGAATATGGACACATCTTCAGCGGTCTGATAATGGGGAATGAATATGTTTTGGTGATTCTAATACAGTACTGTGAGTATATACATCCTCATTCTGATGGAAGGAACGCATTCTCTTGACTGCAAAGTAAAGCAATAGACAGACATTCCTCTTGCTGTTAGGCACTACATTCTTGCCAAAAATTCAAGCATTAATGAAATTTGCTATATATATCTTGGGTGCCTGAAGCGAACGAAAAAGAGCCACGCATGGAAGCCAGAGTATTAGTAGCCTCAGTACATAAACTTTGCAAAATATCCTGTGACATGTTATGTTAATTTACTTTATGGGGACGGGAATCCATAAGATAATGATCTGTCTTCAAACTGTGTATTCTGCTTTTCATCGGTTTACAATCCGGATTTTCCGTCCCGTTTTCCGTAAATTCTCTACATCAGTCATAATATTCAAAACGAACGTCTTCCAATGAGGAGCAGAAGTTGCTTCGCAATGGCTGAAATGTTGTAACTTAGACAGAGGATAAAAACACATGTCAAAGGATATCTCTAACCCTCTTAAATTTACTATTACTGAATTTTCTCACCACTGAACTAAAGAAAAAAAAACAACCATTAGCAAGACTGACAAGATCAGATACTCTGAACTGACAAACACAAATACGGAGATTACAATAACAATTTAGTTGTCTGATATTTGAGAGAGAGAGAGAGAGAGAGAGAGAGAGAGAGAGAGAGAGAGAGAGAGAGAGAGAGAGAGAGAGAGTGTGTGTGTGTATTTAGCTGATTTCAATAATGACTCCGCAATTATCTAATATTACTTAGAGAGAGAGAGAGAGAGAGAGAGAGAGAGAGAGAGAGAGAGAGAGAGAGAGAGAGAGAGATTTAGCTGATTTCAATAATGACTACGCAGTTATTTGATATTGCTTAGAGAGAGAGAGAGAGAGAGAGAGAGAGAGAGAGAGAGAGAGAGAGAGAGTGTGTGTGTGTGTGTATTTAGCTGATTTCAATAATGACTCCCGCAATTATCTGATATTACTTGGAGAGAGAGAGAGAGAGAGAGAGAGAGAGAGAGAGAGAGAGAGAGAGAGAGAGAGTATTTAGCTGATTTCAATAATGACTACGCAGTTATTTGATATTGCTTAGAGAGAGAGAGAGAGAGAGAGAGAGAGAGAGAGAGAGAGAGAGAGAGAGAGAGAGAGAGAGAGTATTTAGCTGATTTCAATAACGACTCCGCAGTTATCTGATACTGCTTGAAGAGAGAGAGAGAGAGAGAGAGAGAGAGAGAGAGAGAGAGAGAGAGAGAGAGAGAGAGAGAGAGAGAGGTGTTTATCCGCACTCGCAAGATCAACAGGTAAAAGCCCAAAATTACAACTTGTTGCACACAGCCACCACCTCCCCTCGACCGTTTTCCCAGACCCAGAAATATGACGTGGGTGTTCCACCAAGTGTGTCCATTGCAGCCTGCAAAATAAATTCGGCTGGAGAATGAGAGTCCTTTGCTGAAACGAGTGTCTCTCTTTTCAGGAGACTTGAATTAAATGGGTTAATTTCTTTGAGTTTATGTGGCTCCGGGGATTCCTGGCGCATGTGGTTTTACTGTGAAGTGAAGAGTAGGCGGTGTTTGTGGAGGACATCTTATTTTAAGAATAGCTTAATTTTTTTGGAAGAATCTGTATAAATTTATTCCATTCATTCATATACAAGCGAATTAACATATTTTTTCATTTTATAATAATCATAAGGATGACGTGAATGATTGCTATATGTTGAGGTCGTGTCAATAAATAAATTAGCTAAAATTGCCGGAAATTTAACAGACAAACAACAACAATGGGTACATGACTCGCCATAACTACCAAAGAGAGAGAGAGAGAGAGAGAGAGAGAGAGAGAGAGAGAGAGAGAGAGAGAGAGAGAGAGAGAGAGAGTCCACAATACAGTTTTTCAATACATCAATAGAAATTGGAGAAGAGTAACATACAAACTGAAAAACTTGAGCAGAAATAAAAAAAAAAAAAGTTCACGAGTTCATCCAGGCAGCAAGAAAAAAATGTGTAAATAAAATAAAAGTTATGTAGCTGCAGGAGGGGTTCGCAGAGGACTCCATTCGCCTGGGACTGAACACACAGACAGAGAGAGAGAGAGAGAGAGAGAGAGAGAGAGAGAGAGAGAGAGAGAGAGAGAGAGAATATATGATGAATCCGGTGAACGGTCCCACTTTAGTTGGGTGAGGATTACCCCAGTACGTCCGCCCACCAGTTACTTTTTTTTTTATTGGTTTATATTTCAACAAAGAACAGATTATTCACGTTCGATTTTAGCTGGTATTTAACTCCCCCCTGCGAAGTCCGGACTATATGATATAGTCAGCGCTAACATGTTTCTTTTCGTATTTTAGATTAACAGATGTAATATCACAACAGCGAGCACACCCTAATGCCCCAGGGCAGGAGCCTTTGCATAATGAAACAATTTTGTCAATATGTTACAAGTCTGTTTCAAAAAGAGAAATGGTTAAAAAGATTATAATTATGTTATATCAAATAAAGCAGAACTGAGAAAAAATGTCACTTCACCCCATTCTTAGAATGTGAGTATGGTCAGTGAGGCAAAAATAAGAAACATATTTATGAATATAGTCACTGAACATAACAAACAAAAGGTTCCACTGAAGATTAGGAACATCCGGCCACCGCAGTGGAGCAGCAAGAACTTATCCCTATAAGATTTTGTCGATTTGAGAATAAAGATTTTATAAGAGTATTGGTATTCAAACAGCAGGATGGCGTTAAAAATGACACCATAATGGAAGCTAAGGAAATCCCATATGTAAATGAGATAAGGATGGGAGGGGGATGGAGATGGCTTGGACAAGTCCATCGCACAATCCTTGTGAGAACAGTACCTGACAATATCAGCCGTCCTCGTGGGTACCAGAAGAATTGGAAGATCCAAATTTACTTGGATGAAAACTATATGAGAATGAAAACAAAACTTTAAAAAAAAAAGTTTCCCTTCAATCTCTTTCAGGACAAGCTTTCGCTTTCTAAAGCACTCGCTGTCTCCTTCCTCTCCTCTTTCCTCCTTGTTTAAAACCGTGAGAAGTATTCAGAATGGGGAGGACCGAAAATTTCTTCAAATTTAAGACAGAACGGTCCTTTAACTTAAAGTTAAGACGAACCAGAACTTAACTTGCAACTTCAATACGAACACGAAGTTAAGACTGTGGAACGAGCTGAATCTTACCACTCCAAACTAAGTCTTCAGTTCAGCTGTCTGTCAATTCCATTCTTTATTACTTGAAGAAGACTGAAATCTCCGTTCACATCGACTGAAGAGTTACAGAATTTCTACAAGTTGAGTTATGCATATAGTATCATAGACTCTTAATTGTTAAACTTTGACTTACAAATGACAATTATGAAGAGTTACAATGCAGACGTACAACACAGCCCAAGGTCTCGGTTCACAGGTGAATGGCCACCACCTATCATAAGAAAACTAATGTGGATACTGAGATGACCTATCTATCACAAATGGGGACACATATTTTAACAAATTCAGCTGTACATTATTGTAGGAAGAGAATGCAGAGCGTCCTAACGTGTCTTTGAACTGCAAAAATATGAAGGTGTTTAATACGTCATTCGTAACTGATAGATGATGAGTTAGTTTGACATTAAGGAACTTCCTGACCTCTTCTCCCTACAGGAGGAAGGTCAAACGCTTCCTTCGTGGCAAACCCCACCCTTATACCTTCCTTCTTTTTTTTTAGCATCAAAATGTGTAAATTGCCGACTTGACTTCTATTCAGCAAACTATTTCTATTGTATAAGTATTTTTCAAGTTTCATTTCTATCCTTATTTTTAAAGTCTTACTTTCTTTAAGAAGCAACGAGGAAAAAAATCTTGCATTAAGATGCTGCGGCCAAAAAAAAAACATGTTCATTCAGAATATTCCAAAAAAACTAAACTCAATCGTTCCATCAGGCCAAAACGTTCCCTCCCGGGGCGCCATAATCTACCCATTTCACCGAAACTTAAAACTACGACATAAAATGAGATTAAGACGCTGCAAAGGAAAGAGGAACAAAAGTTTTAATTTCGTTAAACTTTTTCTGACACTGATAAGCGCAAGAAAGGTCACAAGAAAAATGAGAAATCTTTTTTTTTTTATTTTTAGCGGCAAACTTTCGTTCGTTTCCTGACTGTCCCCTTTCACTGAATTTCGGCTGAAGTTACAACCCTGGTAAGATTTTCTTGAATTTTATCATTTTCATTTATTTTCAACGTGTATTTATCTCAGTGACGATGGTGATGATGACTATTTATTATTATCATTACTATTGAAACTACTATCATAATCAATATTGAAAATGGACATACCTTCTTATGGAACAAGCCAAAAGGCCATGAACTTATGAAATTACCAAGCTAACGTGTTAGAGGGAGGAGGAGGAGGAGGAGGAGGAGGAGGAGGAGGAGGGGGAGGAGGAGGAGGAGGAGGAGGAGGAGGAGGAGGAGGAGGGGGGGGAAAGGAGGAGGAGGAGGAGGAGGAGGACCAAAAAGTGCTAGGCAGATAGACTGAAGAGTTATCTGAAATGAATAACCTTAATATCCAGAAAGCGTGAGTGTGCTAGACAGCAATGAATAGCGCAGAGTGGAGGGTGTTCGCCGAATGCTGATGAACCTTTTTTATAAGAGTAATTTATATGAGGTGATTGTTAAGGTAAGAATATATACAGGCACGCCTGATACGTATACAACTACAAGGTTAGCCTTATATGTAAAATACGGATAGAAGATATCAGCTCAAAAACAATTCATCACATTTTCAGAATAACTTGTATGCTAAGATAAGATAGATCACGAAACGATGGAGGACGATCAGAAAAAACTACCAAAGATGTTTACATAGTGTTTTGAAAATGAAGTATTGTAGAATCGGAAACAACTTGAATGACGTATTAGCAGCTCTCATACATCATTGTTCATGCAAGAATACTCCATTAATTTCTCTCATGTTACAACTCCAAACTTCGTCAGGTCTTCTAGCCTGACGATACTGATAACAAACATTTGAAGACATTACATCTCAGGAAAAATTACGAAGAGCGATATTACAATGGAACGTTCGAGGTAGCATCTGGTGGAAATAATTTGTTAGTTTATTGCACTTTAATGTTGCAATATATGACACAAAAGAGAGAGAGAGAGAGAGAGAGAGAGAGAGAGAGAGAGAGAGAGAGAGAGAGAGAGATGGGTGGTTCTTTGCCAAAGTTTATTGCAAAACTACCCGTTAAATTGGTAGATTCAAAAACCTGCCCGTTTCCATTTCAATTCAGAGTTTACTTAAGACTAAATATCAACCAGTAATACTATGGTCACTGAACCATCGTTCGTATATTAAGTTACATATAGAGACCTTTGTCCCTAAAAGTAGAGACTCGATCCGAAGACAACTGTCACCCCTGAAACACTAAGGACAAGTTAAGCCTAGGTGCTTACGAGAGATGACGTTATTCAATGAAGGTCTGGCGGGAACTGGCGAAGGTGCAAATGGTCATCAATCTTGGGGCTTCACCATTTCGGTCGTTCAGATGATTGAATGGGGTTTGCCTTTGGCCTTTGGTGGATATAAATACTAGATATAACGCAGGCTTGAAAATAGGGGTTCGATGTTGGTTCATGTTGTGTCCTTGGAAATAAATTGGAAAATGAGAGAAAATAAAATAGTTGATATCGTGTTATTTTGGGTAATACGCTGTAGTTAGGAACGACAGTTCTGTATATTGAATACATCTGCAGTCATTGCATTCCCAAAGTTTTGCTGTAGATATATTAATAACGAACTTTATCTGAATGGTAAATATGAACGAAATTCAAATGAATAATATCATCAAATATGCAAAGTTGGGCGCCAAGCCACAGATTGAAAAAATTCCTTAAAAAAAATCACATTTACAGGATCGGGTTTAAAAAAATAAAAAAAGAAAAAGATTCTATAACAATTGCTGATTTCATTTTTCCTACCCGTTATAGAAAATATATAGATGCCATTTGAAATTCCTTTTGACGGCTTGTATATGATCTCTGACGGAATTATTTAAGTTGACCCAAATACAAAATGGTAGCGTCCAAAGTATACTTCAGTGTACTTCGGTAGATTTTAAAGCAATAGGAAGGGAGAGAGAGAGAGAGAGAGAGAGAGAGAGAGAGAGAGAGAGAGAGAGAGAGAGAGAGAGAGAGAGAGAGAGAGAGAAATTCCACTGAATTTCAAATCGTGCGAATCATTAGCACTGATTTGATTTTGTCCGAGTTTATCTCGTATTCAGACCGTTCAACTCATCAGCGAATAAAAAAAAAAAAATAAATCATTTTACATTTTCACTCACAAAGAGATAAAAAAAAAATTATGACGGCTACCGCGTGTGGAAACACGAATCAGAAGAGCTATTTATTTATGCATTTGCTGTTTCGTCCACGTTATGTAAAGAATGAGGTCGACTTTTAAAACGAAACATTATTTTGTGGGTTTTTTTCCACCACAATGCCTTTTGTTCTTTTCAGTGACGTGAAACGTGAAATAATTCGCTGGAAATTCGTTTTAAATTTGCCTCATTTCGAGAAGTGAACGAGTTAGAGCGTGATTCATGGCGGAACCAGCCGGCCACTCCCTACACAGGTCGCACATGAGGACGAAAAGGTCATAAAGAGAGACAGAGCAAGGACAAAAACCTTTATATAACCATCAGAACCTCTAGACCGATAAGGTCGTAGACAAATCAAGGACAAAGGTCGTAGACAAAAAAGCACCGAGGACAAAGCAACCTGTATATAACCATCAAAAGCTCTAGACCGATGTAAGCCAAGACTTGAACAGCCAGCGGGTGGACGTTGATCTAAGTCTAAGAGGAGGAGGAGGAGGAGAAGGAGGAGGAGGAGGAGGAGGAGGAGGAGGCACGAGTGATATTCAGCAGATGAACACCACCATCTCTCCTCCAAAAGCATTAAGGCTAATGGACTCTTTGCATTTCAATGGGCGTATAAGTCTAATGATTGATCACTTGGGCGGCAGAGAGATGGAGAGCGCCGCTATACATCACCTGTGAGGCCCGATGTTAATGGAAAGGCCTTTGTCGACCTCACCCAGTCCTCCCCTCCCCCCCTCAGACTTCCTCCTCCTCCTCCTCCTCCTCGCTCCTCACTCCCTCAGTCCTCCTCAAGCGCTGGTCGCGAATTTGATCCCGAAGCTGTGTTGCCGTGAATTCACCTTTCCAAGTAACGGGGGAAAAGGTTTTGATTTGCGTGGTAAAGTGAAAGACCTCGCCGTTCACATTTAATTGGGTTTTTGTGAATAAGGGGATAATAATAGTAGCAACTAATGAAGGAAATTACAATTCCTATTTTGATACGGAAAATATTTACGATGGTGGATAAACCCTCTACTGTACTGCTTATGATGACATAAGGTGTGGAATTATTACTATTATTATTATCATCATTACCATTCACCCTCAGCCTACATTCATATGGAACGAGTCAGAAAAGCCATTAGCTTGCTAATTAGGCTTCCTTAGAACAACCTGCCTATATGCGAAAAAGAGGAATATATAGAAGAATAATATAATTAACTTTTAGCATTAACGGTTTCCTTTGACGGGCGATGGTTCTTTAAAAAAACAAAAACAGACTCTGCAATATTCATACTTTAATAATTGCTGAATGATGGATGCTCCCTCTATGGAGAAATCTGCTATATCATTAGCCGCTTCATACTCATACACAAAGGCTCATTAGCAGTGCGTCGAACATTTCTCCCCAACCCCCACCTCCAAAACACACACACACACATACACACACACACCGCGATTAATCTCTATCTTGCACGCATTCGCGCGATTCCTATATATACTCCTTTCGCCTTCATTCTTTTCACATGACCAAACCATTTCGAAACACTCTGAACCACCATTTCACCTTTTTATGCAGTCAACACTATGCATCGGTTTTTGTAGCATTTTGGGAGATTACAAGGAAATGCATGAATCCTAAAAGTATTTATAAAAAAATATTGCTAAATGTATTTTTTGCCGAAGACTGAAAATAAAGTATCATTCAGTAACAGTTGTTGTGTGGATATATGCATACCAGGAACAATAATTTCACGACTTTAAAAAAAAATCCTTTGTATTTAAAAACTGGTTGATGTTCCTCGTTATCATTCGTCCATTAATACGTGTTGATGTCATCAACACTAAAATACTACACTTATAAGTAACTGTACCCATAAAATCCCGTGTTATTTGTGCATGAATTAATATTGGAATGCCTGATGAATTTTACTATTTCCTCATATTGCCGAACAGTTTCTTGTAAAATGTAAAAGACAACTGATTAACACCAAAACGTTCTTTTTTGTGCATTCAACAAAAAATATTTCTACGGACAAACACACCACAAATAGTCTTTCTTCTCAATGTATGATTACAAAGCCTTTACTTAACAGGTGTCTACTGATTTACAGAGGACCCAGTTTAGCTATTCCCTTCAAAGTCTTTGATGTCATTGCCTGAAACCAACACGAAGACAAACACATCCTATTTCCTTTAATTTGTTTTATCATTTATAAGATAAAAATTTAACAACCAAAGACATCTATCTTTCAGCTGAACCTAACGTCAGTATTTATGAGCACGAAAGGTCAAAAGGAAAGTTCCTTCAGTCGTCAAACCGACCAAGAGAAGGATATCTAAGATTATTGACCATTTGGACCTACTACATTTGGGGAGAAGAGCTTTATTGGATAATATTATTCTATCATTACATTTCGGATTAATGCGATCTTTGCATTACAGAGGTGAAAGGTTTCCACGGCTGATGTTCCTATTATTGATAACAAAAAGGCAATACGCGTAAATTCCTAAGTAAACAACATTCACTTCTCCTAACTTCTGGTCGAGATTTCGATATCAGGCTGAACTCCATTTAAGTAAGATCAACAGAGGGTACTTGAATTTGCCTATGTTTGTAAGGCAACTTAAAGCACGCACTCAGATGGCGGTGACATTGCGCTCTCTCTCTCTCTCTCTCTCTCTCTCTCTCTCTCTCTCTCATTATTTTCGTAATGTCATAAATCACGTTTCAATGCATCCGAGATGAAAAACACCAGGAAAGTAATCGGTGCGTTAATAAAATATATAAAAAATGAATGCTATCTTCACCCAATATGTTCTGAAAAAATATATTCATAATAGGCACACAGAGGTATTGATGAGCGTTTGTGATATTTTCTTTGCAAAAAATATAGTGAAGTGAAGTTTCTCGACACTGACAATGTTAAATTATCATGTAGTTTTATGAATTTGGACAAAATTTTCCTTTCCATTACCCTGGTAAATACCGATATAGAATACACTTCTTAATTTTATGTTGCATTGAGAACCACACACATTTTATAACTGAACAGTTACAGTACGTATATATATATGCATAAATAATCAGGACCACCACTGTTGTCATTTTATAACACCTGTGCATTCTAGGAAACTTTCTAAGTTAATGTTATCTAAATATCACTTAAACCTATTGATCAGAGAAACCTTCACTACGTTTTTAGTACATGGGATGAAAAAATAAGTTACAGTAAACGAAAATCTACCAAAACCCTGAACATCTACGTCATTAGTCTATAGGGAACGAATCAGCGCGACTCTGAAACTGCTTCAAGCTTTCCTTGAACTTTTCTTGTGCTTTTCACAGCTCAGAAGTTCAGCTGGATTGAAACTTTACACCTGTTTCCTCCTCCTTCTCTTTCGAAAAGTCTAATATTGAGCCTCGGTGAAATTAATGGCTCATGCCAGCCTCGAAGGAAAATGATGAAAATGGCCAGATCACAGATATTTTCAATTTACGTTTATGCACAAACATTTCTTTCCATCTTAATATTCGGAAGGATTTTTTGCTGGTTTGCTGCAAAAAAAGGAAATAGAGGCATAGCTGAAAATATAATTTTGCTTCAAAAAGGAAATAGAAGCTTCAATAAAAATATAATTTTGCTGCAAAAAGGAAATAGGGGCTCGACAAAAATATGATTTTGGAGCATTAATGAAAATATAATTTTGCTGCAAAAAGGAAATAGGGGCATCGATAAAAATATGATTTTGGAGCATTAATGAAAATATAATTTTAGCTGCAAAAAGGAAATAGGGGCATCGATAGAAATGTGATTTTGCTGCAAAAAGGTAATAGAGGAGGCATTAATAAGAAATATAATTTTGGTGCAAAGACGAAACAGAGGTATCAATGCAAAAATAAGCTGACTTAGCATTTACTCATATACAGCTAAATCACTGGGCTGCTAAGAGCACTGCTGCAAGATATATGCGGTGATTTAACGGGCAACGAACAGTTAGAAAACTACTACATCCCGCTAATGGCTTTAGAATGCAAGGCAGTAAGTTTAATACTTCCTTCCACAGGTTTCATACAATAAATTGCAGGCCATCTCTCTCTCTCTCTCTCTCTCTCTCTCTCTCTCTCTCTCTCTCTGTTGCCATGCCTCGGTATTTTGCCTACTTCCCCATTTATGTTAGTTGCAAATAACAATCCTATTTCAAACAGTACCTTCGGATTTTCTTTAGAAAATGAAGTCTCCATTTCAGCAAGGAAAGGAGAACCAGGTGCCTCAGAGGTGAGAAGTCCTTTCTCTACCTACTTCACTTATCTGTTACCATTTGCCTCTCGATTAATTGTTGAACAAATAGAGTCACGTTGCGTGCTTTATACAAAACCCCGTCCAATTTCCAAATCTACCTTTTGTTTACTTTACACTGATTCTGCGTCTCCCGCGATAATCCTTTACACCTTAAGAACATCTAATCCGATCTGACTTTTCAGAAAACAGCTTCCGTTTTACCTTGAATCGTTACACTAAATGTATGTTGGTGCAAAGAAAATATATGAAAGACGTATCATCTTCTAATCTAAATGATAGTCATGGGCTGGGTCAATGCATGATAACTTCCAAACATGTTTATTTGCGATTAAGCTTAGGTTTTCAATAGATTCCTGAACATGCTTCTGAAGAAAGCATACCAGTAAAACAAAGGAAACCTATATGCCTTGAGACCTTCATAAATTTGAAAAAGGAAGACACTCATCATCATAAAAATAATCAGACTAATGACCTCTTTTTTTTTTAAAAGACCAACAACAAGAGCTCATTAAACTATCTCAGGGCTCCCACTTGGAAAATAAAAACGAAAAATATATATAAAAATCGTGCCTCCTCTCAAACGCACAGAATTGTCTCCCCACGTTTATTTGTCTGAAAATCGTCCCTATGCAATTCTACATGCTAGGCCAAACCTTCAAAGTTCCGTTTGAACGTCTACTTTTTTAAGGAGTGTAAATCGTCAGCCTGAAGCTCCCTCTCACCAAATTCCTTTTAAATATTTTTAAGAAATGAAAAGTTACAAAGAGAATTGTCTAACCTCGAAGTACGCGATACACACGCCTCTAGCAGGATGGATAATTATAGGATTCTGAGAAAAACAGAAACTGCAAAGCATTATATATATATATATATATATATATATATATATATATATATATATATATATATATATATATATATATATATACATATATATATATATATATATATATATATATATATATATATATATATATATATCATATATATATATACATATATATATATATATATATATATATATATATATATATATATACTGTATATAACATCATATATATATATATATATATATATATATATATATATATATATATATATATATATATATATATATATATATATATATATATATATACATATACTACTGTATATAACATCACATCCCATCAGTATCTACAAAGTAGTTCACAACTTTGCAATACAGAAAATAACATCGTCTCTGATATTGCAAACAAGAGATAATAATTTCATGAACATAAAATGAATACCCATGAAAACCAACTTTTTTTATTTTGTATTTGTTTTACTTTTTTTATTTTTATTATTTTTTTATTTATTTATTTATTTTTTTTGGGAAAGGACAGCATCGAAGGTGAGGCAGGCGGCCAATCTGCCGCCCACCCAGCACCCTGCAGGCACGTACCAAAAGCAAAAGACGGCCCGCTCCAGCCGGCAATATCCTGGGAGATGCAGAGATGAATTTTGCACGAGGGACGAGAAGAGAATGGCTGGGAAAAAGATATAATGTTCACTTGATGGAGATGTTGTGGGGAACGGGTCTCAGCATTCGGAATAAGGGAGAAAAGGATTGGGGAAGTTGAAAAGACTTTGATGAATGGTTGAAGAAACGAAAGGACGATGATAAATAAAAGGAAGAAGGAAGAATGATTATGATCAAAATGTCATGATTCGTTCCACAAGAAAAATAACATATGTATGCGAGAGAGAGAGAGAGAGAGAGAGAGAGAGAGAGAGAGAGAGAGAGAGAGAGAGAGAGAGAGAGAGAAGCATTTATCATGGACATAGCAGTTATTGCAGTGGCCCCCTTGTAATTAACCAGAGGAAATTACACCTAACGTTGCATCTCAAGAAGGACCTTTTGTTTTGTTGATGCGGGTCTTCTTTTCATTTTAAGCAAAGGTATGGAAGAGTGGCCTGAAAACGTCTTATGAGTACACATATACAAACAAGCACTATAAAAGGATACATCTTCCAGTCGGAGTACAGCTTGGACGGGTGACCAACTAGGGATCACATAGGCGGGTAGCACCAATGCCACGTGCCCATCGTGAGGGCAGGGAAATGAAGAGAGTGAAAGTATGAGCATCCATCGAATCAAACAATTCACTAAATGCTTTCCCTGATTTTGTACAATGGACCTACTATTAATAAGTTCTTACTACAGTTATGGGAAACTGTCAATTATCTTTAGAATTTTGCCTGGTGCTCTTTCTTATTATGGACAAATTTTACAAAATTTTTAATAAATTATTTTCTCTGCCAAATTATAATTATAGTTATGTTTCTGGTTAATTTCTATGGCCTGATGATGATGATGATGATGAGAGAGAGAGAGAGAGAGAGAGAGAGAGAGAGAGAGAGAGAGAGAGAGAGAGAGAGAGAGAGAGTTCTCACTGGTGTGTACCACAGATATTCACCTTTGCCCAATCTGAAAGCTCTTGCCTTTTATTTTACACTTTCTCCAATTTAATAAAAAAAAATCTGATTTTATTGTCAAATACATAAGAAAGGTTTTAAAACCTAAGATGAATTTTTAAACAATAAACATTTAAAACTGCGCAGACTGAAAAACAATCATATTTTCCCCACGACGAAGAGCCAAGTGACTAGGAGGCTGTTTCTAAAATATAAAAGTATAAACAATCATAACTGCAACAGTAAGAGTGACAAGTTTGTTGTACTTTGCAATTTATGAATGTAAAAACGGAATGTGAATGTGTTATTTATTTCTTTAAAATTCTATTAATATTTATGGTTTGGGGGTTAACACTAATCTAAAAACTTGAAAAGAAAAATTATTCGTGAGTAAAACCCTCTCCTCTACTTTCACGTTGTTGGGAAATAAGCTAAGCGGCTTCTACGCTTAAATCTCTAAGCTTTCAAGCTTTCCGACCTGATTTTTCGCTTCATGTTTTTTTTTCTATATGAAAATTAGAGCTGTTGCTCTTGGGGAGGGTCATACAGGGTAAGGGAAGCCATGGTTGGTGGGGGAGGGGGTGGGATTAGCTACAAACTTCCAGACTTGAAGCTTTAATCTTTACAGGATGAGAATGCAACAATATTCATTTTTAGGGACTCTCTCTCTCTCTCTCGTTCCAGTTACTAAAGGAACGAATAATCATATACTAGATCGATTTACATGTTTCTGTTACTTTTTATTTATTATTTCTATTCGTCATATACACAATGTCCCTTGCAAAACTCATGGAGATGTACCTTTGTAACTAAAGACGAAATAATGCAGAGTTAACCGATGTATATTAACCGGGAATTATGGTGAGAGAAAGAGAAGGAAAATACAAAATAAACCTTAGGTACAAAAACACAGATAATCCATGAGTGAAAACTGGAGCACATATTCGGAAATCTATAATAACAAACTAGAGAGAAATCAAACGGCTCACTGCGTGAAATAATAACTGGAATAAAATTCAGTGCGCTTAAAAGTGAAACCAGAGAAAAATCCTTTCGTTTAAAAATGAAAGCGAATACGGCTTACAAGTTAATATATACAAACGCTTACAAGTTAATATATCCTAAGGCTTACAAGTTAATATATCGAAAGGCTTACAAGTTTATATATCGAAAGGCCTACAAGTCAATACAGTATATCCAATCCTTACACGTTAATATATCCAAAAGCGTACAAGTTAACATATCCAAAGGCTTACAAGTTAATATATCCAAACGTTTATAAAGTTAACATTGTTTAAAGCCATTAATTTATAATAATTCTCCTGGCATTACTCGGCTCTACTCTTCAAAAGGTTATAAAATGATAAAATACATCGTCCGATGTTAATTATGTATACCTGTCAACAACAGTTCTAAACAAAGTGCACGAAACTTGTTAATTCAATGCGCTGAAATCTTGATTTTGCACAAATTTCTCGGCCGAAGTTTATGATTACGAAGGAAAGCTTTGGCAACTGCATAGAGACGATCGTGTTCAGTGATCGTGAAAATCAGACTCTTCATTTCCTCTTGACTATTAGTGAAATGTTATATGGTTTTCTTATCTTTTATTGCAGTGTACATATTAGTATATATCCAATGGGCCTATAATTCTAGACATCCCACCTCATAAAAGCACAAAAAGGAATGATGTGTTAGTTCTCAATAAATATGATGCTGTAGTCTATGCTAACATGCTACATTCCTTTCTCCCTTAGATAAAACATCCCAAATCCAAACAGTATTGAGTCACAGGTCCCTGGTTGCCTCAACGTTCGGATTTATTAATTCATTAATTTTAGGAAGAAGACATTAAGGGTTGAGAGAGCAGAGGGTGAGGTCGCTATGCAGTGTAAGAGGAAGGAAGGAAGGATTTGACTATGGAGCTTGTGGTCGAAAGCTTTAATCCTTACAATAGGATCGGCATGAGATTTTTTTAACTCTCTCTCTCTCTCTCTCTCTCTCTCTCTCTCTCTCTCTCTCTCTCTCTCACACACACACACACACACACACACACACACACACACACACACATTTTCAGACGGCCACTGGGTGAGAGTATTTTTGTTGAAGAATAATTTTCACCTTTTTTTTTGTGGTCTCTCTATCTGAGTTCGACAACGTTTTTCGCTGTGGTAGCGTTTTGGAGTGATTTATAATGGTCAAAAGAGATATTCGTCACAGAGAGAGAGAGAGAGAGAGAGAGAGAGAGAGAGAGAGAGAGAGAGAGAGAGAGAGAGAGAGAGAGAGAGAGTAAAGCTGTAAAGGGAAGAGAACAATGACTGGAACATTATTTTATAAAGAATAGGCTCATATGGGTCAAACCAAACCAAAGAAGTTTGTACCAAAGACACGTGGACCACAAGACAAGCATCAATATCGAAAGAAAAACATGACGATAAAAGATGTAAGTTCAAACAAAGAGAGAAACTAACGGGTAACAAAGTAAAAATAAACCAATTCACAGGTATTCACCTGGGATTAAACAGCTGTTGTCTACGAATACCCAACGATTTATTTGTGCAAACTTATACTCAGGAAGCCCCAAACATTTAACATTTTTGAAATTGTGTGTGTAATACTATTTGAAATTGTATATATATATATTTATATATATATATATATATATATATGTATTTATATATATATATATATATATATATATATATATATAATATATATATATATATATATATATATATATATTTGCATTTATAATCTTTTGCATTTATAATCTTTGTTGAGAGAGAAAGCTGGATTAAAAATAAGTAAGCGAGCGAAGAAGGCATTGCATTTCACAATTCCTTTCTAGGATTATATTGGTAATAACCACAGTTAGAAAATCAATCCATAGTTCTTCAGCATATGGAAGAAAAGAATAGCATGTTAATAAAAGATCGCAATAATAGGAAAATGCAATAACAAGTAAAACAACAACATCAACAACAACAAGGTCTGCCAAGAACGGAACCAGTATCACCTGCATTGAAAACCTTTTTAATAAGACGGAACTTGTAAACGTAGTATATTTATCTCATCTATGGGCAGTACCGATGGTCTACTTATAGTACACCCACATTTTTTATTGGGCCCTTGGGGAGGATACGTAATGTTCCCAGGGTCGGGAAATGCTGTCTCGCCTCGTTGGCATGACTCATTTTTTATGGTATGGGTAAACTGATAAGAACACAAAAACTCAAACACGTAATCATATAGACGACAACAGAATAGGAAACAGAAAATTATGAAATTTCCATCGCAAAACTACAGTTTTAGTTTTCTGAAAAGAAAACTGTTGTGCCGGCTTTTGTCTGTCCGTCTGCACTTTTTCTGTCCGCCCTCGGATATTAAAAACTACTGAGGCTAGAGGGCTGCAAATTGGTATGTTGATCATCCACCCTCCATTCATCAAACATACAAAATTGCAGCCCTCTAGCCTCAGTAGTTTTTATTTTATTTAAGGTTAAAGTTAGCCATAATCGTACTTCTGACGCCGCTATTGGTACCAACAACACAGGCCACCACCGGACCGTGGCTGACTTTCATGGGCTGTGGCTGAGTGTTTCATACAGCATTATACGCTGTACAGAAAACTCGATTGCGCCGAAGAAACCTCGGCGTATTTTTTTACTTCTTTTTACTTCTTTCATCTTTTTCATTTAACAATTTTGTTTTGAATTCAGAGAAAATATTCATAAAAAAAGAAATTTAGTCAAAATGAACTAAGCAGCAGCTGAAACAATACCCACTTCTGCAGCTCGAGGTATTTTTGCGTGTGATGACAAAAAAAATGCTGTAATCAGATTCAAGTATGATTTATGCAAATAACTACTGGCAATATTATGTTTTGAACCAGGCTTGATTTCAGAAAATCACTTTACGCAATGATGCGTTACACAGCAAATAAGAATTATGCAGATTATGGTAATCACTGTTGTTTCTGGAAAAAATAGTATTTGTGCTGATTAATATACGCAATTTTATATTCCGAAGACAGTAGGATTTATATAAGTTATCATAATTAATGTTGTGCCCGATTTCTTTTGGCTGACTTCAAATTACAAGCGATGATGTATATTACGAAGAAAGTAAAGTATCAGTAAACTATTATAAACCCTCCGTCCTTATTGCAGATAGAGGTGTACATGCATATTATGCTGATACAGTAACCCTGTCTTCAGAGGCAAAGAGGAATTATGCCGATTATTACATGACTGCAGCGATGGCGAGTCAAGTTGCATCTTCAAACGTGGAGCAATTATGCGAAATCTTATTTGGAAATATGAGCCATGTGGAAATGATTATATGTAGTGTCTTTTGAAACGGTAATTATCTACACAGAAAACAAGAGGCAGTAATAGGTTTTGAAGCGTCAGCTTCAGTGTTCATAAATGTAAATATTTGTGTATTTCGAAGAATGGGACATTTAACTAAGCCAAGATAAGAAGACTTGTGGTTTCCATATGAAGTGACGATTGATGCCAAAAAAGACACAAACTTCAGCAAACAAATAATTTAACTTTATCCTCAGAAATAAATAGTCATCAAAAACTCATTTTGCTTCCACAGCAGCAACCGAATGCCGAATCTAATCGCTACAGAAATAGTCCATTGAATGATGTAGAAAAGTTACGCAAAATGTTCTAGGTGGAGGAAAATCCTTCAGAAAAGCGACTCCACTTGTGGAGAAAAATCGGCGAAATTACTTAGCTGGGGGAAAGGCCAGTTAAAATAACTCAAGTGGTTGAAGAAAGCCAGTATAAATGACTCAGGGACCAGAAAAACGCAGGGTAAATGACTTAATTGGTGGAGAAAACAAGGAAAAATCACTTCTCGGTGGAAAAGGCCAGCAAAGAATGCATAACATGTTGTAGAAGTCAGCAAAATGCCCCATATTTTGGCGAGAAATCAGGAAAACGAAAAAGCAGCGAAAATTATATAAGTACTGGAAGAAAGGTACTGAAGCATTTAAATGGTAAAAAAAAAAAAATCATGGAATCAATCTGACACATTGTGACAGATCGATTCCGTAATTTTTTTTCACCATTTAAAGGCTTCGATACCTTTCTTATATATATATATATATATATATATATATATATATATATATATATATATATATATATATATATATATATATATATATATATATATATATATATATATATATATATATATATGAAAACAGGCACATTCAACATACAAGAAAAAATCGAAATGAGAGAACATGAGCTTTAATCCATGACATCAAAACAGGGATGTGTTTTTTTATTATTATTAAAGAAGACACCTTCATATATACAATCTTCAAAAAATGTTTGTACTCCAAGTACTTCCTGCAAAGGACCTTAGGTGTCACTCAAAGGGGAGAAAACTAAGGAAAAATAAAAATTTTTGGCAGGACGGTAATGGGGTGGCCATACAAATCCCTCTGAATTACAGCATTTAGGAACACTGGCAGACACCCCGAAGATCCATTCCCTTTAAGTGGGACTCACTGTCTAGTCAGATATGTTCCGCATTTAATTTACGTGGATTTATTATTCTCCTCAGGCGACGGACAATTGTTTTGACGAAAAATAAAATACGTGTCTTCCATGAATCAGTATATTAAAGCCCTCATTAGATTATGAACAACAAATAATATCTAATCCGGAAGATAGGAACACACACGTAAGTCCACAGGAAAAGAGAACTTTCACTTACCGCAAAATATACCAAATGAAGACATATGATAATGTCTACGTTAAAAAAAAATCATGACACAGCCTGCATTTAAAAACTGTTATAAAACACACAACTTTTACATTAGAAGAGAAACATCAGATAAGAAAACAGATAAAATGCTGACGCATAATAAAGTACACATCAAAACCAGAACATCACATAGCTAACATCCCTTCACAAAAACAAGGTCCTCATTAAAAGAGGCGCATCTTCTGGCGTAGATTCTCTTCTGTATTATCCTAATCACACGACGTAAGTGCGATGCTTCCCTTCAGTCTCATGAATAATTCAGACGAATGCGTCGGGTAATCTTATGACGGGCCGCCGCGTGACTAAGGGCGCCTAGGAAATGACACCTTAATACGCACCAGGCCACGTGACCAGCTCGTTTACCTTTCGACTGAGGAACACTCTAATGAAAAATAGAATGGTTACACAAATTATTTGCCGAGATCTCACGAGGGTTAATTAAAAGTAAATTTACTCCGTAAGTAACTAACGCAGAACATTCGCCTGAAATACACAAATCTTAGACTTTTATTTGCTTTTAATTCTTTCGTTAATGAGATTCTGATTTAGTATTATAAACCCGTATCAAAGCACCAATAGTCATCGATGCCATAATGAGAAAAATGAAGCTCAATAAAAAAAAAAAAATTCGACGGGGTGAGTGAATTATTATCATTGCTCTCTAGATTTACAATTAGACAATTTGTTTCAGTAATCTCACTGGAATCTTCAGATAAATGGATCTTCGTTATGTCTACAGAATTATTCAAATCCATACGTCATGACACATCTACAACACTTCGTTGGATCTATAGCAGTACAGTTCTAAAACTCTTATCCAGTATACTATACTGTAAGACTCGTCTGCAAGTTCTGTACAAATCTACAGTAGCAATCATAGATCTAAAATTCTCAAGCCTCCCAGTCACTTTCGGCACGCTTTGCACACTATTATTATCATCAACATTATCATCATCACTATCTCATGCTTCCAAAATGATGCAAAGCAACAAATTAATAACCAAGTTGAGACTTCAATCCCTTTAATTTGACTAAAATATGATGAAATAAAACTTGCTATTCCGAAGTCCTATAATTTCCTCCGCTACAGAGACACGTCTGACACTTCTTAAGGGATTCGGCCCTGTTCTTTTTTTTCAGAAATTACATTTTTCTCCATAACACACACACACACACAAGAGGCCTGTTCATCCCATGTGCATGTTTTCTGCAAAATGAACAAAAATCCACTAGAAATTTTCTAACCGAGTTTTAACATACGGTATTTTAGTTCCAGCTCAGATCAGAATATTTAGCATCCTAAGTTTTATCCCATCCCACTTCATCGGACGTTAGACAAAAATGGGGTGGCTTTAAAAGCCTAATGGTAATTTTCACGCTGGAGGTTAAGGTAGTCATTGCAGGGTCATACAGTAAATTGAAACTTACCGTAATGCAATTTGGCTCAATGGGCGTTATCATGCCACGCTCCGTTCCGCGCTTGTAATTTCGCATCTGGTTTTATTTTTTGAAACACTGTTCCACGGTTATTTTCTGCTTCCTTTACATTTCATTTTATTTTTCTTTTTTAAAAAACTGTTGCATTGTAATAAAAGGTAATAAAATAGCTGTGGTACGTTATCTGTTAGCATTTTATCTTGAAGTTATCCATATTAATGCATACATACATGCATACAAACATACACACACACACGTGTATATATATATACATATATTTTTAAATATATATGTATGTATACATATATGCATACGAATACATATTTGTGTATAAATATGCAAATACATACATACACACGCATACGTACGTACTCAAACATTAACATTAAGCCCCAATTATCATTTAATATCGAATTCATTGTACCTTGGGAATAACATACATTCAAAAGGGATTAAATTATAACTGGTAAGTGCTTCTGCGCCTGATTATTCAAATAAACTAATATTTATAGAAACAAAAAAAAAATAGAGATGCATGCACAAATAAAAGAAAAATGAACCCTCAGCGTATTTTAGCATCTACTACCACAAACATCAGACAATTAGCACCAGCAGCTTTAAAATGTTCGCAAAATGAAGACATGTTAATTCAGCGACCGACATCTGCATTATACGAACCCGTGACAAATCCACACACCCACGGGGAGGGAAATCTAAACCAGAGGCCAATTCACTCTCATGGCTGAATTCATTACCTGGGAATGATTCAATCACGAGAGGAAATTCATTACCTGGGGCTATTCCAAACGCTTGCATAATGAAAACCGCAGCCAGGCTAATTTCAACACGAAGAGAATCACACAACCACTTAATTAGAATGTTTAATTCCCAGATAAATAAAGCATCCAAAGGGATCAGTTTGGTAGCACTTGTTGACTTGTTTTTGTGTTCATAACTTCTACTAAGGAAACTGTTTAATGAGGTGCATGTTATATATATATATATATATATATATATATATATATGTGTATATATATATATATATATATTATATATATACATACATATATATATATACATACATATATGTATATATATGCATTATATAACATACATATACATAACTCATATTGATTGCTCTTTCACTTATACAGACGTGACATTTTATACTGAATACTAAGCCACAAATATCCCTACTGATATCAAGCATATTGATGGATTAATATTTAAGAATTAAATAAAAAAATATATAATTTATATACTATAATACTAATATACAAATATCCCTATTGATATAGAATATATATGATGGATTAATATTTAAGAATATATATAAAAATATATATAATATATATATATATATATATATATATATATATATATACGTATGTATATATGTATAAATTAACTGTAATTACTAATCCAGGAATATGAAAAAATGACGAAAGCGGAAAAGCAAACCTTGTTCAACACTTACGGTAATTCAGCTAACTCCTGTTAAAATAAAACTGAGGAAATTTAGTTAATTCTTTTTTAGTATCTATAACCATACATACGTTCTGTTAACAGATGTTGCGACCTAAAAAAAATGGGATCCCTTTAGATTATTTGAAATCCGATTACATGCACCAGTTATCCTAGGCTTTATATTGTTGCAAAACGCGCTGCAACAATCCAATTTCCCATTTTTTGGGGGAGGTTTTAATGGAGCTCTTAAGGTTGTTGGTGATAATGTAAAGGGCAGCGTATACGTAATCTCGTGATGAATACATATATGTATATATATATGTATATTATATATATATTTATTATATTTATATATATATATATATATATATATATATATATATATATATATATATTTTCATGTATATATATACTTATATATATATGCATATATATATGTATACATGTATATATAAATAAATATACACCTGAAAAAGCGACAAATGGGGAAAAAATTATATTCAGAAGCTCATGCAGTTTCGGAGCGTCATGCTCCCTCTTCAGTGCGAATGTCTCCACTCTGAAGAGGGAGCGTGACGCCCCGAAACTGTAAGCACTTCTGAACATATTTGTTCTCCAATTTGTGGCTTTTTCCAGGTTTCAAAGGTCGATACAGATTTGTTCTCATAATACGCATATACACTCACAATTCTATCAACAGACTGAGATGAATATACTGATAATCAAATCAAGCACGGCAATCACATTCATCAAGCCTAGTAATTAGAATCATTTTCAAGCAAATAATTCCACTAGAAATGAAAGATATCTAAGCCGATTTTAAAAAACAAAAAAATCAATGCTTCTTGGCGTCGAAGACCTCTGTCGTTGCAACGGCAGTGACTGAAACAAATTAATCAATCAATCAGGGAAGTTTCGGAGGGGCGAGATGGCCCCTGACAGCAAATACCTCCTGAAGACGACGGGGCCGCAAGCAGTTGGACCCCCATCAGGTTTCGCCAATATCCGACAGCCAATATCCGGACAGCTTTTGTTTAAAAGAATTGTCTTGTCCGTGCCAAACGAGATGGGCACAGACTTCTATTGCATGTCTCCCCTCCCTCTGCAGACGACGAAATGAGACACTTTTGTGGAAGGACAGAAAAGCTGAAAACCTTTGACATTTTGTTTTTGTTTATTTGGTTTTATGGTTTTATCTCATGGTAGGCTTTCCGAACTTGGCGCTAAATCCCTTCCCGTCCTACAGAGCAAAAAAACAAACGAATATTGTAAAAATTACATAAACAATTTCATTTGTGTTCAAGTTCAAGAGACTATCAGCAAACTGCATTATAATCTTTGTTTGTTCACGGACAGATGAAGTTTGAATTGCTTTCCTCTTATTTCATTGAAGAAAACCTCTATGTATCCTTCTCTTCTATTAATTTTGTTACCCGAAATTTCTATCAAAAATCTAAATTAATTTATACAGTTTTCAGCCTATCTGGCTACCTACTCATAAATTCAAATTCAAATACTCCAAGGACATCGGCATATAAAATTACAATAGCACTAAAATAAACGGAAAAAAACAGCAGTATAGTTCGCAGGTTGACAAATTATACTTTTATTCTTAAGCTTATGTAAGAGAAAGCAATTAAAACGAGCATATTAACCGGTTCCATATATAAGTGGTAGTTCATTGCGATAAGACACAATAAAACTGAATGTTACTCAGATCGTCACATTCTTTTGTAAGCCTTGCCCTTTCATGGAAAGAAGTAAATGAAACAACTCCGTTAAAAGATACTGTAACACTTGACAGGAACCGTTTGTTGAGCACCTAAATAAAATCAAAGGCTCCTCGCCGTGAACGTAACGAGCGAGTCTTCCCGAGATCAAATAATTAGTCCCGTGCATCTTCCGACTCGGTGCCAATAAGGAGAGTGCCAGGGAGTGCCTCACTTATCTCGCTTGCTTTCTCGGGAGATTCTACGAAGTGCAAATATTTCGCGAGCTCGATTTTTGGAGGTTTAACGCACGGGAAGATTTTATTTAAGTTATTCACCAGAGAGTTTGTCGGTCTTAACATATCGTGCGTAGTTGAAAGCGTTGACGAGCAAGATGGTTTTAAAAAAATCAGTTAGCTTTCGCTATTCACTGATTAGTAAAAAATATATCGAACGTGGAGTATTTATACATACATACATATATATATATACATATACATACATACATACACACATACATATATATATATATATATATATATATATATATATATATATATATATATATATATATATATATATATATATATATATACATATACACATATATATATATATATATATATATTATATATATATATAATATATATATATACATATATATATATGTATGTATTTACATATATACTATATATAATATTGATTATATATAATACATATATATACTATACATTGATTGATTAATTAATTGTGGGTTATCATACACAATATACTGTACATACATACATACATATATATATATATATATATATATATATATATATATATATATATATATAATATATATATATATATATATATATATATATATATATATATATATATATATATATATATATATATATAAAACGTGTGAGCAGCTATTAACACTTATGTATTTCAGGAAAAGCTGAAGGGTGGGAGGGAGGGAGGGAGGGGAAAAAATTGGAATGGTAGGGAACGAGGTATCCGGAACTCAATCTGCGTGGGTTCAAGTTTCACATTTCATCCACTCTCCATTTTTTCCTCTCTTTGTTTTCGATCTCTTTGTGCCTGTCTCGTTTTTATTCCGGGCAGTCGAATTTTTTCGTCTCTGCTGAGAATTCGTCTAAAGAATATCGCGGTACCGCAAGGAAAAATATTTCTGCGAATCAAATCAAAATTTTTATTTTTATTTTACTTCATTCTTTTTTTCCAACTCAAGGGATGAGATGTGCCTTGAAGAAGAAAAAATATTGAAATATTCGAGTTATCAAGTTGCTCATCAGTTCATCAATTATGTAAAAAGCGAGAACGTACCAATTATAATTTCCCGTTTTGGTCAGCTTCCAAAAGGTACTCAAATTTGTATCAGAGCTTACCCATATAAAGCTCTCTAATTCTGTCTGTTTCTAACAGTTCACTTGTGAGTACTGGATATAACGCCTATACATATTTTGCAATTATGTCTATTTCGAAGAGTTCACCTTTATTTAAAGGGTGTAATTTGCCCAACACATCTGCAAGTACAGCGCAAACCATACAAAATTCCTAATCTGGATTGCTTTTACCAGCTCACTTGATATAGCCCTTACATACGGATTTCGTCATTTGCTCCGCTTTTTTCATTTCACTTACGTGGACAAGAGTTGGTTTACGACAAAGATCTTATCTGGTCTGATCTATGAAGGTCGCCCTTTGTGCTTTAAAAATCCCTCCTGTGTTGTGAAGTTCATGCTGGAATGTTCCGTTCCCTAAAATTTGTATAGAACAGTGTTTCTAAGGCATTCAATTGCTAAAAAGTTGAAACATCTTTGTCAGAAAACCAGTTATGTGAAACATTCCCTAAGACTGCAACAACGCTTACTGAAGAACATTCTCTCAAGTTAGGTGCCTCATGAACCAAACAGTGTATACCGTTCAGCTGCCAGTCCCTTCGGCCTACGTATCTAAAAAAGTTGTCCTTGCTCGAGTAATTAGAGCAACCAGACTCTACATATCAGCTTAAGGACTTCAACTCGATCATTTTTCTTTTATACAATTATTTTTCTGATGTCACCCCTCATCTGTATGTAATATCCAGTAAATCGCGAGAGCCAATGTAATAAACAATAAATAAACAAAACACAAAAAACGCGTTACCGAAAAGTGCAACAAACCTTACTGGTCGGATACTAACGTCAATAAATCATGAAGAGGCCCGGATATAAAGTACTCTCATGAGAACACCTTTAGCCGCCACCCTTTTCTATCGTTATTAATCTTCATCCCTATTATTTACACCAATGGTTCCCCCTCTCACTCTGCCGGGTAACAGTCTTTTTTTTTTTAATCAAAACTTAAAAATGAATGCTAATACTAAGGTTATGATGCCTTATAAACCTCACTTATACTTCCCTTCTATTATACCTCACTTATACATCCCTTATACACATCAACTTATACTTCTCTTCTATTACACCAAGTACAAAAATTCTGAAGAAAGAAACATCACTCGAGCAAACTCAGACCTTTTAAAAAGGTCGACATTTAAAAGGTCACCTTCCAACGACATTATTCATATTGACACATTAACTGGGTAATGGATTTTCACTCTAAACGCAGTGCAAAATACGCCCATTAGGAAGAAATATTCTCAACTTGGATGTCATTACGAAAATTACTGTGGAAACGCGTTTGATAAATCAGCATAGGCGGCGGGAAAAGGAAATGGAGCAATGAATTTATTATCCGATATTAAATTATCACTTGTGTCAAAATAACCGTTTTAAAACCTATAACATGACGTAACTATTCAGGTTTTCGACTTAATTCTTCGCTGCTTTTTTATTTATGTTAAGTTTTTAAATTTTTTTTTATTATCATTATCATTTAGCTGTACTTCACTTCCAGTAAAAACTACTAAGATATACAATGGACTTTCATGCTTGTATAAACATGTGCATCCATTATAAACAATCTATGTTACCCTACATACCTAATACTTGGGAATCCCACCAAGTACTCCCTTCCCTTTCCCCACCCCAATTAAAAAAAAAAATACAACAAAAAAATTACATAAACACGCAAATCGCACGAACCTTGTAATGATTTATTTCTTTGTTCCCAAAGAAGGTCGTTGATTGTCAGCTTTTTTTGTGAAAATAAGGTGCACAACAACGCCTAAATTATTCACTGTGGCAGCGAGGTGCGGTTATGCCACAGCCCAACGTTGCTAAGTATAGGTTCTCTATAAAGCCACAAAGGAAGAGAGTGGAAACGTAAAGGCCATTTTCCATATGTTTTGAATGGGAATGGCGACTTTCTGTGTTTAAATCACTCACAACCGATGTCTTAAACTGAATCAATAGAAATCCCGTTTTCGTTGAAATATGGAAAAAGAAGAAAATGGGAAACTTAAACTTGCAGACAGTTACATATTAGTGTCATATGCAAAAATTCTCAAATACTTGTGAGACATTTAAAGTCATTTACGGGTAAAGTGAACTATGAATATTTCATAACAGGTTGAATTGATATTTAGCTACAATCGTATGTAAGGAAATATTATACATTCGACAGAGTGTGCCCAGGAAAACATTATATATAAGAATATGAACGTATTCACAAAACACACACACACACACACACGAAAAGTTAATGAATTTTATGATTTACTTACAGAGAAACTGTCATCATAATACTTGTAACTTGTAGACTGGCCTTCATTCATCATTTAACACTTACCTGAAAAGACAAATATTTTTATAAGAATAAAACAAAGCTCATGCCAACAGCAGTAATTACATACCCATGTACGTACAATATATATTTATATGTGACAATAGTAATAACCATTAGGTACGCCGGACACCTCCGAATGTTTCCGATGGCGATTACGCTAATTCACATACCAGAATTAACTTTTAAATTAAAGTTTTATGAAAACTCTGCTACGTTATTCTGCTGGATAAAATCAACATTTATAATTAAGCAAGTTTCTTGAAAGTGAGCCTTATAATGTAACTGCATTCAAGTTAAAATTCAGGGACAGATTCTCATAGTAGAGCCAATACTGCAGTACTGCTGCGACCAGCTGCACTATATATAAGGTTATTATTATTTTTATAATTAATGCTACCATAGAGACCACCATTTTCAATTAGAATTAAAGAACTTTCATTACACTCATAACTCACCTGGTTTCCAGTTAATGGAGGTGATATTCGTGTCATTAAATAGAGATCGAATTTATAAAGCAATATTAACCTTAAATTAGATATGTGACCATGTGAGACTGTCCTGGCTTTTCGTCTGAACATATCTGCTTGTAAATTCCATCAAGATTTTCCAAACTTTTACGACCATTAAGTCTGAATGGCTTTAACCATTTCACCGAAGTTTATGCATCGCAAAAATACAGGAAGACAGACCTAAAAATGAAATCTGTGGATCAAAAGCGATTTGATGTCATATTCTTTACGAAAAGTGAAATAGTAGCAATTTCTCTGATGATGAAAAGCTAAATATTTTGCTAATGATAACGTCTTTAGTTGTTAAATATGACATAATTAAGTCCCATCGATGTTGCACGACTGAGTACGCAATTACGTAAATGGTTAATAATAGATAAACAAAAAATGACAGACAGCATTTGGCCATTTCAAGACCAGTGTAATAAAATGAGGAATGGCGCAAGAGTCACAGGAACACAACCACTACAATAGGCATCGTTATTCTACCATAAATGTTTGCGTACTTACAAGGCTAATGTACTTCTAGGTGACCCCATCCCACCCATTATATTGTGGATCCAGATACGTAATTCCGTAATTCGATTCAGGTTATCCAGATATCAACTTTTAAAGCGCTGTGTATATGGAACAACTTTAATTTAGGAGAATCACGTTCTTCCGCACGTTGGGTCGTTATAGTTCACCCTTATTCAAAAAACACTGAGTCATGTATCCCTGGGCCAACTTTAATTCTGATATCAATAGACCAGTTTTAATTTAGGTCTTTAAAATATTAAAACCATTTTACGTACGTAAATGCCAACATCTCCACTGGGTGGCCATATGATAATTAAAATTGAGAGTAATTATGTATGAATCTAAGCATTGAGTACCCTATTGGTTTCTAAAGTGAACTCGCAAAGTAAATCATTTGAGAGAGAGAGAGAGAGAGAGAGAGAGAGAGAGAGAGAGAGAGAGAGAGAGAGAGAGAGAGAGAGAGCTTCATCGTAAAATTAGTGGCAACTTGATTTTGGGATAAAATTGATACTGGTCCGAATTGGCCACGTGGTGTGGTACCAAAAATCCAAACATCCTCAGTGATTAAGAAGAGGAAGAAGAAGAGAAGGAAGAAGGAGGAGAAGAAGAAGAGAAGGAAGAAGGAGGAGGAGGAAAGAAATATGACAAAAATCCTTCGAAGTAATGACATCGTCAGAAACTCCTATCTCCTCATTTTTTTTTCTTTTCAGTCCTTCTCGACCTAATAAACGACAAGTTCTCTGAGATGTCGAACCAGAAAAGAGAGAGAGAGAGAGAGAGAGAGAGAGAGAGAGAGAGAGAGAGGAGGAGGAGGAGGAGGAGGAGGAGGAGGAGGAGGAGGAGGAGGAGGAGGAGGAGCGAGGGCCCTCAGAGTGCAATTCCTTCTGCCGGGTTCCTTTCGCCGCTTCTCAGCCTGCCAGCCATTTGCACAGGATCTGCAGAGCATTCCTCGAGGATTCTTCCTCTGCTCAAACACAACGCCGACCATCAAAATTGCTTCCGCCTTCCCGTGTCTCTTACTGAGTAGCGAAAATGGGAAAAAATGAAAGAACTTGGAAACAAGAGAAAGAAGAGAGATAAATCGGTGCTCTCGTTTATTTCGTTAATCTGACTCTCGAACTGTCTCAGAAATTTTCTCTCGTTCTAAATATTTCACTTAATTTCGCGAAAATAAGTTGAAGCTTTAAGTTGCAAATAAGTTTTAAGTAGAAAATAAGTTCCCATTTTAATATGACACTCCAACTCGTATTAATGTTTAATCTATATCTCGATATCTTTTTATTTATCCTTTTTACATTTCACTCTTATTTTTTCATTATTCTCTCATTTTGAGCCATACTGTTTTTGTTGTCTTATTTCGACATTTAGAAGTTTGGTTCGCATTATCGTAGTCAACTGAACGGTGGTCCCTTTCTTAAAAAAATAATAGTAATATATATATAAACAGATTATAACAAGCGCAATATAATTCCGAATTTCTTTCTTAATATACAAACCCTATTAATCGCCATAACAAAATACAACAAATTAAACTCCCGCTTTAATATCATTAACTCAAATATGCATTTCCTAGGAAAATAACAAGGAAACATGAACAAAAAAGTCCGTAAGTGTAAGATACTGATGTACTTTATCCAAAGAGATTTTCAAATACATGGTTCAATTTATAGCCCTCAATAATGAAACTTACTGAAAATAAAAGATTTTACGGCTATTTATGAAATAAAAGTGTTATTCCGAGTTGATATGTTTGCATTTTATATTTGCAACCCTGAAAAATAAGTCAAATGCTTGCAGATTATCTAGGTCTGTATAAAAATCATTTAAAAAATGCCTATAAATAAGACTCTATACTTAAGATTAATAATAACACTGATAATAATAATCATTATCATCAGGACTAACATCCATAATTACCTTTTATTTCCCTTCCTTACATTAAATAGGATTATGATAAGATTCCCTCTTGCCTAATTCAAACTCTAATAACTTAATGAATTAAGGAGCCGAGAGCAATTAGCAGACCTTTAATCCCGGATTAGTAGAGCTGACGGGGAAATTTCTTGCATGTATTACTTACGACCACTGTGTTTCCTCATTGGACAGGTGGGTACCGTTCTCAGCTAGCACTCTGCTGGTCCCGCGTTCGATTCTCCGAGCGGCCAATGAAGAATTAGAGGAATTTATTTCTGGTGATAAAATTCATTTCTCGCTATAATGTGGTTCGGATTCCACAATAAGTTGTAGGTCCCGTTGCTAGGTAACCAATTGGTTCTTAGCCATGTAAAATAAATCTGATCCTTAGGGCCAGCCCTAGGAGAGTTGTTAATCAGCTCAGTGGTCTGGTTAATTTAAGGTATATTATTATTATTATTATTATTATTATTATTATTATTATTATACGACCACTGCACAGAGGAGAATGAGATACACCAGTTAGTTGATATAAAAGAGCATATATTACAGTACGTACACACAAAAAAAGTATACCTTAGTTTAACCAGACCACTGAGCTGATTGACAGCTCTCCTAGGACTGGCCTGAAGGATTAGACTTATCTTCCGTGGCTAAGAACCAATTGGTTACCTAGCAACGGGACCTACAGCTTATTGTGGAATTCGAACCACATTATACCGAGAAATGAATTTCTATCACCAGAAATAAATTCCTTTAATTCTTCATTGGCCAGCCGGAGACTCGAACTCGGGCCTAGCAGAGTGCTAGCCGAGAACTCTACCGACTCGTCCACCGAGGAACTTATACAATATATGCGTACATACCCTGATTTTCGGCAAAAAGGAAAGGCCCGCTTCATTATATGTAACCTCTACTATTTAAGGGTATGAACGAACGTATTATTCCAAGTAACTTGACAATAAGAGTTTCAAAACCAATAAGAAATGACAGTAGTATAAAGATCGACAAAGAAAAAAGTAGATTCAAACATATGTTGGTGTGGAGGCATGCATACAGTAGAGAGAGAGAGAGAGAGAGAGAGAGAGAGAGAGAGAGAGAGAGAGAGAGAGAGATAAAAAATTCGCATGAGAAATTTCAAGAGGATTAAGTTTACAATGAAAGCTTCAAAAACGATAAGAAATCATCGTAACATAAAGACTCGACATAGAAAAAAGTAGATCCAAACATATGTTTGTAATAAGGTACACGTACAGCCGTATTTCTCGAGAGAGAGAGAGAGTAATCAAGAACCTCGTAGGAGAAATTTCAAGAAGACTAAGTTCATTACGGCTAAGAATTCCTACTCAAACGAGACGAGTAATGTAACGCGAAACTCCATTCGCTCCCTTTTCCCAGAGGAAATGTGGCACACGGCAAAAAAATTCCTCGTAATTAGGACGAATTGCACACCAAGAAGCAGAAAACGAACGGCGTTACACATTTAGCCGTAAAGATGACAGATAAGAGACGGTGTAATGGAATAAGAGACGGTCTCCTTTTAGCCTCATTATGCTTCAGCTGCGAATCTGGACGGAAAAGGGAAATTAAGGTCGGTAAGTGAGATTGCTCGCGTTCTCTTGATCGTTTAACGATGAGTCAGTCATGATTACTAAAGTGGTAATGAGTGTTATGGGTATAAGCGTCCTTCGGAACAAATGCACGATTGCATTAACCTCTTTTGTTTGAAGCGACTGTTAGTGACTAAGTTTTGCAAGACTTATAAACGCAAGCAAATACATACTCACATATATATAAAAATATATATATATATATATATATATATATATATATATATATATATATATATATATATAGAGAGAGAGAGAGAGAGAGAGAGAGAGAGAGAGAGAGAGAGAGAGAGAGAGAGAGAGAGAGATTTACTGCAGGTTTACGTATTAGTATAAAGGGAATAACGGATAATATATATGTATATAGACATACAGAGAGAGAGAGAGAGAGAGAGAGAGAAAGAGAGAGAGATTTACTGCAGGTTTACGTTAGTATAAAGGGAATAACGGATAATATATATATATATATATATATATATATATATATATATATATATATATATATATATAGACATACAGACATACAGAGAGAGAGAGAGATATAGAGAGATAGAGAGAGAGAGAGATACTGCAGGTTTATATTAGTATAAAGGAATAACGGATAATATATATATATATATATATATATATATATATACAGATAGAGAGATAGAGAGAGAGAGAGAGAGAGAGAGAGAGAGAGAGAGAGAGAGAGAGAGAGGAGATTTACTGCAGGTTTACGTATTAATATATATGGACATATGGATAAGACCATCAGCACAAAAATACAGAAATACATGAAATAAGTTATACAAACGAATTACAATCTATTTCAATTTCTAAGTAGCTGAGGGAGACGCCACAGACTCGACACCATCAAGACGATATTATCTCAGCAAACACTCTGAGAACAGAGTAAACAGAGCAGCAGTGGTCTCTACAAACCGAAAATCAATACGTACAAAAAGGAACTATAAAATAAACAAACTCTCAAACTGAAATCGGTACACAACAGAAAAGAATACTTTTCCTCCGGCCAATTAAAACCCGCAACAGCTGAGGATCGCTTACCGTCGGCCTTTTCAGCAAACAAAACGGTTCGGGAGGTTCAATAAAGGTATCTGTTTCTATGGCAGACTGTAGAAATTCAAATATGGTTTCTTTTTTATGTTCGGGCCAGAGCTGTTGAAATACGCATCTTAACAACCTTTGACAGTAAAATACAATATAGCAGTGTGTTACAATAGATCAGATGGATGTATTGCTGTGCTCTGATTTTGGGAGAGAACTGCGGAAAAAATTCTTATAATTCATTTGAGATTTAGGATTTGTAACTAAATTGTTTAGGATGGATTTAAATAAAATTCACAGGATTGGTCGATGATAATCTTACAGCATCAATCTGAATTGGAATTGTTGAAGTGAATTATCAAATAGTGGACTTTTTAAATGCTTTTCCAGCCTCGGTTATAGTTATACATAATAATAGTGAGAGCGTTCTCTGTTCTAGTTAAAGGTCTGGGTAACACCCAAGATATGAATTTTTAATTCATGAACCTGTGTCCCATTAAAATGTGCGCTCGGATAAGTTAGCTTACACAAGCAGTACTTTTCGTGTTGAAATTTAATCTTGCAAATTTAAAATTCATTAAAGAGAATATACCCTTCTATGTGGTGTCAAAGGAACGCACAGTACGACAAATTTGCTGAAGCATAATTGATGTGACAGGGACTACCATCCTGTTTTCCTTCTGTGGCAACCCCACCTTACATTAAGTGACATGCTGAAGAAAGAGCAGATTTATATCTCTGAGAGAGAGAGAGAGAGAGAGAGAGAGAGAGAGAGAGAGAGAGAGAGAGGATCACAGTAAAGAGAGACTAAAAGCCACAAGGTCTTTTAAATAATATTGTGCTGGCCTTGCTACGGGAGACACGGCTCGGCAAATTGCCAAGCAATTTACCTGACGGGCAATGCCATGTAAACCATTTATCATATTAAACGGTAACATATCTGCCTGTGACAGGTTTTAATTGCCAATCCGGACGAACTTCGGTATCTGAAATAATTCTCCCATTCCCTTCAATAAAATCTGAATATGGTCTGAGTTTCGGAAGAATCTTCAGAGGTATGAAACATTACAACAGTGAAATGAAACGACTATGATTTTCTTTTTGAGAGGTGAGGGGGAGGGGAAGGGGAGAGTTATGTTGGGTGAGGGTGTTTTATATATATATATATATATATATATATACATACATATATATATATATATATATATATATATATATATATATATATATATATATATATATATATATATATATATGTATATATATACATGAATGTATGTAATATATATATATATATATATATATATATATATATATATATATATATATATATATATATAAGCAAACTCCAAATCGCATTTTAAATAAAAACGAAAATGGAGAAATTTTTGTACGATCTATAGAACTAGGTTACACACCATTTTTCTTCTCCCATTCATTCTTGTTTTCCATTAATCTTTGCTTCACAGAGGCATTCCGTTGCCATTTCCGTCGGTCTCCGCATAAGATATTTAAGTTGGGAACATTAAAATTAAAGCTGATTTATGAAGGGAATGGAACTGGGATACAGGCCAATCAAATAAATAAAATAAATGAGTACAGAGAAAAACTGCCATAAGAGAGGCTATTTAATTCAATTAATCAGACAGCATAGGCAATGAAGTCTAACCTCTTATTTCCAAAATTAAGACAAAAAAAATGGGGGGGGTGAGGAAGATACGTGATAAGGTAAGCAGGTCTTTAGGACAAATTAATTGAGTGGATTAGCAATGTTTTCGCTATAAATATGTAGATATTAATCCTGAAATTCTTATTATTATTATTATTATTATTATTATTATTAATATTATTATTATTATTATTCAAAAAGAGCAGACTGTAAACAAGTTATCACTCTTAGCAATTAAACACTGATTGCGTTGAATCTCCCTTTCACTGTCATCAGACGAGAGACAAATATTTACTGGGTAAATGCGGGGCACAAGACCGGGTGATATAATCTATTTAACGGTTAATGCAAAGGGCATTAACATTTATAAAAAGAGGAAAATTTTTTGAAATAAAATCTATGAAAAGAGAAAAAACCGAGCTATGAAACCTTCAAAGCTAGAAACGAAAAGAGAAAAAACATGCAAAAAGGATAACAGCTATAAAATGAAAAAAGCTGGGTTTTGGAAAGTGAAAATAGCTGAAAGGGAAAAACACAGCTGGTAAAAGAGTAAAACTGAGCTACGAAACCTGGGAAATATCTAAGAAAGAATAAAAAATAGTTCTGGAAAAATATGGATGCTAAAAATTATTACATTTCAAAAAAAAAAAGTATACCTTAGTTTTAACAGACCACTGAGCTGATTAACAGCTCTCCTAGGGCTGGCCCGAAGGATTAGACGTAGCTAAGAACCAATTGGTTACCTAGCAACGGGACCTACAGCTTATTGTGGAATCCTAACCACATTACAGCGAGAAATGAATTTCTATCACCAGGAATAAATTCCTCTAATTCCTCATCAGCAGTAAAGTTATAACCAGGTATTGTGAAAACTGTGTAAAAAAAAAAACAATGGAAAACGGAAAGCATCCTAATTCGGTTGCTTGACGTCGAAAAGTGACCTTAAAATAAAACCGGATCTACGCAACGATAAAAGCAAACTTAGATCACGGAAGCAAGAGAGCTAATTTCCAAGGTTCTGAAAAAACGGGATCTCAAGGAGACGCTTGAAACTTCGGACAGCGCTTTCTTTTGCTCCCTAGGCCTTATGGACAAGAAACTTATACTGTACATGCATTAAAAAGGGCCCGAAATGAGCCCAGGAAAACTCCAACGCAGGCTCACAGGAAAAGGTGAAGTAAATGAAGAGTTTTACATAAGCACTGTTGCTGACAGTAAGCGGAAAAAACGGGACGCAAAGAAAATAGTAAATCTTGTTAAGGATGCAGTATGAGAAGGGCCGAATACTTGAAAGAGGTGAGAGTGATGTAATAAATTTTGAAGCGCTACACATACACACACACACACACATATATATATATATATATATATATATATATATATATATATATATATATATATATATATATATATATATATATATATATATTTCAGTAAGTCATATTTCTATCCATTGCATACATATATATATACATAAATAAAGAATTGTTGAACCTGGACATTTTTTGGCTTATCGTATATATATATGTACATATATATATATATATATATATATATATATATATATATATATATATATATATATATATATATATATATAATATATATATATATATATATATATATATATATATATAAACACTGAGCAAAAGTTCCCTAAAAAGTGTGATGGCTTTACCGAAAAAACAACGAAGAGTTGCAATTCTTTACGTTTCAGTAAGTCTGTCTCCATATTTCTATCCATTGTATACATATCAGTTGATTTGTCGAAACTTTGGACAGTTTTTTTATATAAAAAAAAAACTCGTTAAAGAATTGTTGAACCTGGACATTTTTTTGGCTTATCGCAAGTGTCTGAATTTAAAGCGGCGTCTGAGCTGCCCATAAAAAGCAAAGCCTCCCTGTCTTTCGCTGAGTTAGGATTTTTGGGCTTTTATTTACTCAACTCATTGGCAAAAGTAATTTGCTACCACACACACACACACACACAAAGGAGTGACACACACACACAAAAACAATACATATATATATATATATATATATATATATATATATATATATATATATATATATATATATATATATATATATATATAAATTTATAAACTATATATATATATGTGTATCCGGTATGAATATTTGGATGCTATAAACATGCATATATATGGTATATATATATATATATATATATATATATATATATATATATATATATATATAAATAAAGAGTATATTGAATTTTTCCTGAACTTTTGATTTAGATTAATGTTTTTTAAATATATATAATGTTTTTAAGAGAGAGAGAGAGAGAAAAAAACTCCGCTTAATGTTTTTAAAGTCATTTCATATAATCGAGATATAATTAGTAGCAAAAA
>NC_089754.1:39142270-39157270 GCF_040412425.1 Macrobrachium rosenbergii | reverse complement strand
ATTGAATATAGAATTTAGGCCAAAGGCCAAGTACTGGGAGTTGTGAGGTCATTCAGCGCTGAAACGGAAATTGACAGTAAAAGATATGAAACGTGTAACAGGAGGAAAACCTCGCAGTTGCAATATGAATCAATTGTTAGGAGAGGGTGGAAAGTAAGATGGAGGAAAGAGAATATAAAAGGAGGTACAGTAAAAGGAACGAAAGGGGTTGCAGCTAGAGGCCGAAAGACGCTGTAAATAACCTTAAGTAATGCCTACAGTGCACCGCATGAGGTGCACTAACGGCACTACCCCCTACGGGGCCGCGGACTTTGGTTCATTGCCAAAGCTTCCCGTGTCTGTTGGGCTTGTGTTTCCTATAGTGATGGAAAAAAAGAACGCTCATGTACGTACGTACACACACACACACACACACACACACACACACACACATATATATATATATATATATATATATATATATATATATATATATATATATTATATATATATATATATAATGTAAAATTTTTCGTTTTATAGAAACTTTTTGCATCAAAGTCCCAGTTAAAATTCTTTGCCTTCTCCTTATAAGGAGAAAGAGATGAAAAAGCGAAAAGTCCGGGGATTCTCCTCTGCAATTAATTTACAAATTTCACTGGACATAATTTACTTTCATGTCTATGAAAGTAAATTATGTCTACGTGTTTTATATAATTACATATAAATAAAATGTCATTGTATGGAATAAAATTTACCAAAAAATTGTGAAGATGTGGTTCCGTACATTTGTGTTTATTAATATACCACGCTCTCTGTGAGCATCAACATCATTTCCTTTTCCGTCGAAAAGAAACAGAAAACAATCACCCCATTAAGCATTCAATCTTATTTTTACTAACAAATACCCGACAGCAACCGAGTTTCAGGCTCAATTACAAACGATAAAAAACGACGACTCTTAGTTAACTCTCTCTCTCTCTCTCCTCTCTCCTAGACCAGGTAATATGCAATCATCGGTTTCATCAACGTATCAATTTGCAGAGAGCCGTATCCCACACGCAACCCAGCCGCCGTGGTCTGGTCGTTTGCTCTCTTAATTACGAGAAAAACCCGCAAGTGGTGATGCTCACAGATACCTGGCCGGGGGAAGGAGGGGCGGCGCCCCCATGGTGAAAATAATCTTTTATATCAGGACACAAATCTACTAAATGCATGATCATGGGATTATGGGGAAGCGTTGCTAGCAACATTTACTTTGTCTGTTTCCAATGCAAGTTATCAATCTCTTGCTTTGATACTGGAATATCAGGGCCGGGTAGCTAAGTTATAATATATGTCGATATGAGTTCGTTGATATTAAATACCCAAATCCCTTTATCTACCGACTTCTTGAGCCTCCTCGTGACTCACTGCCCCTCAACCCAAGCGCCTAACATCTCTAGTCTTTTTTATACTCTTAACCTCTGGGATAAGACTGCTGGCCTTATGCCCAGAGAAAAAAAAAATTGGAATTTATTCCGTTCTGTTACATGTATCGAATAATTTTCCACTGAACGAATAGTAATCTGCTGTGACCAGAAGACTTAGAGATAAAAATACGCGAGTACAATGGAAATCACGTTATACAATTTGGCTAAATAAAACTGCACAGATCTTGCCTTCGTGATAGGTTGAATTGAATTAATTTCTGTCAAATAAAGATTGCAAAGATTAAAAAATTTCTTAATTCACGACAATACTTATTGATAAGTTGTTACGGTTATGGCTGGTACCTAATAAAAAAAAAATATATATATATATATATATATATATATATATATATATATATATATATATATATATATATATATATATATATATATATATATATATATATATATTAAGAAAAATGCATTATCTGATATAAATTTTACATTATCTGAAAAATAACTTTTTCTCTTTAAATACGAAACCATGTTCAGAGGCAATGAAACTTCGGAGACATTCTTAAAAATGCCTTTGAAAAAAAAAATCTCTCGAAGCTCGATGGATGGCTATCGATATAAATGAATCAATCTCGCGATTTACCAAATCCTCCCTAAAAGCTTTCAATAAAGGCCCCTTTGTTAGCAGTGAATTGGATAAAAGCACTGCCTTTGATCTGTGAAAAAAATGCTATGCGCCAATCATTGGCCAAAAAAATGGCTAAAACCAGTCCTCCAGGTTTGCATCATTCACCATTTGTGGAGACATTTATCCATTATCTTTGTTATTCGTTCATGGTAAAGTGGTGGTATATTTTAACAATGACCGTATGTATACTTACATAAATACAGACACACACTATTATATATATCTATACATATATATATATGTGTGTGTATATATATATATATATATATATATATATATATATATATATATATATATATATAATCGGAGAGACAGTATCAGGGCGAAAGCAATAATTTAGGAGAAGAATGTCTAATGACACTGAAGTCGGAATGTTTGAAGGAATGGTTTGACCAACTCTCTGAAAGTGAAGGGTTGAACTTCAATGCAAACAAACAAAAAATCGAAACCGTTGCCATAATTTGTTTGTATAGTAATTGTAGGGCGAGGAGGATTGAAAGGATGAGAATGGGGTCATAAGAGGAAATGGTTAAGTATATCTTTGTTTAACCAGACCACTGAGCTGATTAACAGCTCTCCTAGGACTGGCCCGAGGGATTAGATTTATTTTACGTGGCTAAGAACCAGCTGGTTACCTAGCAACGGGACCTACAGCTTATTGTGGAATCCGAACCACATTAGAGCGAGAAATTAATTTCTATCACCAGAAATAAATTCCTCTAATTCTTCATTGGCCGGTCGGAGAATCGAACGCGGGGCCAGCTGAGTGCTAGCTGAGAACGGTACCCACCCATCCAATGAGGAACTTAAAAAGGATAGTGTGGGTTATACGACTGCTGTATTAAGTTGTGCAAAGAATGAAAGAAAGATAGAAAGAAAGAAAGAAACAAACAAACAAAAACAAACAAAAGTACTTTGAAAAGGTTCATAATCTGAAATCGAAAACCACAAGACAAGACCACTACCAGATCTATTCAACACACCTACCTACCTTCCAGCCAAAATTACGTCTTTGGAAATAAAAAGAAGTAAAAAAAAGAAGGAAGGAATAAAGCCTCTGGAATCAATAGCCAGTTCATTAATCATTCCTTCAAATGATCTTCAACTGAGTTGACAGTTTCGCTATCGATCCACAGAAGCGAATCTCAAGCTGGACGTTTGGAGAGGAGGTATATAATCCCCTCCCTCTGCTGACTTGAAATTTTTCGCTAGCGACGTCTCGCAAACATCCCAGTTGCTTTTGTCCACTGGAGGAAAAAAATGGTTTTCGAAAGGTTCTTAGGCAGTGAAGTATAGCATATGAGAGATTTTGTAGATAGACTCTCAGAGACAAACGACTTTATGGAAGAATTCTGTTTTCATCGAAAACGACAAATTTTTTAGAGATGCTTGTCAAGACAAATGATTTAATGATGAATTCTATTTGCTTTAAAAATAAGAATCAAGGACAGATGAAGGACGTACACACAACCACACTAATTTAGATAACAGCTTTGCAAAAGAGATTCTTTGAAACAGAAGGAGATATTGAAACTTCAACAATTTTGCTATCGGAATTATCAACTTGTGCAGGACACCCAGCAACAGCATTCGACATTCGTGTTTCGTTGCAACGAATATTGTTTCGTGGACGGAAAGGAATTGTTCTAAATACATTTTAACCCAAGTGGCGATATCTGTATAATTATGGAGCAATTGGCACAACATGCTGACGAAAATTCCTACTTCGAAATTTGTAAGAAAATGTAAGAGTAACTTGCACTGCATTTGCAGGAGACTTTGCATGATTCTGTCACAGACGTACACACACACACACACACCCGCACACATAAAAGTGTCATATTCGCAGAGTTGAGAGGTGGTTTGCATTCAAATGATCTGAATTGGATATCAAGTGCGATTCACTACTCCCAGACTTTCTTCACTTTCCTCAATCAATTTCTGAAACTGGCCAAACTCGAAGACAAATTGCAAGGGTTTTCAATCTTTGTTTACCTATATACCCACTAAGCTGCAAGTCCCTTAACTTGTACCCGTATTAAATTAAGGAAACATTAAATATGCACTGTCATAAATTAAGATTAATCCAGTATAAAAAAATACAGAAATCGATATTACCAACTTGCCGAATTTTAATAAATTTATTATATTGTTAAGAATTACGATATGAAGGGCACGTTTTCTCTCTTAATGTCTATATGAGGAAGGTACTTACGTTCCAGACGATTTCTTTGAGAAGATAAGTTATTCTTTAAATCCAGTAAGACAGAAGTGAATGTTTGCTCTCAGTACATAACAGTTTTATATAAAAATTAAATATATAACGCATGGGAATACTGAGACCGTATTTTACACATCAATCAATCAATCCCGTGTTAAGTACCCGAGGCAAATTGAGCTAGGTGCCAAACATCACCAGAGTATTTGAACCCAGTGAGGCAGAAGCCTGTAACTGCTAGTCCAACGATTTTCCCTTAATCCGACACCGACCATTGGTCGGTGATTACTGTGATCCTTTGTTCATGAGGCCTTTGGTAACTGAAAGCAAAGGGCTTCGGGATTATATGGATCCATAAGCCTCTCAGAAATGCAATAATCTGGTTAAACCTGTCGGCACACCCTTCACTAAAATTCACTGACTTGATTTCACATTCATATAAACATCAAGGTAACATTTTATTGAAGAACATATTCTTTTGAGGAGCGGATTCCAATACAACCTTTAATCATACCAGAATACTTGACGCTAAGAAAATGAAATGGAACTGCCGGATATAATTTCGCCTGATTTTTCATCTCACTTGGGAAAGTCTGTCTAAGGAAAAAACGTAGGAACAAATGTTACGAGAGGAAGAGAAACACAATGTGAGAATATCGTACGTCATATTTACAAATAATTGTCAAATTATATCATATAAATTATTCATCCTAAAAAGATGAACGCCTATTAGTGACCGCCTTCCTTCAAATTTTATGAAAGTTGTCATTTCTTTTTGAGTGGAATACAATACAACCTGTAACCAAGTGGTATTGCCTGTAAATTTCACAAAACAAAATTATAATGGTTTAAAATAGGTTATCAGGATATTAAAAAAAAATTACTGATATCAACAAATAACATGGATATATCTACCGTAAAATTTGACTTGAAATATTAGTTAAAGCGGACGACTCGAAACCAAATACAATAAAAGTGGAAGTCGTACAACAACGAGAACACTCTGATGCTCATTTAGTTTGTTAATTAAATATTTTAAGCTATGTTTAAAAAAATACTGCTTTCCTGGCAGGTGCAATGAAAAATTATTGAGAATTTGTATAAATTTAAGTCAAGGAGAATAATAAACATATCTCATAACGCTGCATGAATATGAACTATAACTTAGAAATAATCAACAGTAAAAGCACAATTTCCATGGGTACTGCAGGTATGTGAAGTTAAAACATGTGGGTTAACTAGTTTGATTATTCATTCAAAATAAGCTGCTATCTGCGTGTCCATCCTCGTCTACTGAACCATTTGACCTGTCTCTTCTTAACTGTCGTCGATATAATAATTTCTGAAGTTAAATCAATTGACGAACACCATTCTCGCGATGGCCAAGCTTGATCTAGCCAGCCTTGGCTGTTCTGGTTGTTCCACCATAAAAAAAAAATTCACGCGGCAATATTCCACTTCACGGAATGTGGCGATACCAACACAGACAACGTATCAGAAAACCTACACACTTCACCACTACTCCCACTACATCAACCTCCCCAACCTTATAACCTCAACTTCCATAGAATCCCCAGAAGCTCTCACGAAGTAAATCCCCTTCATGTTAATTGAGAGAGAGAGAGAGAGAGAGAGAGAGAGAGAGAGAGAGAGAGAGAGAGAGAGAGAGAGTGTGCACGGAAAGGGCAACGTCCAGGGCCAGAAAACAACGCTAATTTCCCCCGAGATCACATTACACGGATTTAGTCTCCGCCGCCAAACATACACGAGCGGAACGACCGGCTAAAAATAGGTTACGCAGGTGAGAAAGGTAATGGAATGGAAGGTGACGGAACGGGAAGCCATGACAGAAAGGGCGTAGAAAGATGGGAAAGAAAAAAGAAAAAGCAGATGGCAAATGAAAGAGGAGAAACACCAAAAAAAAGAAAACTATTTAGAATGCAGGAAGTGTGAGGATATTGAAAAGCATCAAATAGACAGAAAAACAGATTGATACAAGAGCAATACATTATTAGTAGGAAAAATATAAAATGAAAGGCAGGCAATGTGATTGCAAATATGCAAGGAAAATTTGTTCCCTAATGTACTTGTTCAGCGATCCCTGAAACAGGGATACATTACATTTGCAATCGAGAGACCGGAACTCGAATTTATACACAACAAAAGGAAGTTTATATAATTTTTTCTACATAATGTTCAAATCTAGAATCACAGAGGCCTTCGTCAGGAAAGCGTCTTACATTAAATTTCAATAATAATAATAATAATAATAATAATAATAATAATAATAATAATAATAATAATAATAATAATAATAATAATAATATCAAGCAAGCCTTTTACCATAAAATCATATATCAACCAAAGCGTCTGATATGCAGAAATTCCCACGTGGTCGTTAACCGGCATAAAAATTTAAGCAAAACCACACAGCATCATTTATGCATTATCCATCAAATATTCAGTACTAGAGGCTCATATCCACAAGAAGAAAAAAAAAGAGGAACCGAGATTTTAATCCAAATTACATTTCACTGAATGGAAATGTGGTCTATAATGATTATTCATGGCAATCACGTCATTAGGAACAGAGGAAAAGGAGTTTGCCGGATTCAGTTTTAAATGTACTCATGCACGAAAGAGCATATGCACTAGATATTCATGGAAAAAATTAGGCATATGAGAGAGAGAGAGAGAGAGAGAGAGAGAGAGAGAGAGAGAGAGAGAGAGAGAGAATACGTACCTATATCGTCAACACAGTGGTATAGTAAACTTTGACCCTAAGGACGATATGCAACAACGCATATGCATGAAATACTGAAAATATGACCTCAAGTACTAAAAGTGTGATTTCATAAACCGTGCATATCAAATTCCACTGGTTCATAAAATCTACCATGGATAATTATGCTTCCGGAAGCATATATCAGTCTCATCAATCTTTTACTAAAATCTTTCTTTCTTCTGCCGTCAACAAAACTTCAAAGGGATTCACCTAAGCGAAACTTCACAGAGCATATATTATGACAGAAGTAAAGCTGGCACCAAAAGATGGATTTTACTGTTGGCAGCGCCTTCACTGCAAGAGGAAAATTGCCCTAATAATTCAGATTACATTCTTGGAAACATGCGGTCTGAGATATCCCTGTTTGGCAGACTAGGAATAGGGCTCCTTTCTCAGAATCCTGAACTTGAAAGGGAAACAGATACTGAGTAAAGAAGTCTCTCTCTCTCTCTCTCTCTCTCTCTCTCTCTCTCTCTCTCTCTCACACACACATACACATATATATATATATATATATATATATATATATATATATATATATATATATATATATATATATATATATATATATATATATATATATATAGATAGATAGATAGATAGATAGATAGATAGATAGATAGATAGATAGATAGATAGATAGATAGATAGACAGAAAGATAGATAGATGCATAGATATATTGATAGATACAATATATATAATAATAAATATATACATGCATATATATATATATATATATACACTATTTATATATAAGGAACCTAAGCCTTATATTTTTGTTGTTATAATTATCAATTTCACATATATAAAATAACTGCTACTCATTTTACTAATTTTCCGGAAAATTAATAATTTTCCCCATGCTCCACTGCATTTATATAGTGAAAATGGAACCTAAGCTAATGTGGCAGCTAGAATCTCGATATCATTTAACGTACAATTTATTTTGAAAACAGGAAAACAAAAGACAATTGTAGAGCATTACCTAAATAAAAATAAATTATCTATACGCAAGTGAGTTTTGACTTTAATTATAATGTAATAATTAAAATAAACTCACCTGATCCTAGATATTGATTGTTGCTCTACAATTGTCTTTTTGTTTTCCTGTTTTCAAAATAAATTGTACGTTATTAATAAGGGCTGAGCTCATCTTTTCGAGATAAAGATCATTTCATATATTAATATTCCATTTTCATACTAACTTTAACCTTATACCTTAATTACCCAGCCAACCAGCTGGTCTCAAGTATTGCCATCCAAGCTGCCATCCAAGCTGACAAAGAAGTAGATATAGGTTTAGAAAATTACAATTGTTAGTAAAATGGAGTAGCAGTTATTTTTGTGTATTACTGGCAGCAGTGTAATTTTTATGTATGTATATTTTAATCATTTTCCCTATCTATCTATCTATCTATGCTATATATATATATATATATATATATATATATATATAGTGTGTATGTGTTAGATGTTAGATAAAAGGTTTTCAGGTGAAAATAGTATTGATATTAAGGCTGAATTACAAAGGATTCTTTGTTAGCTTGAGATTAAACAGCAGGCCGCTTGGAAAGATGAGATGAGATGAAATAAAGAAATGAAACGCTAAGGAGTGAAAGCAATTTTCCTAAGTAGGGCTTAATAAATAGTAGTTCCTCTAGTTTATTTCGTTAAGAAAAATCAGTGTTTTTGCTTAGGAAAAATATTTGTGCTTTATATAAACATAAACATTAATTTCTTAACGACATAAAATAACTTCAAAGGATTCACTAAGCGAAACTTCACAGGCATATATTATGACAGAAGTAAAGCTGGCACCAAAAGATGGATTTTACTGTTGGCAGCGCCTTCATGCAAGAGGAAAATTGCCTAATAATTCAGATTACATTCTTGAAACATGCGGTCTGAGATATCCCTGTTTGGCAGACTAGGAATAGGGCTCTTTCTCAGAATCCTGAACTTGAAAGGGAAACAGATACTGAGTAAAAAAGTCTCTCTCTCTCTCTCTCTCTCTCTCTCTCTCTCTCTCTCTCTCTAAATATAAATATATATATATATATTGAAAATAGATAGATAGAATAATAGATAGATAGATAGATAAAGAAAGAAATGCATAGATATATTGATAGATACAATATTTGCATATATATATATATATACATACATAAAATTACACTGCATTTATATAGTGAAGGAACCTAAGCCTTAGACATACATTTTTTGTTGTTATAATTATCAATTTCACATATACACAAAAATAACTGCTACTCCATTTTACTAATTTTCCGGAAAATTACATTGTCATTGCTGTAGCTTTTAATAATTTTTCCCCATGCTCAGTAAACCTATATCTACTTCTTTGTCAGCTTGGATGGCAGCTTGGAATGGTTGGCTGGGTAATTAAGATATTAAAGTTATGAATACCTTAAAGAAACGAAACTGTGGTAGCCCTATTTCTAATGTGAAAACAAAAACTTTGAATCTCGAAAAAGATTCAGCCCTTAAATTTTATTTTTGAAAACAGGAAAACAAAAAGACAATTGTAGAGCAAGTACCTAAATAAAAATAAATTGAGAATCAATATCTAGGATACGCAAGTGAGTTTTATAACATAATAATTAAAGAAAACTTTAATATTATAATTTATTTTTAAAATTGCCTACAATTGTCTTTTGTTTTCCTGTTTTCAAAGTCTATTCCATTTTCATACTAACTTTAACCTTATACCTTAATTACCCAGCCAACCAGCTGGTTCAAGTAAAATCCATTTTATGTCTTTAATTAAAAGCTACAGAAAATTTTCCTGATGTTTACTATATAAATGCAGTGTAATTTATGTATGTATATAATATATATATGTATATATTTATTATTATATATATTGTATCTATCAATATATCTATGCATCTATCTATCTTTCTGTCTATCTATCTATCTATCTATCTATCTTTCTATCTATCTATCTATATATAATATATATATATATATATATATATATATATATATATATATATATACATATGTGTTAAGAGAGAGAGAGAGAGAGAGAGAGAGAGAGAGAGAGAGAGAGAGAGAGAGAGAGAGAGACTTTTACTCAGTATCTGTTTCCCCTTCAAGTTCAGGATTCTGAGAAAGGAGCCCTATTCCTAGTCTGCCAAACAGGGATATCTCAGACCGCATGTTTCAAGAATGTAATCTGAATTATTATTTATTGCCAACAGTAAAATCCATCTTTTGGTGCCAGCTTTACTTCTGTCATAACATATGCTTTGAATCAATTTTATGTCGTTAAGAAATCTAATGTTTATGTTTATATAAAGCACAAATATTTTTCTTCCTAAGCAAAAACACTGGATTTTTCTTAACGAAATAAACTAGAGGAACTACTATTTATTAAGCCCTACTTAGGAAAATTGCTTTCACTCCTTAGCGTTTCATTTCTTTATTTCATCTCATCTCATCTTTCCAAGCGGCCTGCTGTTTAATTAAGCTGAAAGTCCTCTCTCTCTCTCTCTCTCTTGCCCGACCAATTTTCCATCCTTTTGTAATTCATCTAAAACATTTTTTTTTTTTTTTTGGTTGCTTAATATCAATACTATTTTCACCTGGAAAACCCTTTTATCCTAACATCTAACACATACACATGAGATATTTTTTCTCATTCACTGAATAAATGCGAAAAAGTGTACAAGATAAATTTAAAGTTTCGAAACATTCATTTTAATGACGCAAATTCACTGATAAAATAAGTGCTATGGCGCAACGTTTTTGGTGAATTTTAAATTAAATTTCAGCGGAAAATTTTCCCCGATATACTGCATTTTTGAGATAAAAAGATAGCACATTAAATGCAATTTACAAATTACAGTACAGTCTAACTTTTTATGAACATTGCAAAGAACTGTCTCTCCCTTGCAAATAGCGCTGCTTTTACCTCTAGCAACGTTTTTAAATTTAATTCTGTGATGGAAACTGGTCTTTTGCAACTAATTTACGTTTTTATTTTTCACGTTTTGTTGTCTGATGCTTAGAACCCACTATTATGGTTGCGGTATGCTTTTACCTATTATATTTCTTTTGGTGCCAGTTAGCTTTATTTTTGTGTTACGTGTTTGTTTTTTAATAAGACAGATCAGACAACCTTCATACAAGGTCAACTTAGAAATTTCTTTTAATTTCCTCCTTTCATTAATTGTTTAAATTCTTTCCTTCACTTCCATGGAAGTAAATTTAAAACAGAAACGGTGCATGAGAACAGGATAAAGTGTAAACACATAACGTTGACCCTAATTTCCCCTCAGCGAAAACAAAGACGGCCATAAATGGAAACTTTACCGAACAAAAATATCAACATTAAACTTAGGCTACCTAACCTCGATATAGAAAACGAATCACAGAATATACGCTGACAAGAAATGGAAGGGATAATATCTAGTGTTCAGAATGAAAGAGACTTGATTCGGATTACACCTTAATCATCAGGCCTCATCCCTCCCTCATCTCTGAAGATCATAAGGAGAGTAATGTTTCTCATCAGTAAATGATTGTTACGAGTAAACTAGATAAGAAGAAAGGCAACAAGAATGGACAAACATGTGAAAGAATGCCTCACAAAAGAATGAGCATCCAAACGAAGACAAAACAGAACAATACGAAGTAAAATAACAACGGTAAAGAACGGTTAAGAGAAATGGTTACCCTCGCTTATGACTCAAAATTCAAGTTTCATATTCGTGCAGAAGCGTTGTGTAACTACTTTCGCCTACCTATCTGCTTGCGTGATATCTGACAGTATTATTGTAAGAAAGATTATTCTTAGTAAGCTTATTAAGCGAGGCGATTATCGCTCCACAATGTCAGCTTCTAAATATAGCCGTCACCTCTACTTAGTACATTTATAGGAGTCAGGTGTGAATTTATATTCAACCCTACTGAAGATAAAACGACAAAGGGAATAATATGTTCTTAATCAGGATATATATATATATATATATATATATATATATATATATATATATATATATATATATATATATATATATCTTCACTGGGAATAATAATCGTTCTATCTATCTATATATCCACACACACACACACACACACACACACACACACACACACACACATATATATATATATATATATATATATATATATATATATATATATATATATATATATATATATATATATATATATATATATATATATATATATATATATTTAGAGCACCTGCCCTCACCACAAAATATTCTTCGTGTTCAAGTTTATGGCTCAAAACTTTCCCATTATAACTTCGGAAACGCTTATATACTTTTTATTTTAATTCAGAATCTATAAAATATTCATAGACCATTATGGAGAGAGAGAGAGAGAGAGAGAGAGAGAGAGAGAGAGAGAGAGAGAGAGAGAGAGAGAGACCTATAACAACATTCGTGCTGAGAAAATAATCTCCTCAGCGAAAGGCTGACTCCGAAGAATTTGTTAATCTTCTTATATATTCCAGAACGGGACTCTTCTTATTTCCACGGGGAGGAACTCCATGCCAAAAATGAAGGCGATCCTTGAAACAACAGTAATCCTGCTTTAACTCATCGGGATTATGTGAGGCGGTTGATACAACGAACTGACTGTCTGTTCCTCTGTAATCCATCAAAGATTAACCGGACACCTTTCCGTCAAAAGTAAGTAGTAGATCAAAATGTTTCAGGATATAAAAAAAAAACATTATTTCAAAGGATTTTCATCATCAGCATTTTCCTCAGAAGCTTCTTATGACCTTTCAGGTTCCTTACGCAATCGAGGTACAAATGCGACCTTTAGAATACTGGAATTAATTAGAGGTCTTTAAATTCTTTCGTCATTAAGGCGAATGGTTTATCAAATTTTACTCTATAATGAATAAAAAATCTCAGGGAAACTTTAAGAAGGTTACGTAACCTATCCTTGAAATCATTACGTAGATAAGTTCACTCAACTCCAGAATCCTTTGTATCCTAAAATGAAAAACTACTTTAAATTTCTTTTTTTACATAAAGTATAAAATCATGTATCCAAAATTACTCTCAGAATTGATTAACAAAGTAATTCTTCCACTTATTTCATAACAATGAAATAGAAACGGAATTCTCATAATGAGATATTAAATGCAGTAATATTGCAGTTCTAACCAACTGCTTTAACATTCCTTATCGTCTTGTCACTGTAAGTCAGACTTTAATTTAGAATACCAAAGATGAATAAAGACTTTGGATTATTCGAGAAAATTGATTTAATAAGATTCTCCGATACAACAACTTCATCCTCTGCATCAAGATTCAGAAAGATTTTGTCTTTGTAACAAAGGCGAGGGGTGTTTTAATGAAGCCATTCCATGTTATAAACTAATACAGAGACAGGTATATACCTTCTCCGAAGAAAATTAATTTTACTCCTGAAAAAATCATGTTCTAACAAGGGAAATCTTACGCATTCACATTTTCAAAACTCTTAATTAATTTCCCAACACCTCAATATAGTTCTCCTGTCATCCACATAACCCCCGACCTTTTTTTTTGTTAACTTGGTTTATTGTAGATAAAAGGTAACAATATTTCAAGAAAATGTTCCTTCTATTATCTCTACAAAAGTAATACATAAACATTGCAATAATAAATACTAGCAATGAATAATCTATACATATTCCTCAAAATCATATACTTAATTTTTCCTTTGCTCACTAAGACCACCAGTTTTAGTTTACCCATAACTATTATAGATTCCCTAACCATGATATGGCTTTTACCCACGGTCCGAACTTAATAAGTTCTTAGCGTATGTAAGAGCTTTTCACAAATACGGCAAGATTACAGCATTGCACCTTCAGTATCATTAGTATTGACATTATGTCACGCAGGCTGGGATCAACTACTGGAAGCAGTCAGATTATGGCCATAGTTTACACAAGTTACGGGACCTTGAGTAGGGTAGCCTTCCTATACCATGCTCTCTGGGGCGACCATCTGGGAAATGATGCTGGAAATTCCTTGACGAGCATCTGGGAAATGATGCTGGAAATTCCTTGACGGGCATCTGGGAAATGATGCTGGAAATTCCTTGACGAGCATCTGGGAAATGATGCAAATTCCTTGACGGGAATCTGGATGCTGGAAATTCCTTGATGAAATGATGCTGGAAATGACGAGTATCTGGGAGATGATGCTGGAAATTCCTTGACGAGCATCTGGGAAATGATGCTGGAAATTCCTTGACGAGCATCTGGGAAATGATGCTGGAAATTCCTTGACGAGCATCTGGGAAATGATGCTGGAAATTCCTTGACGAGCATCTGGGAAATGATGCTGGAAATTCCTTGACGAGCATCTGGGAAATGATGCTGAAATTCCTTGACGAGCATCTGGGAAATGATGCTGGAAATTCCTTGACGAGCTTCTGATGCTGGAAAGTCCTTGACGAGCATCTGGGAAATGATGCTGAAATTCCTTGACGAGCATCTGGGAAATGATGCTGGAAATTCCTTGACGAGCATCTGGGAAATGATGCTGAAATTCCTTGACGAGCATCTGGGAAATGATGCAAATTCCTTGACGAGCGTCTGGGAAATGATGCTGGAAATTCCTTGAAGCATCTGGGAAATGATGCTGGAAATTCACGAGCATGATGCTGGAAATTCCTTGACAAGCATCTGGGAAATGATGCTGGAAATTCCTTGAAGCATCTGGCAAAAAAATTCCTTGACGAGCATCTGGGAAATGATGCTGGAAATTCCTTGACGAGCATCTGGGAAATGACGCTGGAAATTCCTAATTTCATTTTGCAAAAGAAAAATATAAAAATACAAAATATGCAAGACTAATAATTAGTAATTCATCTCTAATTCACACATACTTTGGATTAGCGGAG
>NC_089754.1:39134770-39137270 GCF_040412425.1 Macrobrachium rosenbergii | reverse complement strand
ATACATACAAACACACATACATACACATTTTATATATATATATATATATATATATATATATATATATATATATATATATATATATATATATATATATATATATATATATATATATATATATATATAACTATTGCCTAAACTAAAACTTTGAAAATGATAAACAAAGCACTATGAAGACTACGCTTAAAGGACATTGTAAAAGTAACCAGTAAATTCTTTTTAGTTTATGAAAAGAGAAGAAATGGACTCACCCACACAAAGTCGAGGCAATAGCAAAACGAAAAGTTTCCCCTGACAGAAAAAATGACGTAAACACCATCCCTTACGTAACAAAATATCGGCTCGTATAAAACAAACACCATCTCTTACATAAGCCGGAGATGTGTCAAGACGTGGGTTTTGAGAGCAAGAGCATTTTTACTACCCAGGGATTTGAAGTATACGAGCGAGTATTTCGTTTTTGCTTTGGGAAATTAATGGTTGAAGGAACTGGGAATGGGCTATAAAAGAGATAACAGTTTTCGGGCTAACATTATAAAATTCAGTCAAGTGGGAAACCCACCCACCCCCACAAAAAAAAAAATGCTACAAGAACACACATATACAGACAGACAGACAAACACACATATATATATATATATATATATATATATATATATATATATATATATATATATATATATATATATATATATATATATAATATATATATACATATATATATATATATATATATATATATATATATATATATATATATATATATATATAAAAAGTTGATAACTTACACAATTGTTCTGTGCATTGATACAATCAATATAAGGACCTTATTTCAACAGGGTGGTGTGCAGCAGAGAAATCTCTTCAAAAAATTTTACAAGCTTTCAAAGATTTTCTGTCCTCATCGTCTGGGACATATAATAGTTATATATCATTAACAATATTACGTCAGAAAAACAGATAGATACACAACCACCACGAGAATAATCATACTCATAATACATTTATATATCGCATGACTTTCTGGCTATACGGAACAGTACATTCCTAGACAGCTGCAACTCCAAGGACCGGTCCAAAAATGAGACGAAATGGTAAATAAAAATAAATTTTCATGAGTCGTAAAAAGTCAGACATTCCATTAACAAATATACATCGCCGATAAAAGATGATACGTCGTATACAAACTGGACTGAGTTACGGAATAAGGAATAAGGAAACAAAATTGATTGGGAATTGAAAGTCAAATCTAAGGTATCAAAGGAAAGTTTACTGAATGAATATGGTAACTATAGAAGCATTGCACTTGGGTCGGTTTTATGAAAATATTAAAATCCTAAATAAAAATACGCATTTCATACCTTTCACTACAAACAGCAGTGGCAAAAGTAAATAAAAAATCCCTTGGTTTGGAATATTTTTTTATTTAATAAAGCAAATTCTCTATGGACACTAGTACATCATAGGCACAAATGCCAATATATCCACAGATATATGATATGCACATAGACATGCATACATATTGTTTTGAACTGGTTTCATTCTTATCGAAAAAACGTTGACATAGTATCAGCCATCAATATGGAAGGGAAAATTCTTTGAAGCCAATAACTGTCATCAAATAAAGTGAAGTGTTAAATTTTTCAGTTACTAAAAACAAGAAGAATTCATTTATGTATTTATGTAATACTACACTGCTCTGAAAATTACACTAAAAAAATAGTTCAGTAATGAGTTACAGTGTCTAACGCTGTAGCTAAACCACTGGCTCAGCCAGAATTCTGTCCAGGCAAATGCTCTTATAATTTATAATATACCTTGAATGTACAGTACGTTATTCTAAGGGTACAGTGAAAGAGAAATTGTTATTTGTGACTTAAAGAAGACTCATCTGTTGAGCGACCAGCTCAAGTATACATACAATGCGCTACTCACCTCTATCTTGCACATAATTTCTTCCTGGATGTTAAGGCCCTTTTTTTCTAATATCTCTTTCATCCATCTATTCAGCCCTTGCTAGGAATTATTTTCCTCTTTCCTCCTAATACTTCCGTGTACACCTACCTATCATAAAACATTCTTTCCACATGACCAAACTATCTTAAAACACCTTTATTTAACTTTTTATTATGCTACCCTATTTACAACTCATTCACATCTCCATATTACCCAATTTTAAATATTTTTATGTTGTATATACTAAATAATACATTTCATTTTTAATTTTGAATTGAATGAACAAGAATGTCTTAAATTAACGTAGAAAATTTTGCTAACGAAATACAGACAGACACGTAAAATATATACTTATTTATATATATATATATATGTGTATGTACAAATGCACAGTATACACACACACACACACACACACATATATATATATATATATATATATATATATATATATATATATATATATATATATATATATATATATATATATATATATATATATATATATATATATATATATATATATATCCCTCAACGTTACGAG
>NC_089754.1:39082270-39132270 GCF_040412425.1 Macrobrachium rosenbergii | reverse complement strand
TGTTATATATTATATTTCATATATATATATATATACGATATACGTATATATATATATATATATATATATATATATATATATATGTATATATATATATATATATATATATATATATATATATATATAAATATATATATATATGACTAATAATGACGCATCTTCAAGTACCCATCACTAGCACAGTCCTCATGAGTAGCAGGACAATTTCTAGGAACCAAAAGAAAATAAAGTAATTTAAATTATATCAAAAGACAAATGAAATGTCAAACAATAAAGCCACCGAAGATAGCAAACTCACAAAGGAAATACAAGGCGTCACCTGATAAAAAAAAAAAAAAAAAATCGTAGGGTGGGACGAGAGAAAGAAGAACAACAAGAAAAGGAAACAACAAAAGACAAAAGCGTCCTTCACATTAGCGCCGGAGGCTTCATCCCAACGCCAGGTAAGTGACAATTACTGTCACCTGTTTTCACCTTTTCGCCAGCCAAGTTCCGCCGAGCAATTTGCTTCTGCTGAATCGACTTGGCAAACACGCCCATCTGGCTGGCTTTATTTTGGTTCTCTTCTAATAGGTACATGTGAGAGCTGACTTGTCTTCGTGTTTTCTTCCCTATAAGTTTATGCCGTTCTTCTGTTGTAAGATAAATTTATATTGGTCGTTCGGTACCTGGTGTATTTACAAAATTGAATATTTTTTCCCATTAATAGCTTTTTTGTTTTGTTTTTCACACATTTACATATTTAACCCTCACTGCTCGTTATCTTTATTACTTTATTTTCGTTGCGTTTCTTATCTGATTAGTCTCCTGTCCTATTCAATTCCCTAACCTTGCTCTATCCAAAACTTTCTATAACTTGCTTGTTCATAATAACCGATATTTGCTTTAATCATCCTCACTCGACATTCTCTCTTTCGGGAATTAACTAAATTCTCTTTCTTCCAAGTCATTAGACTTCCAATTTATATTTTTTTTTAATTTGGGGATCTCAAACTCTTCTTCCACTAGCAGGATATTCACACAATTGCCAGTTAGTTGTATTAACTTCACCAACAACTAAGTTTCGAACTTAGTCGTTTAACAGCAATCGAACTTATTGCACTCTAGTCAAACTTGCTATACTACCTGTTTCTGTTCTTACTTATTTACTTTTAAATATGACTTACTGCAAAACAATCAATCATTATAGACCATAATACCAACGTACAACACAAAATAGAACAAGAGAGAGAGAGAGAGAGAGAGAGAGAGAGAGAGAGAGAGAGAGAGAGAGAGAGAGAGAGTTCCCCATATCTCAGGAAACATTCGTTATCCTACGATGAACAGCAAATTGTACACAAACTGAGCCGGCAATTAAGGCTTTCCCTTTGACCACGGAGAAACCCATTAAACCTAACACCAGCTCCTATTATTATGAATGCATGAATAATCTTGTGGATGTACTACAGAAGTTCGTTAACTTTATTACTTCCTTAAGGAAGGGATAATTCTCCTACAGAGAAACCCAAGGCCAACTATTCGCTAGAGATATACTGTTAATCTCTGCGTAAGGGTGTTATTCGTTTTTGTGATGTAGGTATATTGTACATTCTCTTAACGATAAGGCTTTCAAGAGCTTCCTGTTTTATTTCGTTTTTGTTTCTCTGATTGTCATTCTGATCATTTACTTTTTTTTTTTGCAATAAACGAAACATGTATGCACATACTATACCCACTGTGCCAAAAGTGGTGGTAATTATATTCTGCGCAGTGGCTGGCGTAAATACCACCAAACTAGTTATCATTGGCAAGGTAATTTATCATAGTTTTACATGGTACAGAAAACGATGTATCTGCACTATTTTATTTTTGGTAAATATTTAGAATTAGGTAAAGTACTTGAATGCTATTTTTGGCTAACTCTAACCAGCTGACTTGATCTTTTATCTTTATTTTTTTCTTTCAACATATTGCAACAGATTACAACTATCCAGCATTAGAAAGACTTCTCAGTGCGCATCCTGTCACGAAATCTGACTTTACATATAGATCCCACCATGTCATTCGGCTAATTCTCAATCGAGAGTCATATATGTGTTTTTAATCTATTTCTTTTGCGTATCAATTCCCACTTCCTGTTAGGCACAACACTAAACGAAAACTCATTGTATACTGATTACAAAATTTTATAGCCATATGATGGTGAACATTCTTATAAATTTAACTTTACTTCATTATGAACTCTTAATTTTCTTACCTTGCTTTTTTTAATTCGACACAATTAATAAAAAATATTCAGCTTTAAAACCACACGAAATCAGTATTTTCGTAGGATAATTAATTTTACACAGACCAACCTGGGGAAATATAATGCTCAGCTTAACGCGGTCGACGAGAGATGAACGGCGATCCAGGCGTTACACACACAAAAATAATGGATACTCATTACGCTTTATATAAAAAAGGTGTTATAAAATAATATGCAAGTGCAAATGAGAACTGTACTATCTCTCTCTCTCTCTCTCTCTCTCTCTCTCTCTCTCGACATTATGTATATATGAATGTCTAACAAAAAAATCTCTGTAAACACTGAAAACTACTCTCTCTCTCTCTCTTATATGCAAAAAAAAACTTAAATTAAATTAAACACCTCTCTCTCTCTCTCTCTCTCTCTCTCTCTCTCTCTCTCTCTCTCTCTCTCTCTCTCTCTCTCTCTCTCTCTCTCCACAAGAAAAACCTTATAAATTATTCTATGAAAAAAAAACTTTCTCCCGTTACTCACCTTTCTTTCCTCCCCCAAACATGAGTCTGGAAAAGGGGAAAACCTTTGTGATTTGGTGAAAAATCCTGCCTATTTTGAAATCCCCCGCTGACAGAAAAAAGGCTCCTGGTTAGATAAAGGATGTTGGTACGCTTCGCCGATCCAGACTGCTATCGCCTCACTCAATAGGCTTTGACGAAGTTTTCGACAACGCCGTTTGTTATTGAAACACACACATTCACCTTGGTTTGTTTAAAGCAAGTGGATCAGTCAAAACATGTTTTGGAGAGGTCCTCGAAACATGATTTACAGCTTTAAATGTACGTTTATTTTACTGTACACCTGGATTGATTCACAAAACACTTGTTAATTTGTAATATAGCTTTTGCGAAATGAGAGCAATGTGTGTAATGTCCTGTTGCTTTAGCCTGTTGACATATATCTGATGTAGAAGGAAATGTAAATAGTAACAAGTGAAGTGGACGGTAATAATCAATAAACTAATAACAAGTATCGTAAATGCTTAATTAACCGTAAACATCGTCTCGTTATTTACAACGAACAGGTCGTTTTTAATTACATCTATTTGTTCGTCTGGTTAAAAGGATTACTCAGTAGGATTTCCGTGGATTTCTACGAAAATTTGAAAGGTGGATCTCCTAAATGGGAACAAGTGATTCGACTCTGGCAGAAAACCGGAGTGGATAAAGGACCTTCAGGGAGTGGGTTTTGGGCCATTCTGCTTAACCTTAGCGGAGGTTTGCGTTCTCCGAACGCTATTTCCATTCGTTGATATTTAGAATTATAGATTATTATCCATAGGCAGTCACCATGCAGATACAAACCACACCCAGCCTTACCTCGGACGCTGTATTACAAAGTGGTTATTAATTCGTACATAGATTTTGGTTGAGAAAGTTATATAATTTCTGATTATCAGGAACCTTTCGAGGGGTTGCATTTCACCGCTGGCGGAGGGTTACGACCTGTAAAGTGCCATGTTTAGCATAAAAACTTCTTACTGGTGTACATACGCCTGCAGTTACCAGTCATAGCAGAGTATTTTCTGTAATTACACGCCCTTATATCACATTTTTCTGCACTTACCCGTCTTTAAAATGTATTTGCCTAAAGTTATCAGTCCCTATAGAGAATACGGCCCGTGTGAGTGTGTATTCACTGATACGATATTTGTGTGTGCGCTGCGACATATACTAAACTCCCAAGTTTATGTGTATGTGTATGTGGGTAGTGACTAGTATTATATTTAATTTCGATCACTGACTAACTTTATATTCTCTTACGTCCAAGGTAAATGGTGGATGCTTATAAAATACAAAGACTTCAGGAAAAAGAAGAAGATACAAAGCTATACGGCCGAAGAACATGTTATTGCTCTTCAATTATGTAGTGAACGCTTCTAATGAACAGGAGAAAATTCTTGAAGGAACTTTCCTAGGCTTAGGAGACTTGAGGAACCCATTAAGCGGCCAACTCCTAAAGAATGTCGTAACCGTTTACCCACAAAAAATGCAAATATGGGAATATACGGTGGCGAGACGATTAATGGTGTGAAATTCCTTCAGGGAAGATCATTTGTATGTTGCAGTTTTTAGTGACAGTTTAATTATGTTTCGAGACGAAAATTATTTTCGTCACCGAAAAGCCGACTTGGAATAGTTTTAGCTGCTTTGAATGGGAAATTCAGTACTTTAAATTGTGCTAAAATCATAAAAATAGCTAACGCTGCACTGGTGACAATCGATTACAGGTGGAGAACAGTGCCAGCAAAATCTTGACTAACGAATAACATTTTATCATATTATTATTTTTCACACAGTGCTAGGATTAAACGAAACCAAACTAAAAAGACCAATTAAAGGTCTTTTTTTAGTTTGGTTTTATTTAATCCTAGCACTGTGCAAAAAATAGTAATATAATAAAATGTTATTCGTTAGTCAAATCTTAAAGGCCAAGAAAAGGGATGAAAATGACAAAGACATAAAGATACAATGACACAAAAATAAATATTTACGTTAATATACAACAGAGCAAAGGCGCTCTGAGAGCACAATGACGACCAACAAACGAAACGGGAAACTCGGAAATCAAGTGAGAAACCCTCATAAAATTAAGGAGGAACCGAAAGCAAAATTCCCCGTAGACAGAAACACCCTTGTTGGGATAAAGAAGCTACAATACAGCAGTCATTTCTCACGAGTCATCTCCAAGCGAGCGCATCCCTGAGACCCATTTCCTAAGCATCCATTAATCCGATGACTCTGATAAATCTGAAAGACAGTCTCTTGGCTCGGAATCCCTTCAGAGATGAAGTCAGGCACTGTCAGCCGAGATGCCGCATTTGTCAGCGTTCCAGCGGAGAAGATAAGTACGAGAAACGGAGGAATTTCTTCTGTGTCAGCGTTCAGTAGGGAAAGTAAAGTGAGTTATCATTAGCGGCCTCCCTCGTTCTCTCAGCACTGGATATTGTTGAAGGATTTGCTTAAAGTACGTTATAGCTCAATCTAGAGTCTCTCTCTCTCTCTCTCTCTCTCTCTCTCTCTCTCTCTCTCCTCTCTCACTCTCTCTCCTCTCTCTCAGTTTCTCTCTCAGTTTATGAAAACAAACAAATAACTAATACTCTCTTTCTTCCTACATAATTTCTTTCAACAAACCATTCAGCATTTAATTCCTCTCTCTCTCTCTCTCTCTCTCTTACACTCAAATCACCACATGTCCCTCTCCTCTCTTAGTTTATGAAAGTAAACAAATAAACACATGCTCTCTGTCTCACTCCCTCCAGAATTTCTTGCAAAAAACAAACCATTCAACATTTAATTCCTCTCTCTCTCTCTCTCTCTCTCTCTCTCTCTCTCTCTCTCTCTCTCTCTCTCTCTCTCTCTCTCCCGACTTCCCAGTCCCTAGCCCTTTCCTCCCTTAGATTATGAAAATAAATATAAAAATATTGTTCTCTGTCTCATTCCCTCCACAATTTCTTGTAAACAACAAACCATTCAACATGGCATTTCTCTCTCTCTCTCTCTCTCTCTCTCTCTCTCTCTCTCTCTCTCTCTCTCTCTCTCTCTCTCTCAACACACACACACACAAACACACACTCTCTCACATACACAAAACACACACACACACGCTCGCACACAAAATACTTAGCTGATGTACAGATTATCATGTTTCAAACCATTACATTTTCCGTACGATAAGATTTGCTTATATTTTCTTTGCGCCTTCCTACGACTTGAAGCGATAAGCGCAGTTATTCAACAGCAGCAACGGGAGCTTCATAAAAACAAATGGTAGTGACGGGAAGATTTAGACACGAAAGGGAAATTCCTGCGCATTGGCTGTCAGTTCTGATGGCATGCGTCCAAGCTCTTGTGAAAATATCGCGTTAAAAGACTTCCCGGGAAAATCATATACATACATACATACATACATACACATATATATGCATATGTATGTATATATATATACATACGTATATATATTTTCTATTAAAATCCTTTCATATTTATAAATGCATAAGATTTAGTAACAATAAAAACACAAAATTCCTTAGGTATCCTCAAGGAACAAAATACAATTCAAACTTCATAAACCCCAAGAAAACGGATTAAATCCCGGGAAAAAAAATTCTTGGTGTCGTATCAAGCAGATGAATCGCAGAAGATAAGAGGGTCCACACTCGGAAGAGTATGACGCTATATATTTATATGTATAAAAAAAACTTGCAGAGCTTTCGTACAGAATTACTCCTTCAGTTAGCACAAGAAGAGTGGGGAAAAGGGCTTATGCCACATTCTGTTCCATTATTTATACTATATTCTGCTACAATGTCATCTCGTTTTCTGTTAAATATTGCGCATAGTTTTGGCTATTATTATTATTATTATTATTATTATTATTATTATTATTATTATTATTATTATTATTCAACATGAAAAAGCCATTCATATGAAAAAGCCAAAGGAGCCATTTAATTTGCAGAGACAGCTTGACGAAAGAATTCACATTCAGCAAATAAAAGAAAAAGGCAGAGTAGAGTAATATGCGGATGAAAATCAATAAATTAAACATATGATATGGATAACTAGATGCACACACAAGCAGTTATTAAAAAAAAAAAAAGAATTTTATGTCAAAGTAATCGTATACGGCACTTCAAAAGTAACATTACAGTTTCTCCTATCCTTGGGGACCAACATTCATAAGATTGCCTAGAAATACTAGTAGTTATAAAGCTTTGCAGTTTTGAAAATAAAAATCCTTTGATATTTTGGTGGTGTGACGTCAAGGTACCACAACAAAATACGGACGTTGAGACACAACGAACTGAGTAACACAAGACACAGGCACTAGAACAGATCACAGGTTCTCTACCAAAATTTGACTTGTGAAAGAAGGACCAAACAGAATATCTCGCGACGGAGGCATAAATCAAAATTTCCGTTGTTAAAAAAAAACATTCTCCTACTTTGGGTAATTTTTTTCTGAAATAAAATAAAGATCCCAGAAGTTCTAATACAGTTACAACCAATAAATTTAAGGAATATCACATTGATGAGTGGAGTTTTTTGTGAAATGAATTTCCACTCATTTCCACTTGACTTATGAAATAAATGTGTGCATATTACTGATGTTCAGAAAGAGGTTTGATGTTTCTCATCCATCCCGGGAAAATAGAAGGCATTAAATGTAACTCATTAATGTCTTTTCTGTTATGAAAAGATGTTACTCGTATTGCTTTAAGCTTTCTACACTGCACCAAGAGGAAAATAAAATGTGCAAATTTGACTAGATTAACGTTATAATATTTTCAAGCGATTTAAAGAAAACTGCTTTAAAATTTCTTGGGTTCGAAATTCATTTTTGACTTTCGCCAGTAAAATTTTTCCAATGCTGAAATAATTCTTTTTTTTGTTTTTTTACGCGAAAGTCTTTCCTTGCAATTAACCCAGAATGTGCCCACTTTTTATTCGCTTGCATTCGGTAGAAATAACCCGTTAATTACTAGAGAAGTTCGAGAGGGTTGCTGAATGCCTACTTGTTACATCAAAGAACCAAGGGACGAAAAAACTTTCATACTCATTTCCCAACGAGACGCTCTAACTCTATTTCAAGCTTCGATTCCTTCAGTAAAAAGTCCCATTTAAAACATTTCCCTTACCAATGAACACATAATGCACAAAACGAAATGAAGTATTTCATGGAAATTTACCTCTTTAAAAAGAATCCGAATACGAATGAATCAGTGCTTCTAGTATCCATTGATGGTATGCCATGCCTGGCTCTCGAAATCGACATTCCTCTTCATGCTTAAATAGCATCATGGGTTACGAAAAGGAGAGCAAAAAAGAAAAAAAATCCTCTTTATTCTCAAATCGCATCATGGTTTACGAAAAGGGGAAAGTAAAAAAAAAATTAAACTCCTCTTTATACTCAAATCGCATCATAGTTTCCGAAAAGGAGAGAGAGAGAGAGAGAGAGAGAGAGAGAGAGAGAGAGAGAGAGAGAGAGAGAGACAAAAAATCCATTCCAGCCATTGCTACCAAAAATCCAATTAAATTTGAGTTCTACTAAAAAAAAAAAAAAAAAAAAAAATCTGAAATAAGATTTCAAAACGGGGCCCTTCGATCTCTTTTGACCTCGGCCCCTCTAAAAGCAGGACTTCTATTTCACTAATGAACGCAGTAATGTTCTAGAAACCTTATGTCGTAAGGCGAGAGATTTTTCAGAAATTCTTCAAAAGCTGTATATACCAAGACCTAATTCTGACCAGGTTTAGCAGACGACTGTGCAGTGCTTACAGGATTTTATTTCGAAATCCTGAAAGTAAGAAATTCCATATTCCAAATATTCCCAGACAGTTTACTATTATATTTGTGTATGATAATATACATGGACACAGGCAGAGCATGAAACTGAAAATTGGCCAGAACTGTCAACAAATACGGAGGCAAAATGATAATTTATCAAAGACGTCTCCTCTAGACATTTTATTCTGTGATTGCTAGTTAGATCAGTTAATACTGATTACAATTCAGTATTCTTCATATCAGCCTGTGCACATCCATACATATCCACAACACTACAACCAAAAACAGTTATTATTATTATTATTACTATTATTATTATTATTATTATTATGATTTCTGTATTGTGGATGAAAAAGAAAAATAAAGCGTCAACCATTTTACATTCAAACGTACAGCAGAAGAGGAGAAAGTACTGCATCATACCAAAAATGCCCAAAAGGAAGAAAATCTCGAAATAACGAGGCATACCAAATCACTCCCTCAAAGAGAACTGTGAAGGAGTTGCGCAAAAGAGAGAAATTTTGAATTATAATTGAGATCGTTTGAAGGCTCATCATCCTAACGCCACTGAATTAAGTTTTATGCGAGGAAATCATTAATAATACATAAAATTCTTGAAATGTTTTGTAAAAACCAGTTTGCACCGAGAAATGCGACCCTAAAAATGACGTAAGTACGCTAAATGGGGACAACTTTTCGAAGGAATCAATATTTAATCATTACTAGAAGTAAAATTATCTTTTGATGTAAGTCTTGCATACTGTGAAAGACTTTCTCTCAATAGCTTTTTAGATTCATCTCTTCTGAGTAGTCTGTATTCTAACTGGGAAAACGGCCTTCATTTTCAAATTTTCCAAAGCCATAGTTGAAGCTTTTCTAATTTCATGGCTAAAAATACACAAGCCTGCATTTACTTCTCGCATTTGTGCTTCCCCGTATTATCCACGAATATCAAATATCCGCAAGCTTGTCACTATAAACAGACACTATTACAGTCATACGCAGATCTTGAAATGCAGTCTGATCCTCCACCAAGGCTAATATACTAAATTTTATTCAAAATTTTAGGGCTGCCATAGACAGGAAAATCATTGGACTACCCTTTAAATAACTTACCAAAAACATTTTTATAGTGATCTACGTACAAATTTAACGAATTCAACACATCATTGTACACATACATACATACATAAATACACACACACACACATATATATATGCAAGCAAACGAAAACATAAATGAGAGACAAAGAGAGAGAGAAAGAGAGGTGTATAAATTTTTGCTTAAACGCCACGACAAATAAAAGGAACACACGGCTGCCTACGTTTAAGAATCAGAAGTAATTGCCTTGTAAGAGTCAATCTGTGACAGAGAAATTGCACGATCGCGTGATTCAACTCTCACGTGACCTGGGAAGGTCACGAGAAGCCGGGATTACGTCCCATAGGCCATATCATAAAATCACTGACCATACACACACAACACGAGAGATGATTGCGGAGGATATGTTCTGTATACCATTCTTTCCTTTTTTCCAAGAATACCGGTAGGAGTAACGTGAATAGGTATGGTAACAATGGAATGTTGGATTCTTATCTGAAAAATTATATATTTCTCTATGTACAGTTTGCTTATATATTAGCCGTGACTGTCTTCTTTCTTCAATTAATGTTCGTTCATTGACTGATTGATTAATTTGTTGTAGTTTTATTAAATTAGTACTGCGACATATATATATTCCGGAAAGATGTCTTTAAAATGAAAAAGATATTAAAAAACCTATGAAAAGCCAAAATTTGTCCCTAGGAACTTAATGAATGAGTTAGTGGTTCTCATTTTCCGTGCAAGCAGTATAAAACTGTTTTCCAGATATGGTTCTGTATAAAAAAATAGATATCACCTGATTTCTTTAATATCAATGCATAATAACTGAATTAAAAGTGAACCAATTCACAAATAACCCAAAACACGACGTCAAGCATTGTTTACGATGGCAAAAAGGTTGGTAACTTAAACGACCATAAAAACGAAAGATGCAGAAGTGAATACAAAAATACAAACAAGAATAAAGAAAAAAAATTTAAATAAAACAGCCAGAGAAGTCAAGAACCATCTCTCCGGAAAGTGAAAAAAATTTAAACCATTTTTGTCAGGGCCCTCACCCACGAAAGAGGGAGGGAGAAACAAGTCGATGAATAATCCAGCTGTTATGTATCTATGATTTATTGTGGATAGTTGCGTGCTGGCAAACTCTATCCAACACAAAAATCCACGTCGGCCCACGTCTGTTTGTCTGGAAAAATCTTGAAAAGGTACCACATGAGGTCCCATGAGTTTCTTTCTATGAGACAATTGGTCATGAAATCTCCCCCTCCCCACCAATCGTCCAATTACACCCGCCTCCCCATCCCCGTCCCCGGTCTTCCCTTTAACCAATCGGGACTCCAGGGCAGTAAGAGAGACGATTTTTACTTGGCCCAACAATGTGAAGAGGCTAGTAGGTAATGAACGTGTTTACATTTTTTCTATTATCAAAACACATTTGTTGCAAATTGGGAAAAGGAGCTACCGTCTTGATAAGGCCCATGACGATAAACAGATCATATATATAGGTGGGAATAACGCAAAGACAACAACCATAAACGATAACAACAACAACATTAAGTGAAAATACTGAAATCTACAATAAATAATAAACCCAACTGTAAAGATATCATAACGTGAGAAATATAAGAAATAAAAAACAGTCCAGCAAGAAAGAAGAATTGACAAGCAGAATAAGATGCAATGATTATTACGATAATAATGGGTATGAAAAATAAAAGGGATTGGATGGAATACTTCGTCATTTGTATTTCCTGACACTAATCTTTAATCCTGAATTAAAAACCAACATTCAAAGACGATATCATTAATCTCCAGAATTACCGAGACCGTCACCTCTGTACACTTCATCCTTTTTTCAAGTTAATGTATTAATACCTTAAAAAACATAATTCAGATAATTTCAACCTTGCGTCCATTTAATCTATCTCTCTCTCTCTCTGGGATAAATAAGTGCATTGGATTGCCTATCCCATAGGTCTTCCCATAAAAGAAAAAGCTGTAGCCATAATGTCTTTTCATCTATACAAGTCCTGTATTCAGAATTAAGAGGGGTTTTAGATATTATTTCAAGTCATTTCACAGTCACAAGACGTCAACGTTTTTCAGTAACGTTAAATCTTTCATGAAGGAAAAGTTACGGTTAATATTTTTGAAAATAATTATAAACAACTACTGGTAAAGATTAGCGTTAGGGGTGAATGGTATTTTCCATCGGATGGCTGTGGTTTCATGATAAGTCTTCATTAACATTACTAATAGAGCTTATTTGAAAAAAAATTAAACAAAAATATATACAAAACCGAATGTGGAAAATTTAATATTTGATTCAAGCAAATCTTTTGCACTAATGCATTTACCAAGTAAAAACTGTGATTCTTTAAATACGCTTAAAATGATAAACCAACACACCAAAATCAATAAGAACTGGTGACTAAACCTATTCAGACACCTGCCAACAGATTTCACTAGCGGCTAAACGCCTAAATGTCCCAGATCCATTTCCACGAACGTCTAATTAGCGACGGTTATAATATCTATCCAATCGTTAATCCTCACACCTCTAATTTACCTCGGATAATTAAGAAACATAGGTGGCAATTACATGAACTATTAAGGAGAAGGGAAAAAAGATGGATCCAGTACGTAATAAGCATAATCAGCGCAGCAAGGAGACATTATGAGCTTCAAGTTATTGCAAAACGTCCCGGAACCCGAGATATGCAAGGGTGGGATAATCGCGTGCAATCTCGCATAGTCTTTGATATTCTCACATAAGCTGGTCATTCTTAATATTCTCATATGATCTGGTGATAATCTTTATTATTCTCTTATAGTCTCTTTCCTTTCCTACGTCTTACTTACTGTAACTGCTCATATGGAGTATTCCGCGTAATTTGATTGAGGACACAACTCCTGGGAGATCTCCCTGAGATGGCACCACAATCTCATCAAGGGCTTTGCACGCCTTGAGGAAAGTGAGACACATTTGAATACGAATGCTTGCTACATATATATATATATATATATATATATATATATATATATATATATATATATATATATATATATATATATATATATATACACGAGACTAAATAATATTGAATATTAACATTCACAGTAACCAGCAGCAATTACAATTCATATCAGTTTCAAATCATTTCAATGTTGTTAGTCTATGCACAATTTTCTTACTGAATTTATATAATAATATCAGGCAGCGTTCTAAGACATCACATAACTTTTGCAATTAGATAACCCTTATTAAAAAACAAATAAATGAAACAGTCCATGAAGATTCAGTGAATGGAACAATATATGATTCTCTACTTCTTCTGTATTCCATGAATCACTTAAACAATACTTTTTCAACAGATTTGTCTGTTACTCCTATGAATATAAAGCCATTAACACACGTGCTTTGGCCGGCGGATGACACGGGCAACCATAGCTATTTAATTTTCAAAAAACAAAAATGGGTTTAAAAAAAATATAGAGAAAAAATTACTGTTTGGGCTCTTTTTTAAACTAATAACTATCTCGGTTTAAAAAAAAATGTGTAAGCCTTCGTTTTAAAAAAAAAAAAATCATATCCGTCTCAGTTTCTTAAATAAAAAAAAAAAACTTCAAAACACTACCTATTTGACGAAGGTCCTGATTGGCTAACAAATCGTCCAATCGGCGCATCCCCTAGGCAACGCGTTGTTGTTATGACAACGTAAATTGCCTCCGTGATTAGTGGTAGCCATTCGGCGACAGCAAAGATAAAGGGTCTTATGACAGAATATATGACGAATAGTTCGTGAAGCTGATGTATGCCAGTGGCCGCAATTCAGATACATTGTTATCACTCGCGAGACTGTTTAGGCTTCGTTTGTTTACTAAAGGCCAGGAGAGAGGAGGGGTGTAGGATAGACGCTATGTTCGATTGTGGGTAACAAATGATTACATTAGTTGGTGTGATTTCATAAATAACTATAATTGAAAAAACCGTATATGAGCATTTAAATTATATATATATATATGTATATATATACACATACAGTATATATATATAAATATATATGTGTGTGCGTGTGTGGGAGAGAGAGAGAGAGAGAGAGAGAGAGAGAGAGAGAGAGAGAGAGAGAGAGAGAGAGAGAGAAAATTTACACTGTATACAAGAGGAAAATTAGGATGTTTAGAGCATTTATGGATTATTCACTGCTAACATAACCATAAATAAAGCTTACAAAAATCCGATAAAGATAAAATTTCCAAAATTCTAAGCCAAAAGAATTTTACTATTATTATTATTATTATTATCATTATTATTATTATTATTATTATAGTAGTAGTAGTAGTAGTAGTAGTAGTAACAGAAATAATAACAAGAGTGATTTAAACATAATTTTGGAAACATCTCGACATCCTTATCTACTGGATGTTTAAAGTTGCTCTGCCATTTAGAGATTCATGACGATGGAAGGAAATTTGATTACGTGATTAATATGAGAGAGAGAGAGAGAGAGAGAGAGAGAGAGAGAGAGAGAGAGAGAGAGAGAGAATTCAAGGTCAGCAGATTATACAGTAGATATTCATGAAATGAGCAAATGTTAACGGAATGAATGTTCGTGAAAAAAAAAAAATCATGACGGTATAAAGAATTGCCAGAGCTGCATCCGATTACCTGTACGGTAAGTATATTGGAAATGATGGAGGAGAGATTATAATGAAGAAGGAAGATGGATGTACCAAAGGTGTGTCCAAAGATGCGAAAGATAGAGTGGCAAATAGTGTCGATAAAAGGGTCAAGATGATGTGAATGCAAGACGAAGGAGGGGTATAGGAGTGGATGTAAGAATAACGGAAAGAAAGGTTGGGTGAAGACGTTTCGGGAAAGTTGGAATGGTACAAATCAAGAGCAGTGTCAATGATATAAAAAAAAAATCAGAAATAAAATATGTGAATACATAAGCCCCAAGATAGAGAAATTCTTAGTGGAGAAAGTAGTCTGCGGGCTGCATAAGCAAAGCGAACAAAACACTCTCATAATAAACATTAGAAAGTATTCCGAAGAATAAATACCAGTACAAAAAATAAAAAGTAAAAAGGTTAGGCACGATTATCAAACAAATACGACACTACGGAAGGAAGGTGACAGCACATCGGTTAGGTAGAGTAAGTAGGGGCTGCTGAAAACTACCTGAGGCGAAAGATGGCCAATTTATGTCATGGGAGTATGAAGACGGGGTGTTAAAATTATATGGTTATAGCAACCCTAAGAAAACCTAAAAGAGCTAATGGATGGCTGCTCGTTACCAACCCGTAAAATTGAGGACCGGTGTGGCTTTACGTGAGAGAGGCTGTGTAAACCAAATGTGTTTCATCAACAAGATTAGTGAGACGCTTAAAAATTAAGGGAAAGATCTGAAGTGTGAGCTTAACATCTTGGTACCTAGTTAGAAAGAAATCTTTTCAATCCTGCAGTTGTTGTAGAGACTGGAAATTGGACGATATACCTTCATGTATATCTATGCATGATGATCTACCTTGCCATTAATAGGTTAATATGACACACTGATGGATAGACATGATGAGACAGGCAGATGAATTCCTCTCATCTGTCAGTGGAGTTTAGATGACAAGGTAAGCGTAACAGACCCACTGCCAAATAGACGAAAACAGACTGGAACCCTGTCTCCTTCATGCACAACTGTTGGTCGCCCTTTGCAGACAAACGATCTCCAATCCAAGCTATGTATGACGGTGTACCTTTGTACCAAGTTTGAATGAAATTTCTTCAACTGTGTAATAGTAATAACAGTAATAGTAAGTGTGACAGACACTCCACTGGACAGTCGACAGACGCAAGATCTCCCTTCATGTACTGCATACACTCTCGCCAACCATTGCACCAAGTTTGACTGAAATTAGGTGACAAGGTCAGCGGGCCCGATATACTGCAAAGATAGACAGATAGATAGACAAACAGACAGACAAAAATAAAAAGCTGTGGACCCTAACTCTGTCGGTAGTTCAGTAAATTCCTCGTTGGGAGAATGGGTTCCGTTCTCAGCTAGCACTCTGCTGGCCGCGAGTTCGAATCTCCGACCGGCCAATGAAGAATAAGAGGAATTTGTTTCTGGTGATAGAAATTCATTTCTCGTTATAATGTGGTTCGGATTCCACAATAAGCTGTAGGTCCCGTTGCTAGGTAACCAATTGGTTCTTAGCCACGTAAAATAAATCTAATCCTTCAGGTCAGCCCTAGGAGAGCTGTTAATCAGCTCAGTGGTCTAGTTAAACTAAGGTATACTTAACTTAATAAAAAAAAAAAGGATCAATTTGTGGTGCTCTTATTTCTAACGGTTGTTCTAAATCAGTGCTTTATCTCTTGAGTGAAATATACCACATGCGCCAACACGAAGTACCAGCTGTTTAAGCGAGTTATTTATGAACTAAAATTGGAACAAAAGAAACGAACGGTAGAGAAATGGGAGTGATGGGCGGCGGTGAGAGAGAGTTCTTAAAGATATATAATCAATCAACTTCATGATAAGTGATAAGTTTGTATAGAAATAAAAGAAGATACTGATAAATAAAGTTTATACGAAAGTTGAGAGCATACCGGGCAGTGTCCTAGTGTCGCCCATATGAAAACCGAAAAGTGTTAAAAACACAGTTTGATATTGTTTGCAACACACAAGTAAATGGGACAGCATATTTTCTCGTTGCTAATTGGGGTCTTACGAGGCTTCCGTTCAGACATTTAAAGCGAATCTGAAACTCTGATAATTATTTTCCATAGAAAACTGTATAAAAAAAAAAATATGCCTGCATCACAATATAGGTAATCGAAATGCCTACATTTCGTTCCTAGTCGAAAAATAAAAAAATAAGAAATAAAAATAAAAACAAATAAAATATAAAATAATAAAATCCCAGGTAGGGAAAGACATTGCCAGTCAAACCCACACCACATTGGCGACGCAAGAGCAAATAAGCGAAACACAAACAAATCACTCGACTTTCCCCTCATAATATGAGACGCCGAGTGGGAGACATTGCAAGTCGACAAACACGACTCAAAGGAGGTTCCTTCCCTTTGATGCTCCTGATGGAGGTAAAACGTAACGTCATGGCCAAATAAAATTGCTCCAGGAAGTTTCACTCGCTCAAATATTAACAGAAGTCATCTGACAAACATATGCTTCCTTCAGTAGCTGAGTGTGTGTGTGTGTGTGTGTGTGTGTGTGTGTGTGTGTGTGTGTGTGTGTGTGTGTGTGTGTGTGTGTGTTGTGTGTGTGTGAGAGAGAGAGAGAGAGAGAGAGAGAGAGAGAGAGGGTAAGTATTCATTTGGGATATTATGAACAACAAGATATCTGGATAGCATAACTAATGAAATCAGAAGTTGATCTCTTAATAATAATAATAATAAATAATAATAATAATAATAATAATATGTTACCAAAAAATTATACAACAATGAATAACTGAATCTCATAATACTCAAACAACACAGATTGACTATCCATTTCGCCTCCAGCGAGAAACCCGATGTGACCTCACTTAATCGCATTAATTAAGTTTAAACTGGTTTCTGTTGATTCCAAAATAAACAAGGTTTCAACATTCCCGATGCTCATTGCAGAATAAAAGAGATTCGGACCAAGTTTACGGACATAACATCGTATAAAAATTATCTTTCCAAAATCTAAAGAAAGATAAATTAAATCACAACCTAAAAGAAAAATTAAATCACAGCCTGAATGTAAAACTGAATAAAAAATAAAGTACACGTCGCATGTGCAAAGCTGAATTTACTTTCAAACAACTGCATGCTTCAGTATGTCACAGGAATACTACAGTTTACCACATACCTGTGGGATACATTATATTAGCGAGCTACAACCGAGTTCGTAATACCCGAAACAAATTATTGTCATTGCTGCAAATCAATATAGTAGCAATTAGTTATTCTGAAACATCCTATGTTTAAATACTTACTGGTCCACATTTTTTTTAGAAAAGGTTATGCAGGTACATATAAACTGAGATCACGTTAAGTCGTAATTTTTAAATAACAATAAATAACAGCCATAGAACGAGGAACTCTCATCTTGGAAGTGCTAGTACCAACGTAGCACGAACGCAACCTTTTTACAAACGTCTACCTCTATGTCCGTAAGTTATCAACTGAAATGCAGATAGTGGGGAAAATGTAACGCAGATTATTTGTAAATGAACAACAGGCACAGCACAACTAAATAAGACGCATTTCGCAAGAAAGCTCTACGTATAACTTACTTCGATTTCCCAGGGTTTAGGTAACACCTGCGCTTCACAGATACAAAATGAGCAGTCAAAACACTTAGCATGGAATTTAATAACATTCGGTACGGACACTTGATCTGCTTTCAAGAATAATGCCTTTCTGAGTAACCGCTTTGAATTTATCTCACTGGGATGTCTACGAAAGAAATCTACTATCGCAGGAGTCTCTTCTTAAAAGCTAATACTCTACAACAAGACTGTGCCTAACTAATTATGTTATAACAATTAAGCTGGACATAGTACTTGTCACATAAACTGACTTAAATTAATTCAACGTACATAAGGAGATTTCGCATCTGTTGTGCATTGTCTCCGTGACCAGCGTCGTAAAACTGGAGGGAAGGCAAAGTAACTCTACAAGGATTTCATGTGGCTGTGACAACTAGTTGCTCAGTAACTCGTCCCTCTGATCTATCTAACATTAAAGGTAAGGTCAGCAATGGAATTAGGTCAACACAAATTAAGAAAGAGTATGTATAAAAACTGGTAAAAAATAAATTTTTAACAGGAAACCGCCTTTTGAAATGAACCTGAATTCAGCATCTCGCAAGAACCAGGTAAAACAAAACAACGAACCACAGAGCCAAGACTGAAATCGTTTTACCTTTTGCATAAAAACGAACGAGTTCCTTGCTCCTGAAGAGTGATTTTCTCACTGAAATATTCTCATTAACTTTTCGACCTCGGTCGTGAAGTAAGTTTCTTTTAAGAAGTATTTTTTTTCTTCTTTGCTGTGCCTCCGTGTTCTACAGTCTTACACATTTCCTCTTTTTACTTTAAACACCTCTAACTTTTCCTTAAAAGCCCACTGCTTTCGTCACCATGCTCTTTTTTGGACTGCAAACTCGGCATTAAACTTACCTGAACTTTACACCCTACCATTCCCTGCACACCACCGCCACCCCCACACCCTTCACAAAGACCCTCCTTTTAAAAGTGTTTTGCGGCCACTTACGTCATTTTTCACCTTATACAAATTTTAATATTCTAGTTTTTTAGTGTTTTTTTACCCAGATGCTTTTTTTCCCTCCTCTTTACCTCCTCGCAATCTCACGAACTTATCCTTTGCGTGCGTCTTCAGAAGACTCTTTAGCCTGTGAATATTATTAGGGTGAAAGAAAATGAGGGTTAAAAATGAAGAAAATGATAAGAAGAAGAGGGTATGGAAGTTAAGAAAAGAGATAGAAAAAAGGGGAGACATAAAAGAATGACGTTAAAGGAGGAGGAGAAGGAGGAGGATGATGATGAAACAAAAAAAAATTCAGAAAAAATTAAAATGAAAAAGGAGGCAAGGAGGAGGTCAAGAAAGGAAATAAGTAAAGCTAGACATAAAAGAATGACGATAAAGAAGGAGAAGGAATATGATGAAGCTAAAAAAATAAAGAAAAAAATTTAAATGAATAAGGAAGCAAAGAGGAAGTAAATAACGGAAAGAAACAAGCCCAGACATGAGAGGATGACGATAGAGAAGAAGAAGGAAGAAGCCCCAAAAAAAGGATGAAAATTTTAAAATGAAAAAGGAAGCAAAAGAGGAGACGAGACTACCACGGCAACATCCGAAGAGAAGTAATCAGGGCGAGAGAGAGAAAAGTTTGGTCCTTTCAGAGTCATTGATGAGAAGAAGCTGCGGGTTTTAACGGTGGGATGATGATGACCTCGTTAGTCGGATTGGGGATTCTTGAATGACGCAACGAGTCTCCGGATTCGTCAATGACGCAACGGGTCCCCGGATTCGTCAATGACGCAACGGATCCTCTTTCTACTTCTTTCTAAAAGGTCTTTTAGAGAAAGCTCTAGTTATGGAAACGCGGCCTCCCCTTTTATTTCATGATGGGCGGAGGTTTAATGATGCGTTCCAATAATAATTATGCTTCTAATCATTATCTGCCTCTTAATTAATGTATTTTCGGTGTGGGACCTTCTTTTAGATAGCGTTTCCCAATATTTCTTCGAATTTCTGATCTTATTTTGATCCATTACAGCTTAAATTACGCCTCTAAGATTTGTTACACACTTCATTAACTTTTTTAACGTAAAATACCTTATAGCAGAGCTTTGGACCAGCATGGATTTATAAAATCTTACAGCCGAGTTCTTCAGAGTAATTACTTTAATTTCCTTAAAAATCTTTAAATGTCAATGATTCAAACAAAACGCCTTTAAGGTTATAAATTATTGTAACAATCCTTTCCATGAAATCTAAAGGGAATTTCTTACCACTAATGACATTTGTTTCCACATGTATCCCAAAGATGTTTGTTAAGATTGCAATGTTCAAAATGCCATATTTCGCTATATTCTTTGACATCTACAGTAATTGTTCGTAAAAATAAATCTACTGAAACTGATGCTCAGAAAAACAGGCGCTGCAAAATGACAGTCTCATTTGTGCCTTAATGTTAGAAAATGAACAAGAGGTGCCCCGAAGTTACAATGCCAGAACAATCTTAGCAATTTTTCTTTAACTTCACTGGTATTTTTGCATTACAGTGACCAAAGCTATCACTGTTGAGCCTCGATATTTCCTTAACACAGAAACCGGCAAATAACAAATATAGTCCTCTGCTGCGCTTCAAACCACACACACACACACAAGGTGAATATGGAAAGGAAACGAAAAAATTTAGAAATGCAATTTGCACGCCCACTTGATTAGTTTTGGTTCACGCCTTCTGTCAGTAGATGGAAGATATTTTTTGAAAATAATGCAAATATTTGAATGCAGAAATGCAATTCCTTTTCACGGGGACCAAACCTATGTAACATCTAGAAAAAAAAAGTACCTCTGTAACAATTTCCCCCCAAAAAAGTCTGGGATAAACATTTGTACTAATAAAAAAAAGGGCTGGAATAAACATTTTGTAAAAATTAAAAAAAAAAAGTCAAGTAGCACTCTTATACGACCTAGAGCTGATGAAAACAAGAAAATGAACGTAGAAAGGAAAACTCCGAAGGGAGCAATAAACCCACCTTCTGAAAGACAAGAGATCATTGAGAATCATGGAAAAAGCGAAATTTGCCCAGTCCGACAACAGCGTAGATATCGGTTGGCGCTTTCATGCCTTTTGCTGGTGAGAATTTTAACGCTTAAAAAAAAAGGGAAAATGAAACTATGACTGTAAATTGCTGATTAATGACCGAGGGCTCCTATCTCCAAATGCATGCTACCAGATAGTGACGCCGATAACGAAAACGAAAAATAGAGAAAGGTGGCTTTGATCGACCTCGTTGCAACTGACTGCGATTTTTCTCCTTAATTAACATTTCGCTTTTATTTGCTCTTTAATGTGTTGTTTACTGTATCTTGGTTTTAATAAACAATATAACAACTAAAGGAACTCAAACGTACCTGGTAATCAGCTATGTGTTACTAGTCATTGAAATTTAGTTTTGTCAATTTAAAAGGATAAATAACCTCTATGAGCAAGATTTCAGTAATTTGTTTACCAGAAAACAATAATATACATTCAGTATTACTGAACATTTTTAAATTTAAAAGGTTACGAAAATGCTTCACACAGGAAATACTTCTGGCCACTGACAATATTCTGGGCTTAAAAATCGATATGCTAATAAAAATAAAATATAGACACTTAAGTAAATTACTGAAAATAAGAAACCAATGAACGTGCAAATAGTTAAATGATTAGCTGAAGGATTGTCAAGTAAGTATATATATATATATATATATATATATATATATATATATATATATATATATATATATATATATATATATATGTGTGTGTGTGTGTGTGTGTGTATGTGTTTGTGCGTAAATATATATATATATATATATATATATATATATATATATATATATATATATATATATATATATATATATATATATATATATATATATATATAAAATATATATAAATATATATATATATATATATAATATATATATATAATATATATATATATATATATATATATATATATATATAATATAAAAGTCATTGATGTTGAATGACATTAGGTCTACAGTAGATAAATGTGACGCTGAACAGTAAAAAAAAAATTATATTTTGCACCTCCTTAAAGCACAGGATATTAATCTTATGAGAAAACTGCGCGGAAAGTAAGACTTTGATGATTTTCAAAGCGATAATAATAAAAAAAAAGAGGCGAGGGATTAAGGATAGCGGCGACAAAAACATTTTAATTAAGGAACTGTATCTAAAGAGTCTTTGTCTTAAAACTCCAAATGTTATAAACATCAAAGCACCGTAAAAGGGGATAAAATGAAAATATACCAGAAATTCAAAGGTGAGCTAGAAATAAAATATACTCAGTAAAAATCAATGTAAGATTAATTAATCAAACACAACTATATTAAACTAAACTTTAAAACACACATCATCTCTTGTAATTTTCATAACATCCTAAGCACACAGGCGGAACATCGACCAAATTTCCCATGTTTATAGAAATACAGCGACAGCTACAAAAATCTGTAATCTTATAAAAAAAAACAGTATACCTCAAAACACACACCCAAGCCGTGCAACGCCCGATAATGTAGAAATAAAAAATAAATCATTTTGACCATGAACTTTGACCTCTCTCAGAGTTTGGAGTACAGCTGAACAGAGCCTGTTACTTGTCGCTTCCTAACACAGTGAGCGTGCATCAGGGCATTAATTTTAAGACTGAAATCATATTCTGAATGTATACATTTTTCATCAAAATCTGTTTATCCTTTCTCAAGATGTCAAACACAGACACAATTTAAAACATCACCTCTGGGCTAGAATGGACATTTAATTTTATTTTCTTCGCAAAATATCAAAACTGCAGTTCTGCATTTACCACGCATATCTACATACAACTGACACGATCAAAAACAGGAACGAATTCTTGGCACTTTCATTATGCGTGTTACATAAATAACTTTTATAGATTTCAATGAAACTTTCAACAGCCAACACACACATTTTGTTTATCCAAACCCTTACAGAGAATGCCAAGTAAAATTTGGGATAAAACCAGTTTTCCACCGTGAAATAAAATTAGTGCCAATCACAACTACATTTCCTCTTCCCAAAACCAAGTCCAGCCGAATAACTTGACAGATATTTCAAAAATTCATTTTTTCTCCTCGGGAAATGAAAATTCGACCAAATATCTGGCTAATGGATTCATGGGAAACAGAAACCATCTCTCCACTATCTTGGTTTTTTTTTAGTTTTTGTTGGATGAATTTCACGAGAAAAATAAATAATGGACAAATATCTATTTATTTTGTTGATGCTATTACCCCTCTATCTTTCTTAATGAAGATGTGTGGTAAGCTCAGAACAACCAGTAAGCAATGTTTATAGCTTGCCTGGCAGTCACTAGGAAAAGAAAATGAGTATATATAATATATATATATATATATATATATATATATATATATATATATATATATATATATATATATATATATATATATATATATATATATATATATATATATATAGATAGAGAGAGATATAGATAGAGAGAGAGAGAGAGAGAGAGAGAGAGAGAGAGAGAGAGAGAGAGAGAGAGAGAGAAATGGTTGATACTTTTGAACGTTTTAAGAATGAAGTAAAGCTCGATTATTGTAGAAAATAACATAAAGCTCTGTTCACATATTCTGACTAATGAAAAAGCCAAATCAATAGTAGATTCATATACTGACATTTACATTCATCTGGAAGGATATTCGGCAACCTCATACTAAATTAGCTTTACTAAACAAAAATTTAATCATAACAATAAACAAATTTATCATTATCTAAAATTCCTCTAAAACTGGAGACTGTTGAAGTAAGAATTCATGCGATGGAATCTTGGAAAATCGAACGCCTCTGGATGTAATCTAAATATTCATGGGGGTAATGACGAATATAGCTTTTATGCAAAAGGTCCAGAAGGACCAAAAATGGACACAAACTCCAGTAAAGGATTCGGCTTAAACCTAAATCTTAAGAGGAAGACAAATTGCGTATCGAATGACATTCCTGTCTGTGTGTTAGAGAGAGAGAGAGAGAGAGAGAGAGAGAGAGAGAGAGAGAGAGAGAGAGAGAGAGAGAGTTTGGAGCTTTTAAAAGGCTTACTATTCATCAGAACCCAGATCTGACACACTAAAAGAGCTCCTACGTATTGCCTGAAAGAAGTGATTAAAGAATTAATTACCTTCTTTTTCCTTCTTACATTGCTGCAGTTGATTTATATTTATTGAATCATTTACGTTTTATTCAATTCCACCTGTTTCTTTTGGAATACTATTCTATTCCTAGGAAACTAGGTTTGCAATGGAATATTCTTCAAACTTGCATCACATGAATATATAAACATTTTTATTAATATTAATAGTAATATTAGTGAAGCTTACTCCACCTGTAAATCTAGAGCATTCACAAGGTCCTAACTCGATTGAAAAAGTGCAAACATAAGCGTTTAATACTCTAAGAGACACTACCACCACATTTCACATAATTACCAGTGAACATATTCAAGAGCAAACCAGACTCTAAAAATTTTTATCATAACTATGCATATTTTGAAAACCGAAAAACAAGGATCTGGCAATGAAAACAGAGGCTTGGTGCAGAATCCTGATAACACAGATAAAAAGTAAAATATCGAACAAAGCCTCATTTCTCTTACTGAACCATTCAATTACAATTCGCAAATACGATCAAGAAAGCAATTCCCTGAACACTGAGCGAGGCGGATTGATGTAGCTGCTAAAACGAAAACTAACGATTAGAAACATTCTAAATAACTAACTATTTGTCATTTTAAAAAGAATGCACACATCTACAATATTGCCGTCTATTCCTCTAGACAACCAACGTGCAACCATACAAGGCCCAGAAAGAAAGGGAATAGGAAGAAGGCGCATATACATAAAAAGTGAGAAGGCGCATATACATAAAAAGTGAGAAGGCGCATATACTGTACATAAAAAGTAACTTCAAAAGATAAAAATTAGATATGGCTGAAACATCCCAAAATAGGAATTGCTTTGTGCTGTTTCGTAGAGGAAAAATCAAATCAACTACATATAATACATATTAAACTCAAAGAATTTACACCAAATATTCTCTGCAAGGTCTGTTAAAATGTATTAGATAACTGTTTACTGAGCATATGTGGCAGCCGAGAGTTGGAGAAGGACGTCTTCAAAGTCTTCATTAAGAAGTTTAAACTGAAAAAATAAATTAAAAAAAAAAAAAAAGTCTGATTCACGGATGACACGTGAGACTAAACAAAAGGGAAAACAAAATGAAATAAAATAGTGTTAAGAAAGACAAAAAATTACATTTGTCACTGATCTCATGCCTTCAATTTACAAAGAAAATAAGATTCTCTCTCTCTCTCTCTCTCTCTCTCTCTCTCTCTCTCTCTCTCTCTCTCCATCAAACGATAACGAGTAAACTAATCATCAAGGAACAAAAATAGAAACAGGTACTCGGAATTGAAACTGTAATTGAATTCAGAGCATCCTACATATGGACCGCTTAAAGACTGGTCTTTTTAGGCAACTCTAATTAGAATACAAGAAAAACACTGAACTATGTAAGGGAGCAGGTAAACATAAGGTGAGACTCTACTCTTTAACTACAACTGAAACTCAAATTGTACAGGTAAGCCTCCTCATCATGAGACGATCGTGACATCTACCCGACTTATGACACATATAACATACGCACCCAGAAAATAATAATAATAATAATAATAATAATAATAATAATAATAATAATAATAATAATAATAATAATAATAATAATAATAATAATAATAATAATAATAATAGGGAAATGAATAAACATGATATTCATTAAAACATTACCAACAAAATATGGAACACCAACAAAAAAACAATAATAATACTAATGAGAGGTAAAAGATAAAAAAAACATATAATGTTTGTAAGGAAATGAGGCATTTTTTTATTACAACAGGAATATTCGGCATCTCTAGAGCTATGAAAGTAGCTCATTAAGGGTAACAACACGAAACGACAAAATAAAAATACATTTTTTTTATTTTTTTGTCGGTACTAATGATGTATGTCAGCGTAAGTACGTGTGTGTGTGTATGTGTATATATATATATATATATATATATATATATATATATATATATATATATATATATATATATATATATATATATATATATTAATCATATACAAATTGCTCAATCAATTTTATCATAAATAAACATAATAAACATAGCAAACAATTAATAGTATATTATTCTCAAATACTTTCAACAATCGCTTGAATAAATGAATGCACAAGACCGTTTCAAGCTGGTATCCATTGTTTTTCTTGTTTTTATTTCAAAACAATACAGAAACACTTATCACAATTAGCCACTTTATTCACTTATCAAGGTCTGTTACATCAGTGAACCTAATCCCATTTTTATAGGCTGTTTTCATTTTTTTTAAATATCACAGATATGTCTGTTAGGTCCCTACACCCAATAAATATTTAGTCATGCCTCCTATCTCATACATATGCATATAGAATATAAAGCAAAACCCTTTAAAAAAGTAAATAAGAGAGAGAGAGAGAGAGAGAGAGAGAGAGAGAGAGAGAGAGAATAATTATAACGGAATGACAGGGCGTTTCGATATCTGAGCGGAAAGCTTTCGATTCCAGTGTGTCAATATCAGCGGGACGGAATAATTTTCACATCAGACTGAAAGAGGTGCATCTTCCACACAAAAACTTCCAACACTTCAGTGTCGGACTTAAGACGGACCTATAAACTGATCTTTTATAGGGGTTTTTCCTTGACGCATCTCTCCATCACTCTTTTACAGGCAAGACATGAATAAAACCAGATTCAATATGAATAAAGACTCAAGATTCGACATACGTTCCGTTTTATCACAACCTGCAGTTTATTGTGAAAGTTCTCTTTCTTTGGCGCCACTACAAAATACAAAGGAAGGGAATAAGACAGAAATATGAGAAAATCGAAGCCAAAGCAGTTCACAAATGGCTGAGATTTATGTCCCTGTAACCTAACGTGTGTTGTAGGTGGTATAGTAGTAATATATAAAGAAGTTTATCTACAGATACGGCCTAATCTAAAACTTCATTATTATTATTCTTAACGAGACCTTTTAATATCGAATGTATGTCCTACGCAAATACCTCCTGAATAACGAGACTAATTAATAACATTGCTATGAAACAGCCTCTAGTGTTTTTGTGTGTGTTTGTTTGTGTGCGCATGTGTATATAATACACACATATATATATAGTGTGTGTGTATGTATATATATGCATACATACTTATATTTATATAGATTATATATACATATATACATATATATACATACAAACTAGAGACTAATTAGATTAATTTACAAGGGGAACTATATACGACAATGTTCCTACCATGACAAGGCTTCTGAGTTGTGAGTAAGGGGACGGAGATCTTATCCACGAAGCTCAGGTCACTGTCACCCAATTCCAACCCAAAATGGCATAGCTTCGAATTCTATTCAAGGTATACGGGTTTATTATCTACAACTTCATTTAGGTGTGAATAACTGAAAAGACAAACCTTATTTATGGGTTATTTGTAACTTCTAAATTATGTCCGTGTGTCAGTGAGTGATACTATGAGATAGTATCTGTGTAAAAAAATAAAAAGCGTGATTGTGGGCGTGTTTTAGTATGAGATTGATTTTTCTTCATCTTCATTGTTAGCAAGAGAAAGAAAACAACGAAATTATTCATGAAATCGAATACAATACAATACCGGAAGCTCCCACTTTTGTCCGTTCTTTATGCTGAGTGCAACATACCATGGAAAGAAACTCCTTAAATATTTTATAGTTATCGGGAATTATGATACAGAATGCTCTCTGTCTGTCTGTCTGTCTCTTTCTCTCTCTCTCTCTCTGTATGAATGCATGTATATAGTGTTTTAAGACTTACACGTTATCAAGCTGCTTTTGCAGTCTCCCTAAATTAACATTTTATTCATGTGAGTCCAAACTATCACATAAAACGTGGTATTTTGCTCAAGTATAGGAAATATTTTAGGGAATATTGTGTTTTGCGTCATATAAGTTAGATTATGTTGTACTAAAATGGCTTACAGGTAAATATAAATTTAAAAACAGAAACAATTTAATTTTCAAAACTTAATACAGAATGATATCATACGTGCGGGCCTCGAAATGGACAAAAAAGGAATATTCTTACTCTGAAAGTAACTTCTGAAGCGTATTTTTTTTATATATAAAAAGAATTTAGTTGCTGTATATATGACAGGAATTAAAATAGACACAAGAATTTAGTATATAAATTAATACACAAACTCAATTTGTAATGAAATTATACTATAATATTATAAAATTGCAGGCTAAATATAGACTTGGAAAGGTCTTTATTACATGTATCAAATTCATTTTAACTGCGCTTTCATTTTCAAGCGATACACTCCCCGAAACCACTGGCCCTCCGCGTCATACACCAGAAGTGGCAGGCCTCTCGGGGAAGCCACCCAGACTAAATAACCAGTTCATCCATCTCCCGGATTCCCTTCTGAGCTTGATGTAGTTACCGAGACTAAATTATGCCCAATACGGCCACGTAATCTCATTTTCACGTTACGGCTGCACAGCTTATGAAGGCTGAAGTTACTGGAGCGACGAAAACCCCCCGCTGCTGGAAAGTTTATGGAAGAGTGTGTCACAGGCAAATGGCCCTAATGACCACAAAAATTCCTAAACTTGGTGTAAAAACTAGTCACAAATTCATTCATTTCAATTATCTTCAGTCTCCAAAAGAGATAATTTTTAAATAACACAAATCAAGACCTCAAATAAAACTGAATACCAGATTTGGCAGGAATGTGGGTTTAGATTAACCTACTTATATATGGTTCTCAAAAACAATATTTCTGATATACAAAAAATAACGTGTCTCCATTAAATTTTCTATTGATGAATTTTTCAGTTACGCTAATTTATCCAATTATTCGACAGAGGACCGTACTGTAAAGAAAAAGAGAAAAATATCCTGCAATCATTTATCCAAAAAAGTCACTGATCTATTTCACAGATTTGCTGACATTTGATGAGTTTACTAAATAAGAATTGTTTTCATTTGTCCTATCATGCAATCCTCTATGTCTACCTGCCTATACTTACTATATTTCCCACATGAGATGTCATCAAAGTTTCGAAACCAACCCCGCAATGTTTGTCAATACTCAGTTTTAACACATCTGTGTTGCGTGACTGTGCAGCAATAACAACTGTTTGTTGGCAGTGATAAAAAGTGATGTTTTCGGCAATTCAGAGATCTGTGTAAACACACTCACAACAAGATTGTATGCTATAAAGGAACCATAGTAAGGAATTGTCTAATTCCTCAGAAGATCAAGAGAGAAACCGACAAAATCGTAGTAATAAATGTCAAAAGACCTCTCGGAAAGTCTTCCTTAAATGAGGCAACGAGATGCAGATGGACGAATAACAAACGCACAAGAGGAAATCACCACTGGAATGTTACTGTTGAAACGATTAACCCTGTAAAATATAAGATGATAATAATGACAACTGCCATAATGATAATGGTAATGATTATAATGACGTTGATGATGACAGCTACTGGAAAATATTGCCTGCCAATTTTTTTTTTTTTTTTTTTTTTTTTGCTAGAGGGTAATAGCAATAAACGCCACTAACATCGAATTAACATTTTCAATCTTATCTCCGGTTAATTCTAAAAAACTGGAAAGTCTCCCAAAAAGTTTTTTATAAGAAACATTGTCATCTGTTCGCCTTTTGTTAACACTTCCGATACCTTATGTCCATCATATCGTATAACTATAAGGCCCCTTAACAGATGTTATTATCTCTCAATAACACTGAGGCGATAGCTTCTGTTAAAAGCACAAACATGGGGCGGGATGTTCCTCTAACAAAGTAGTATTCGATTTTGAATCAATATATATATATATATATATATATATATATATATATATATATATATATATATATATATATATATATATCATATATATGGGGATTACAGAGAATGATATGAAACACAAACCGAGTATATGGCCATGGTGAAAGTAACATTAACGGAGTGCAAAATCTTTCATCTTCACCCTTAGGCATTCTCAGACATTCTTTGATATGGTTGCACTTTCCTTGAGGTATAATATATATATATATATATATATATATATATATATATATATATATATATATATAATATATATATATATATAATGGTAATACATGTACACGTTCGGTACCGGGGTCTAAGCGATGTCAGGCAGGGCAGCCGGTCGAGGTTACGGTCTACCCCACCGCCAAATCAAAGTCCTTCAAAGAAGGCACCGTCATCCCCATATAAAAATGGGTATAAAAGCACGTTAAAACGAAGAAGAAGATATATATATATATATATATATATATATATATATATATATATATATATATATATATGTATATATATATATATACAGTATATATACATGTGTGTGTGTATGTATAACTGAATCACGAAAATATGGAATGTGATGAATATATAAATAAAGACAAAAACCACGAAGGAAAGAGAACAATGGAGTGCTGCGAGGCCTTTCAACTTATCATCCTTTACTTAGCAGAGTAAAGGACGACAAATCGAAAGGCCTCGCAGCACTCCATTGTTTGTCTTTCCTCGTGGATTTTGTCTTTATATATATATATATATATATATATATATATATATATATATATATATATATATATATGTATACATGCATACATATATACATACACACACTCGGTTTAATAGTAAAGACCATGACCCTGATCCCCTTACACGCGCATACAGTTATTATAATCAACGGGAGAGAAACAAAGGCGAGGGCTTTATGGACATAAGATGTTTCACGAATAATACTCGAGAGCTTTCGAGAGGCTGCTCAAGCTCCCGCGATCACCTTCCTGATTGACAATGGAGGGTGAGGAAGCGCTCCAAGGCTCTACAATTTATTTTTTTTTATTTTAAAACAATAATAAATTTTATTGTCTACTTCAACCTGTTATTGATACGAAGGTTCTTCTGCTGTCAGATAAATCATTACCACTTTCTTGATGTAATTATTATATGCATTGTCAGGCTGCCGTTATTGATATCGACAAAAAAGTAACATTATTTGGTCTTACTAATAAGTGATCTTTGTCAAAATACCACATATAATTAACGAACTTATCGACTGGTGACCCCTGTCATAAACATTTCGAATAGAGAGATACTTTTACTCTTTTAAAATCTTCCGATGAAAACCTACTGGACAGAGTCAACGGGCTATGAACCCAAGAGGGCTCAAATAGGAATAATCTGTTTGCATGTATCAAAGGCTTTCATAAAACAAGTTATTCATTTAAGACCATGTTTTCTGTAGCTACTGATGTCTTAGCACTGTAACAAGCCCTCATAAATACTAAGATAAATGCGGTTAGGAAGCACTTTCGGAGAAAACAAACACAAATGCTAATTTATTATCAAACTCGTAAGTCAGGCACCTCATCCCACAGAAAAATTATAAACCGAAAGCAAACACACAATTGAAACTCAAATATTTTTAAAGCAACCATATATGAAAAAGTGTGCGCTTACATCAATAGGAAGCTATAAATATATTATCCATGGCCTGCATTTCTCAGAAAACCCATCGTGACACCAGTTTAAGAGTCTATTTCTTTTAAACATTTGGGATGATAAAGAGTCCCGTGTTATACCAATAGTCTCTAAAACCTATTACCATCTTCCAGATGTGAGCGCCAAGGTTCGTAAAATCAATGAGGGAAGTTGTTGTTATTAACATGCTTTGGGATTTAGTCGCCTGAGGTCACATTCACTCCGGTTATCTAATTCTGAAGTGATCACTTATTGTCAATAAGTTAGACATATGTTAATAAATGGAACAATGAACAATCCTATATACAGTTACTGAGGAAGGAAAAGAAACAAATTTAGCACTTTTTCTCTTTTATAAGTATATATAAATATATAATGTGTATGTTTATATATAATGTGCATGTATATAATGTATATATTATATATATACATATATATATATATATACACACACACACATGTATATATACACATATATATATATATATATATATATATAGTGACAATATAGATATATATATATATATATAGAGAGAGAGAGAGAGAGAGAGAGAGAGAGAGAGAGAGACTGACTCCCCTGTATTCCCAAATCAAAAAGACAACAATCTTTCCGATACAACATGCAAAAATACCCCACAATTAAAACCAATACAACCCCACTGAAAAACTTAAACACTGACGCACGTACCCCAAAACAAATCCTCTTCTGATATTTTATGAATATAAATGCCTAACTGGTGCCCATTATATAATCTGCATAAAATTTCCATTAGACACCAGGTATTCCGAGGCAATCCCGCTTCTGTCTCGTATGATATCTGGGATTACTTTGCCGGTGATACTAAGGATCACGTCCAATAATGGGGAACCTGAGCACCACGGAAAATGATAACCGCTGCTCTGGTGTTGGAATATACTGTAGATACTGTGTGTGTGTGTATATGTATGTATGTATATATACACATATACATATATATATATATATATATATATATATATATATATATATATATATATGTGTGTGTGTGTGTGTATATGTAATCTTCATAAAAAAAGTTAAGTATACCTACTTAGTTTAACCAGTGTGCTGATTAACAGCTCTCCTGGGCTGGCCTGAAGGATTAGACTTATTTTAAGTGGCTAAGAACCAATTGGTTACAGAGAAAAAGATTCCGAACCACATTATTTCAGATAAAACACAACAAAATCTATTTAACTTCCGAGGCTGCATACATCCCCTCACAAGCTCCTGATATAATCTCGATGAATGAGCGACTTTTCTTTGTTAAAACTTGTCGCTGGGCTTTCAGGTCAAGGGAGTGAGTATATTCATCTAGGCCTCTTCTTTCGCTGTTTTTAAGGGAAAGACTTATCTGTTCTTGACGAAATCTATAGAATATTCATGGTTTTTGCCAATAAATACTTAACTCCATTTCCAAACAAAAATTTCTTAACGACGCGTTGCAGTATCCTCAAGGTCTATTATTTCACTCTAACCAAAGTGCCGTTTGCTTTTTAATTCACTTACTAGTTAGTTCTTGTTATTAATGACACCGGATGTAATACTGTGCCCTGGGAATTAAGGTGCATTAAATTCATCAGCCTTCACGCAAGAACTTTGATGTACATCGATTCCAGAGCTTTGTCGCGCCCCCTCCTCGCGTTTTTTCTCTCCTTTGTCTAATATTTAATACACCTACCATTCCATGGACTACTTTCATTACTTTACTCTTTTCTGAATGAAAAGTGATTACTCTAGCCCTTCCGCCTAACACCCCAAGCTTTAAAAAATGCTATTTCTTGTTTTTACAAAAAATATTTTTTCTTTTTTTTAATTATAACATTTTGAAACATCCAGATCATCTTTAGCTCACAACGATAGGGTATTGTTTCATAATTTGGTTGAATTCAACCATCCCAAGACAAGGGTTACTACTTTTATACCATTCTTTCCTCTAGTTTCCCATTTGGTGATAACACAAACAAACGTACCTCTTCTATCAGCCTACTGGATGTTTGATAAAGTTTACATATTCATATATTCATAAAGAGAGAAATCTGTCTTCATAAAAATAGCTGTATTTTGATGGTACAACCATTAGTCACCTCTCTTACTAAAGTAAACTTTTGTGCTCGCCTGATGGGTCCCTGCTTAGCACATTTCACTCGTATTTGAAGAGGTTCTTTCTTGTTCCTTTTCTTGAAGGAATTAGATGAGGTAATTCACTTGAACTATGCAGGCTTCGCATCTTCTCTTGGACTCATACCACTCTAATACAAAGCGGCTCTCTCTCTCTCTCTCTCTCTCTCTCTCTCTCTCTCTCTCTCTCTCTCTCTCAAAATTGAGAGGGAGAGAGCTAAATATGATAAGGCAGATATTAAAAGCATGAGCATATTAGAACACATTTATGTTTGGAAAAAGAATTTTGAGAGAGAGAGAGAGAGAGAGAGAGAGAATTTTTTATAAAGTCCTATTTTCAAATTTATCACAAGCCTTATAACCCTCGATATTAAAAAAATGCAGTAAATGGAATAAACAGCCCAGGCAAAATGTCTAGTCATTCTTTGTGTTATATCTGACAGGAATTGAATTATTTATTGTGTACGTAGGAAGAACTGATCATAAACAAGATTCATAATTCATACGCGGTAGCACTCGTAACTCTAAGAGCCTCAGCTCATGAAGAAACCATGATTAATAGCCATCAGTTCTTTGAAGCATGCTTTTACCGGCCATTTCAATCCATACGAAATGTTCTCTAATATAGAAGTGAAATGTTTGCATCATAAATTCATGATTATGGTTACAAAAGGTTGCAAGAGTGCAAGGAACTTTAAAGTAGAATTTTTTTTAGTCTGCAAGTGGCAAAGTATAACTGTCACCTTGAAATTTCACAAATTTATCAAAAGTACAACAGAAATGACAGCAGTAATTCTTATGATAATACATGATAAAATCCACCTTTCTTTCAAGTATGGAGTAAATTTTCCCCAACTACCAAATCCTCATCTTCCAGTTCCTGCCAATATCACTTCGCACCTCGGCAACGCAAGTCCAAAACGTGCAACAGGTTTCCATGGCCGTTGGAGCTTATTAACGCCTCAGGCTCTTCGGGAGGAAATCTGTTTTGTTGGCTGGTAAACAAACTTCGAGAAGGAATAGATAAGTAGCGGTTTGCTCAATTTCTTAAAACTTCGTCCAATATTCCTTTGAAAGTCAGCTGGCTGCTTAAATCTGCCATCCCGTCTTGGATATCTAGAGACTTCTTTCCTCTAATGGTTCGGCTTCTTTCCCGACGTCATTCTGCAAGATGACTAATTCCCAATGAATGCTGTTGTGTTCGTGTAGGTACAAAGCAAGTGCTACCCGCATACAACTCAGCTATTCAACCGCGCCCCAAGCAACGCTCGCGACTTTCCGAGTCGGCTTTTCTTCGTAAAATATGAATGAGAATTTTACCTAAAGAATTCTAGCTTCAAAGACCTCGTATATTATACCGTTCATCGATTGGTGATTTAATATTTCATGTTGCCTCCTCCTTCTTACGAGTTGCGTAGAAGGAAAGCGAAAAGACGTAATTGATTAAGGCAATGCACTTCCAAACAGAGCATCGGATTTCAATTTTAATCAAGTTACCTCCTGCAGGTAACTGGTAATCTTAATAACGTCTTACAAAAGGGTTATTGCGATACACGTAAGGTAATATCTAGAACTGAATTCAGCATAATCTTCTCCATCCTTACAACCGCCATTCACAGAATATAAGAATGAAAGAACCAACGCACTTACGGAAAAAGCGAGTGTGTGAACTCTAACATGAGAACATAACAACCGCCTATTCAGATGAAAAGGACCTCTGTTCTGCAACAACATGCAATGAAAAATAAAGAGAACCTTAACAAAAGCATTATTTTTGGCAACATTCTGAATAAAGGAGGTATGAAAGTTTTCTGTGGGGTAACGCTTTGTAATAAAAAAATCACACTGAAGAATACGCCATTTATATATATATATATATATATATATATATATATATATATATATATATATATATATATATATATATATATATATATATATATATATTTATACACTCACACATGTATATATATTTGTATATATATACAACTATATAAATGTATGTATGTATGTCTACATATATATATACATATATATATATATGTGTGTGTGTGTATAAACGAACGTTCGCCTACGTATGTTATATGTATTCTTGTGTGTGTATATATATAATGTCAATAAACGCACTACAGGATGCATGTATGAAGAAGTCATTTGAAATTCTAAAACATTCCATGCAAAATAGCTAACAGACATCACGCAAATGGAAAAATCTGGTTACGGCATCAAAGCAATCAATCGAAAGCGGATATAACAAGAGAAAAAACTATGCACTAATGTAAACAATGTAATGCAATTGACGAGGGAAGGCTGGGCGGGTAAGAGGGGCGTGGCCACAAATCTGTTTGTATACTACGACCTACGACACGTCTGCCGGACTCCTGGTGACCCCGTTAAATGCTGTCCATTGACACATGGCCGTTTAACAGATATTTTGGGTTTTATCAATTCTCATTTTTTAGCTGTTTATTTATTTTTAGCGTCTTCTAGGTACCATCATAAAATGCACACTGCCACCAGAAGTCCAAAAGACATGTCTCTTACGCAAGGCACTAAATGCCTCAATTACACCTCAAACAACAAAAGTATCAACATAAGTATCATTGGGGTAGGTCTCGCCATCAAAACAGGGGACGAAAACACAGAGGACCATGCAACCCTTCTCGGTTCCTTTTCCTCGTTGTAACGGAGCTTGGAAGGGAAAAAGGGAAACAAGCAAGCGGGCAGCCAGCGGGGAACGAGCAGGAACATCAGCAGCAGGAGCAGGAGTCTTAGAAGGAGCGCGTATAGGACTCACCCGCTGGGGAACGCGATCCGAACACACACACACTCACTCTCACGAGGGCGACACGAAACACAAGACGCACGGTTCGCGAGGCAAGCGAACGGTGCGACACACAAACTGAGACTGGCTGAACTCTGCCCCGACCCTTCTTGAACTCTCTCTCTCTCTCTTTCTCTCTCTCTCTCTCTCCCTCTCATCCTCCTTCTTTCTCTCAATACGATAGTTATTCTTCTGATTAAAATGTCTGGGTTTACAATACTTTTCCTGAACTCTTTCCAACTAAATATTCCTGGCTGATGATTTTATTCCTTCGCTTTAATTTCACGATACGAGCAAACACATAGGCAACAAATAGCCCATTCGTATTGAATTTACTGCACTTTGGAAATAACTACACACAAAGTGAATTTTTATATATATATATATATATATATATATATATATATATATATATATATATATATATATATATATATATACAAATGCACCAAACTGACCAAGATTCAAACCTACGTCTTTTTTTGTACGTACATAAATCTGTGGATTTCTTGTAGATTTACATCTGAAAGTGTCAAAAATGTCACCTGTAAAATAAGAAAAAACAAAAGAAAAGTACTAAAATAAAAAAGTAGTAATCACAATTCAGAACATCTTCAATACAAGTGAGAGTATGACAGACTTCACTGGAACACAGTTATCACCCGAGTTTCTGTTACAAAATGTGACATCTGATTCGTGCACTGAACGTTACGAAGATTACTAATAAGTCATAAATACAATGCAGGTTGGAAAATGTTAATTTGTCTTCTTAAGGTGGAACAAAGGATATTGTTAACTAAGACAGTCTTAATCAATAGCTACGTCTTAATAAGGTATTAAATATGCAGTCCCATTTTGTGTCCCTGAAAATTATTTCATAAAACTTGGATAATTACATTCAAGGCTGAGTCTTAATTTAAAGGGATGACCTCACTTTGATTTGGTCATTGTACTGCTAGTCATAAAGTATTCAAATTTGATCATCCAAAGTATCTGATGACTACAATTACAAAAACATCAAACTCTTATATAGCAACATCTGCATTCTTTGTATATACGAGTATATATATATATATATATATATATATATATATATATATATATATATATATATATATATATATATATATATATATATATATATATATATATATATATATATATATATATATATATATATATATATATATATATATATATATATATATATATATATATATATATATATATATATATATATATATATATATATATATATATATATATATATATATATATATATATATATATATATATATATATATATATATACATATACATACACACTTGCGCGTGCACGGACACACACACATATATATAGGCTATATGTACATACACACACACACACACACACACACACATATATATATATATATATATATATATATATATATATATATATATATATATATATATATATATATATATATATATATACAGTATATATAAGGGTGTGTGCGTGCGTCACGTAAGCGAAAATCAAATGTCAGAACAGGTTTCGGGATTCAAAGTAATCAGAAGCGAATAAAATTACAAACCACAAAAGGGGACAATTATTTTTCTTTCGCTCGTAAGTCATTGAACCTGTGGTCTTGGTATACAAAAGCTGGCTGGCACAAATATTTTTCGCATATTTTCTTTACTTCATAATTTCTGATATACATCACATTACCCACGATAAACAAGCCCTGCCTTTTTTTAATCTTACGCGCCCCGCAATTCTCTTCAAATATATGCCCTGTCCGCAGCTAAATGAATTTCAAGAGTTTAATCACAAAAAGTCAAACAACACTTAACAATCAATCCCCACATGCACAGAAATAAACACAATCACACACATACACACGCACGAACACACGCAAACACACACACCCACTGCCAAGGATCATAAAAATTTTAAATTTTTATGTACACATTATATACATATATATATATATATATATATATATATATATATATATATATATATATATATATATATATATATATATATAAATATATTCAGATTACTATATATATATATATATATATATATATATATATATATATATATATATATAGAGAGAGAGAGAGAGAGAGAGAGAGAGAGAGAGAGAGAGAGAGAGAGAGAGAGAGAGAGAGAGAGAGAGAGAGATACCTGCCATACTTCAGTACACAAGATCCAATAATGGAGTTACTCGGAGAGTAATCCCAAAGGAAATTGTTCATTGAAATGATCGGCTGATTGAGCACTCGACGGTCTTTCCTGGTCCCTAAAGACCACTGATTACTGAATTGCTGACCCCACAGAACTGTGCCTTTTTTATCTTGGATGGAATAAGTTGAGAGGAAATTACTGTATTATGAGTGTAAGTTTGCCGCACTCCACTTGTATTATTTTTACCAACACACACACACACACATATATATATGAAATGTGCTTGGGTTTCTATCATCGTATAAAAAAAAACACAGTGGGCCACAATCAAACAAATGCTTGCAGACATCCCAACACTGATTCCCACTATTTACTGTAGTCCGCCCACTGGGACGTCATCCAAATGACAAGGAACCAAATGCACTCACTCAGGATGCAATAGCTTTTCCATCAACAAAGTTTCGACCACTTTGCTTTGTTTTTTGTTTTCTTTTTGTTTTTTACTTTACAAAAACTGCATATTGTTGATACTGATTGCTATTGTTGTTATTTGCATATTAGTCAATCTTATGTAAGTTCAAATAATCACAGTTTAATTTTAGCCTCTTTATCTCACTTCTATTTCAGATGCAATGTTTGTTACTTATAACTAATTTTACTTATATAATGCCATTTGTTAAGTAAGCAGCGAACGCCTTTTTTCTTAGAGGGGAATTAACCGTTAATGGGCAAACAGCAATTTTTGCTCGGACTGCAAAACCTGTGATTCAGTAAGGCATGAACTTGGTGGATAAAAAAAGGCTAAGTCGTTATCTGAAGGGCCTTTCTTTCATGCTCTCCTTGTTTTGACCTCTATTGCCTGTTCTTATTAACTTCGCTGTTCTCTCTCTCTCTCTCTCTCTCTCTCTCTCTCTCTCTCAGATTATTGAAAACTTTCTATCCTTGGCTTCTCATCAGAGCGTAGAAACAGAACTTGAAGGGCTATTCTTGATAAATGCTTCTTTCAGGTCACTTTCAAGAGGTTATAAACTTAAAGAAAGCCAATAAAGGAATACCAGAGTTGCCTCAAAACCTTTTTATAGTCCAAATTCATCTTTTAATTCTACCTGTTTCTGACAACAAAAGTCAATACACCTTATTTAAGCCTCTGTTATTTGTCGAATGAAGTTAACGAGCGCTGGTGCCGTGCAAGAATTCTGGGATTCGGACAACGGTATCTGAATACATCAAAATTTATTCCCTAATTCCTATTCCTATCTGGTCTTGGTGATTTTAAAAGAGCTTCAGCCTGCGTCGGGAAACGATGGTGTAAGTTGACCAATGTACGCTGTAAGGCTCATTAAAAATTGCATCGTTAACATTCTTTAACTGACATATGTCGTCCACTCCTTTTCCTTCCTATGTGTCTTGTTTCGTTAGATCCTTGTCTAGATCAAGTCCCACAGGCCTTGGCCTTTCTACTGGAAAAAACTGATCTCTTTACTGCATCGTACGAACTTGAAATCATTATTAAAATGATTCTCTTCCTCCTTCCACTTTCCTAATGTAGATTACTGTCGCATCGACCTCCACTGACAGGCCGTTTCTCTTCCCCATTTCCGGCTTTCTCATACATTCCCCTCTCTGTCGTTAAGTCCTGCGTCTAACGGCAAGAGCGATGGATTTTACTAAACTATGAGCAAAGGCTGATACCAAGAGGGAAACACTGAATATACGAGCCACCTTTCCTCAACAAAATCAATTCGAAACAAAAGACATGTAAAATTCTGATAGCGGTCTGGTAAAGAAATATGTCAATCTTTTAATGTCAAATTTCTTGAATGAAACCTAACTCTATTTCCGAATGGCTTGACAATATTATAATCACTCTATTAAATGAAAGGATTTAGAAAGTAAATTAACTAACTGAATAGTAATGCATAAATGTAACCGGCATATGTAGTGACCCAGTAATTCATAAATATAGCAAGCGATTTATTAAATTTATGTAATTACTTAACAATATACTATAAACAAGTAATGTAAATAACGTACGTAGATATTAACATACTAAACTCAACAACAAAGCTAGCAAATTAACATATTCAGAATGCAATACTATAGAACACTAAACAAGAAGATCTGAATCTAATACTCCAATATTTCTACGACTCAACATAACCAAGCTTTAAACTGGACGCGTACAAATCACACAGATGAAATTCTCTACAAAATGCCGAGGGTTCATAATTCCTCGAGAGCCCGCGACGGCCTGCGGAGATTTTCAGCGGCACCCGGATAAAAAGGACGGACAACTGGATCCTGGATAAACGGAAATATTATTCAAACGTCTATAAGATTTAGGTCAGACACGAGGCTAAGTCGTCTCTTTCGACGCCGCGAGGGCGAAAGCATGCACTCTTTTTTGACGCTATGCCAAATATACAGAGAGAGAGAGAGAGAGAGAGAGAGAGAGAGAGAGAGAGAGAGAGAGAGAGAGAGAGTTACAAGGATTAGGATGTCTCAAAGACTTATTAGTCCATCCGAGGAGACATCATATGCTCACTTATCTCTAGGTGCAGATCTTACCTTTCATTCACAGTGTTCTAATGATTCTGTCTAGCTTTCTTTTAAACTCTCCCACACTGTTGCTGTTTACAACTTCTGGTGGCACTCCTCAAGGATAAATTCCGAAGCGTGTGTGTGTGTGTGTGTGTGTGTGTGTGTGTGTAGAGAGAGAGAGAGAGAGAGAGAGAGAGAGAGAGAGAGAGAGAGAGAGAGCAATATGGGGGAGGGATGGTTACCAACCACAGCTAAGATTCTCATAAAGGGTTAATTCTTGTGAATATTAGAGAGCAGAAGATTTTCTATCACAACTAAAACGATCAAAAATAAGTGACGAAAAAACAATCTTGAAGTGAAAGCTAGTGAGAAACTATAAGCTGGAATCCAAAAAATTTCTTCAAAGACAAACATGCATGCATACTGAACCAGCAAGCAAGTCGAATATCAGTCATTTTTTCAGTGTGCATAGATGAGGTACTTCCCGCAAAACTCTTGAACCGCAAATCGGCAAGGAAAATGATCTAACAAAATGCATGATAAATCTGCTTCTTCGCCTATGACCATCTAGCACAGGTCAGGCATGGAACATATTATGCATATCTCTGAATAGTATCTAAATAAATTTAGTAAGCTTACACAGGCATTAAGCTGCCATATAAGTAACGCATGAAACAGTAGGAAAAAATCTAGTATAGCCTACTTAAATACGCACTTAGATACTAAGTGCGCCCACCTACACGTAATATAATTATGATAATTAACATAGTCAAATCTGTTACAATATGATCTCTTAAAAATCTGTTTCAAAGCATGATATGAAAATACATCAATATCTACGACTGTTATGCTACGGATATAATATCAAGCTCCCCATAATGTATCAACTGAAGATTTCAATGAAGGAAATCGAAAATAATACATAAATGGTGACTGGAAAAAATTATAAATTCAATCACAAATATGATGATGTGATCGAAGCCCCGTCTGTAGAATATATAGGATCTAAGAACATTACAGAGACAAAAGTGCATATAGTGTTCATATGAATTTGTGTTTTCCCACAAAATAAATGATCCATAAACCAGAAACATAATGAATACAATAAAAGAAGACTTTACAACAACTAGACATAAAAAAAAGTCATAGAGATGTATTTGAAAAATAACAAAAAGATTTACTCGTCCAAAGAAGAATGGATGAAGAAGTTCACAAATTAAAATCTCTCTCTCTCTCTCTCTCTCTCTCTCTCTCTCTATATATATATATATATATATATATATATATATATATATATATATATATATATATATATATATATATACATATGTATGTATATATATCTTCATTGGGCAAAAGAGCAAGACAAGAGTTTCTCCTTGAAAGGGAGACGAAATAAAAGTACGGAAAAATAGAATAAGAGTGCAAATTCAAGTCCAAACAAATTCCGAAGTCAAAACCTCTCAAGCAAGCACATGACTTCACCAGGCCACAGCTGTCGCCATCCCCAAAGTTTCTGTTCTCACTGTAGCACACCCGGCTATACTTGCGCTGCCAGCTCCGAAAACCATGGATTTAATTAAGGAAGTACATGGGAAGGTTGGAAAATTTCGAATACTGTAGAGGGGAAAAGAGAAATCTTGAAACTAGTAGTCTTAATCAAAAGCTACCATTAGTCATAATATGGTATTGAAACTTCTTTAACTGATATTTTGTTTCCCTGTCATAAAGATTAGTTACTGATTGGTCACGTCATATTTTTTAGAAAATATCAAAATTGGGCACGTCCTAATATCAAGGGGATGACCTCACATTTGGTTTGGTCATTATATTCGTAATAATGTGGTATTCCAGTCACAAATATATATATATATCTAAAGCTGTACCCTACTTAATTTTTTGCGCATGTTCTAATTTCTTTAGAGATTTTATACATAAAATTGAATTTGAAGAAAAAACAGGTTGGAAAACTCAAGCAAAGGTCAGTGTTCAAATGAATACCAATATCCTGCACTTAAAATAGGTGTTATCAATTACAACTTGGATTCAATTAAGCGTATTTGTCGAGGGAATGTTACTCCAGAACCCTTCAGACTTGTTTACACTAATGAATTTCATTCTCGACTTTCAAAGTACTAATCAATAGTAGCGGTTAAAGCCTTGTTGAATTTGTTAAGAAGAATATTTTATAGTATGCTGAAATTACATTTAACGACTAATGACTAATATTTTTCACATACACCCAAACTTGTTGTAGGAACAATGGCACTACACTTATCAATACAACTCAAATATTTAATCAAAACAAAAGAAAAGAACAGCTAGCGTTGGTATCGGAAGAATAAAGTTAGCTTATAACAAAGACTTTAAAAAAAATGAAATGCATAAACCGGTTACAAAATTAAGCCACTTCACCCACCCACAACAAATCCCCCCTCCCCAACCAACGGAACCAACACGTAATCATTATTTACGACGCCTTGGGGGAGGGGTTAAAGACAAGGTGTGGGAGAACGGGAAATTGTGTTACAATAGATCACATAAAAAACGGGAAATATACGGAGGGTATGAAAAAGTGTTTAATAATCACCAAGGAATGGAGGAAAAACGACAATGCCATGAAATGGACGAATGAATTTTGTGAGAGAGAGAGAGAGAGAGAGAGAGAGAGAGAGAGAGAGAGGAGGAGGAGAGAGAGAATGGGGCCATAGTAGCCAATAACCAGTTATAGAATTCGGATAATCTAATGTCTGGTAGGTTCGGGAGGGTGTCTGGGAAGGTAGGAAGGTAAGGAGGGACAAGGTCCGCGGATGGCAGGAAGGTTTGCCGCAAGGCGCTGGAAACTTGCACGAGACGTCTTTTGTTACGGATATCGGATCCGGACTATGTACTCGGAATGGACGTCAAGCAAGGAAGTCAGTACGGTATGGGGTCCCTTTGTCCGGATTACGAGCCGGGCAATACTGGCCATAACTTTAGCATAACTTTACCTCTCTCTTTGAATAGCCAAATTTTGATGTTGCTACAATTTCAATTCATTTTTTGGTGCCACAGACTCCTTCTTATTCAGTCTGTGTCTCATATATATATATATATATATATATATATATATATATATATATATATATATATATATATATATATATGTATATATATATATATATATATGTATATATATATATAATTTGCTATATATATACATATATATTATATATACACATACATATATATATATATATATATATATATAATATATCCTAGAATAATTGAGAACCATCATAACCGCATGTATATACTTATATCACTAAGAACCAAAGCAGGCGATATCCATATAATTTGAATTAAGACGGTCACAGTTTTCCTCTTATACGTATCAACAGAATCCATCCTAATTTCTTCATCCAATTTTTACCCAATTACGATCTCGCAAGGTCTGGTCACGTTCGTTGATCTTGCAACGCGTGCTTACGAACATGAACACACGCCACTTGGTCTTTTTATTTACCAATTATCTTTTTTTTTTCTTTTTCGTAGTGACGACATCGTGTCTTTCAGATTTAGCACGAAACCTCACCCTTAGTTAATAAAATATAAATACAGATGGAATGAGCTCGTTAAGAATGTTTGCCTAATTCGTTTTGACGAATATATTCTTCTTTGAGATGTAACTATACATAGAATTCGTAACATCTACAGTTCGACATAAGGACTTGGTCGTTCGGTTTTCTCTCAGCTTAGACTGTAATTAGGAAAGGGCAAAATCCTACCTTGACGAAAATAAAAACACGTGATAATTATCAAAAACAAGAGTAAATATCTAAAGTCTTGGGGAAAATTTTGTGGCGCGTTGGTGCTCTTTGGAAAGTGTGGGCAACATCGACATCTAGTTTGGTGATAAATTAATTGATACCTTATAGCACTCTTCACAATATACCCTCCATTATTCGTTATCCCATAAAATTTCCAATGTCTTCATTTTCTTTTTCCAAACTGCTCCCTCTGGCAACTTTTAGCCAGGCTCCCTCTGGCAACTTTTAGCCAGACAAAGGCTGAAATTAAAAATATTCAGCAAAAAAAACTGACGGCATTTAGGTCTGGCACAACAAAGCTTTTTGAACATGACATACAGGAGTTTCATTCAGTAGGTGAACTTTGAAACTGATTTGCTCTGCTCAAAACTATATCTAAGGAGGACCAGACAGTCGAATAGGGCTAGTTGAAAATCAGGAGTATCCTCACTCTAACTGAAAAGAAGCACTGGTATATTAGGTAACATGATGGAAGCCTTGAACATCGAATTAGACCTCAGATGCAACAAAGAGAAGGCAAAAACAGAAGGCATTGGTAGATGAATTTAGGGAGGAGATGAATCACGCGAAGTTGAACGTACTGAGTATTAAGCAAAGCACAAAACGAAATAAGAAAAATTCCTGAAAGTCAGGAAGTGGCACTGGTGTTACAGTAGCGTACAGATTACTAATAAAATACCTATATACTAAAGAAAAATATAAAAAAGAGGAAAATACATGTCCACAGGGCAAACGCTTGTCTATCTAACATAGGCTCAAAAAAAAAAAGCAGAAATGTGTAAGGGAAAAATGTGGGGCCTGCACCTACCATAAATGAAAAAACCGTATAATCGTTCAAAATGCTGCTGCTAACACTATATACAATGAAAGTTGCGGTACAAACAATGAGACGTGTCAGTAATGGAACTTAGCTAAGAAAATAGAGTAGTGTTTACAGCCTTGTAAGTGATGAGGATATTTCAGCCGAATACACATTCAACATGGAAACATAGATAAATCTGGATAAAGTACTGCCTATATACATCGTGTTCTTGAATAAGGAATGAAAACGGACAATGGTATAGGTAAAGAAATATGGCAGATAAGAAAACAAAGGAATAGAAGAGAGGTAACCGAGGACACTACTGTCACTAAGAGAGACGGAAACTATAGAGAAATCGTTATTACTAACTACATAGCTAAAAAAAAAAAAAAAAATCAAAGATCTTCACAAAATTACTTGAGAACTGCATGAAAGCCTGTTGCCAAGTCTCTTACATTTCATGTTTCCAAGTTTAAATTTTCTCTTCGTTTAACTTAGCTTCCATTCAAAGTTTCTTCTTATGTCTCGCTGTTTTCGACAAAATTTCATCTCTCTTGATTAGCCCTCCTCCCTTCATTCTCTATTTGCAAGTTGCACTTTTTTTTATTTTTCCCTTTTTATTTTTTCCTTTTGGGTTTTTTTCTGTTTTTAATCTTTGAACCTTCTCACATATTACCAATATCCCCCGACCTCTTTCGCACTTTCCAAAATCCTTTCTCTTGTCTTTTTCAATGATTCTTTTGGTTTTTTACGCTTTGTACCCGTCCCATATCTCTCTCTCTCTCTCTCTCTCTCTCTCTCTCTCTCTCTCTCCTCCGTTAATTGTTATTTCCTGAATCTTTGCTTTCTTTTGGAGACCTTTCCTTTACCTTGTTAACAGTATCCAATATCATCTCTCCACCACCTTCCGTCCCTTACATAATCTTTTCAATTAATTTCCGTCTTATTATTTTCTCCAATTTTATCCATCTACTTTTTGTATCCTATCCAACCTCACCCTACTTCCCCAACCTCCTTTCCTATGAAGTCTTTTTTTTTATTTATCTATTCTTTTAACCTTTCCATAGCCCTTTACGTAACCTGAACTGCCACACTAGGCAACTTCCCCCCCCCCCAGCCCCCCCACTCCACCTTCCTCCTCCCCATTTATCCCCAACAAAGGGAAAGACGACCCACGGGAGCAATTTACCTCTTGTTTCAAGACCGCTTTAATTGGTTCCTCATAGACAAAAAAGAAAAAGGGAAAAAAAAGAGGAGTGAAAGAAAACAATTAAACTTTTGCCTGTCCTTTTGTCTTCATCATATTATCATTCTAGTTCAGAGGAAGACACAAGAGCATCCGCACAGCAATTCCCCCCCCGCCCTTCTTTCATTTCATGCTTGTTGCGAACCTGCTTTCCTGAAAAAATTATTCTTCTGCTACTCATATTGAGCTCGTTTTATTTTTTATTTATTTTTTTTGTGTATGTTTTTCTCTGAACATATAGACAGGGAGTTTCATCTTACGAGGCCGTTTTCATTTTATTCACTCCATCTTTAATTTCTTTTAAAGCATTTTTTTTTCAACTGCCGGTGTTCATTCAGGCATATATCAAACTTCTCTGTGAATGCTATCACCTTTTTTCAGTTGTAGTCTTTGCCAGAAGTTTGTTCGTGCAGCTATTTTTAATCATTGTCTATAGCCTCATACTGGTGCTTATGCATGTCTGTTTTATCTACTTTTTTATTTGCCTTTCATTAATTTGCTATCCTCTCTGGTCTGGTTTTCATTTTTATCACAATTGGGAATTTTACCCCCTAAAGCTTGAGGTTCAATTTAATGGCCTCTTAGATTTGTTTACGAAATTTTTAACATTTACAACAATAATAATAATAATAATAATAATAATAATAATAATAATAATAATAATAATAATAATAATAATAATAATAATAATAATAATAATAATAATAATAATAGCTGAACCACTGAACCACTCAAATCCAGCCTCCCTATTCTCGTAGGTCTAATCCAAGTAGGTGTGGGACTTTACACCCCTTCTGGTGCCAACAGGAACACAGCTGACACCATCGCGTACTATTTTCCCAGGGGTTCTGCGAATTACATGTCCTGGATAATTATCTCCGTCTCCCTTCCATCATTGTTATCTCGTCCACTTTAGGAACTTCCGTAATTTCCATTAGGTATCCTTTCTAACTCGATTTAGCCATCTGACTACTAGGATTCTCCTTAAAGTTTTATCCTCAAATCAACATAATCTTTTATGATTAAACAAAAATTCCCATTCGTACAACTTTACAGGTCGTACTACTCTTGTGTAAAATCTTACTTTCGTATACAATGTCTGTCTTTTTAGTCGGATATAATTGTTCCTAAATATATTGAATATTCTACCTCATGAATCCGCCTCTCGCCCTAATGTTGTTTCCATCCTTTTGTACATACCCTGTCACTACTTTTGTCATTCTTAGTGATATTCTGAGTCCCGTCCCCATATATATATGGTGCGCTATCTTTATCTGCTTAGCCTACCAAGTTTCTATCGTTACTCCAATCTAAACCTTCTCTTTTGTTGCTAACCATCTTTTTGTTATCAAATCTATAAAAAGTATAAACAGTAATGGTGAAATAACATTCCCTTCTAGCACCCCATACTTGCTGCAAATGCATTTCATTAGACCGAATCAACATTAACTCTGCATTTACTTCGTTCATGGATGATTTTAATTAGCTTTACATATTTAATGGGAATATCACATTGATGTAAGACTTTCCATAACATTAGGCTGTGGAAGTAGTCAAATGCCATCAGAAGGCGATTATTTAAAATCCATGCAATGCTGTACAAGTAACACAATATTGGATATGTTAATATACACACACACACATACACACACACATACACACACACACACACACACATATATATATATATATATATTTATATATATATATATATATATATATATATATATATATATATATATATATATATATATATATATATATATATATATATATATATATATATATATATATATATATATATACTGTATATATATGTATATCCCCTGCTATCAAATACTTTATTTCCCATCCCAGCGTTTACGTACGAGTATGAAACGAAACTGCTAACAAATACTGCTAAGCTCATTAGCCAAACTAAACAGAAGTACGGGAGGGACTGGTTAACGAAAATCGTTAACACGTATCGAGCTGCAGTACCAGGAATAATTGCGCTTTGTTCATCTGAACAAATTAAACATGCTTAGTGTTAAGAACCATTCATCTTCATCATGCATCTGCTTCAAACGACCAACTCTTCCCCCTTTCTGTCTTAATTATTCTTAAAATCTGAAATTACTGAAATAACGAAACGCAAGGCGCTTGGAAGATGCGCATAAATCCTTCATTCAAATTTCCTTTGGTTCCACAACAAGAAATTCAGTTTAATGACGACGAAGACGAGCTTCCACGAAGTCATGAAACCCGATTTCTGTTTTCACAGTAACCACACTCGGGTGGCTTCTGCTTGCTTAATATCTTATGAGATGAGTCACTGAGTTACTTGCCGGAAGAGGGAGAATGCCGCCATCTCTTCCAATTGAAGTTGGAAATGGCAACTGAAGGTTACATTCCGTTATTCGTGAGTGTGTGATGTTCAAGCTGATTTTTTTTTTTTTTTTTTTTTAAAAAAATGCAATTCCCATAAGGAGAGAGAATTTTTGCTCTGCTCTGCAGCGTGTGTGCATTTTTCTTTTTTTTATTTTGTATTTTTAATAAAATAACTAAATATAAAGGCACCAAAGGGTCTGATGAGTGCCGCAATGAGATGTAACAGGACCAGAGAGCCATAGTAATGAGTTCTGAGTCAAGCAAATTCAGTCGTCCGTTTTATCAGATGGTCTTCAAATATCATTCCTCTCTGCTTGCATACTTCTGCGCTTTTGGCAAACAATCTCCTCTACGATGATTTCCAGATCTGTAATTCTTTAGTTTTGAAAAATACATGACTGTTTCAAGGGGAACTCATTACACCGAAGTCTACTTT
>NC_089754.1:39067270-39077270 GCF_040412425.1 Macrobrachium rosenbergii | reverse complement strand
CTAAACATCGGTTATAACGTGCCAAACACAATAACTATTTGAAAAACAACAACACAAAGCCATATCAATCATGAATGAACCATTTGCCCACTGACGGCGACATCAAAATGAGTATGATCAAAGTCTCTAAACAACATTATTACATTTATATAAACCACTATTTTTCCCTTACCTTGCTTTGATCCGCCGGGGGGCGGGGAGGATTGCTTGCCGGCGAAGCGGCTGATTCCTGAACTCAGCATGATGATGAATTCTTGTTAAGGACCTTACTTCGTTTTGATTTTCTCAAAGTTAGGAATGAATAATTCCGCTGGTAGTATTCCTTCAAGGAAATACTAGAAAATTTATCTCTGGTAAGGTGATTTCGAATGTGTTCCGTGCATAAATGTCGGAAATAAATTGTATTTATATTATTTTTTAGTTAATAAATGGCAATATAAAACTGTCACTGTCTCCTGAAAGGATTTCGTGCGCAACGCTACGACACGAAAGCATAGAATATTACCATATAACACGAGAATATCAGTTTTACTTCAATTTTCTCATCACACACGGTAGCTGAAATATCAGATCTTTCCGTTTAGGATCTGCGGATAAAACTGAGCTTCAAAAAAACAAATATTAAACATAAGGAGATTATATTTAGGTAAATTTATGCACAGTATATCAAGTTAATTCACTATCAGGTGAAAATAACTAAATCCTTTCTTTCTTAGATTGAAGTGTCTTAGCACCAGCAAGTTCTCTTTCTCCTTGGGCAGCCATACACATAACGTAATATGATATATATAATACAAAATATAATACAATATAATATAAAATATAATGCAATATAATATATAATGTCTTAAATACATGTATGTATGTATAGTTCATAAACCGGAATTATTAAATTAACTCATATTTATTTTGGGAAGTTAGGTCCTCAGCACTCTCCTGTTAAATGGGACCACTATGTGTAATGTGTAAGCATAGTAATGTTTACTACGTATTCCATACCCATATTTTTCATTTTTATGTGACTGGATACATATATTCACACCAAACACGAATTAGAGAAAGTATTATAATGTAAGTTATTAAGGGTTATTTATATTTCAAATAAATGATCTGTCGATATCACAGCGCAATATACAAGCGTCCAGAAACATCAAGAATTTATCTAACAATAAATCTACTGCAGTGAAATCACACTGTCTGAAAATTCAATGAGGAACACAGCAGCTGGACTCATAAACCATTAAACAAATTTTTTGCCATTTATGATGAACAGTTCAGCACAGAAAACACCGAGAGTTCTCCAGGGACACAGAAAAATATTAGGTGAGAACGTTATCACCTTACACTTTTCAATCTTACCTCACAAAACCGCTAACGTTCGCACACCAAATGAATCATAGAGTCGAAAATCACTCGAAACAATTCTGAAGTACAATAGTCACTGGATAACAAAAAAAAAATAGATTAAACACAGCCTCAGTAAAAAGACCACGACGTAGATAAGTGAGGATGAAGTGTCTCTCTTCACTGCCACTACTGATGGTATTTACTACTAAGCTTTAGCCCATCATTCCCTCTCCCGATAACATACCCCCTCCTCCCCTCAGTACTACTACCCTCCTAGCTAAGAGTCCCCCACCCTCTCACCCTCCCCCTTCTTCCCCCCTCCCCCTCAACTAGCTCCCATCACCAATCCAATACTCCTAACCGAAGTCAGTTCCAAGGATACCCGGTGACCGATACTGTAGCAGAACCGGCTAGTTCGATCGTTTATATCGATCGAGAGTAACCTTTAAAAAACCTGGTTCAATGGAATGCAAGATTATAACACATACAAAACGCCTAGGAGGCGATACTGTATTTCGATAATAGCAGATAGAACTACAAAAGTGAGCAAGACAAATAAATAAAGGAAGATATTCACTCTATTACGAGTGTCAGTGTGAGTTACGGCAATTTTAAGTAGTTACATGTTGTTATTAAATGAAGTTGGCTTAGTACCAGCAAAATTCTTATTTAATGAGATCCATATTCTCAGCCTTTTGTAAGACATTCTGTAACTCAGGTTCTTCTGCTGCAATGTGGAAAAGGGTTTAAAACAAATACAAAGAGACAAGGTCAAACAACCGCCTATCGCCGTCAAAGTCTAAAACATTCTGCTAGGGCGTTGTTGCCATATTAGATAATTCTAATTAATGAAGTAATAAAATCATGTCTGCTAAGCAAATATATGTATATATATAGATATATATATACATATATATATATATATATATATATAATATATATATATATAAATATATATATATATATATATATATATATATATATATACATATGTATATATATATATATATATATATATATATATATATATATATATATATATATTACTAAAGAACCTCATTCAAACTGGATGGTATAATGGAGTATTTATTCAGAAGAAGTTACAAGCTTGATATTGATACTGTAGACTGTTTGTCCAAGAAAGCTTGTAACTTTTTCTCTGAATAAATACTCCATTAGATACCATGCAGTTTGAATTAGGTCCTTTTAGTAATTCTACTAATGCACAGAACAATTGTGTATGTGATAAAGTTAATATATATATATATATATATATATATATATATATATATATATATATATATATATATATATATATATATATATATATATATATATACTTACATATATATATATATATATATATATATATATATATATATATATATTATTTGCTTAACAGACATGATTTTATTACTTCATTAATTAGAATTATCTGATATGGCACAACGCCCTAGCAGAATGTTTTAGACTTTGATGGCGATAGGCGGTTGTTTGACCTTGTCTCTTTGTAACTTATATATATATATATATATATATATATATATATATATATATATATATATATATATATATATATATATACATATATATACCTTTTCACCTCAGACGGTTACGTTCCGATTTTCAACTAGCCTGTTTGGGTGGAGGTTCCCGCCCCGATTCAATAAGACGCCAGTTCGAGCTCATGTAATCTACCTCAAGAGAGCCTGATCAACTCTCTCTTGTAATTTATTCTGCCTGATTATGTTTCTGAAGGTCTAACAAGTTGAACAGTTTTCTGCTTTCATTATCAGTTTACTCAAGCTTTTTGACTTGTAATGTTTCTATGAGTTGTGTTCATTTACTAAAAACTTTCACTCATCGTCTTTGATCTCTAGAAATTATGTGGCATGGTGTTTAATACTCTACAAATCCCACAGGAGAGGTAACAAAAGCTGACGGATATCTGGATAGCAACCCCTCCCCACCCCGCAAGCTCCCATGCCATTATTATTATTATTATTATTATTATTATTATTACAACACCAAATTAATTTACCCTCCGGTCCAGCAAAATGTCTGAATGCATTGCTTTTAAATTATCAATGTGACTCGCGGCGAGATCTAGGGCATCTGGCTTGGGGCGTTACCCATTATCAAGTAATTTATTAATTCTCAGTGCAAACTGTATGAAAATATCCTATAACCTAGAATATCAAAATCAATGTCGGAATGAGCAATTTTGGAGTTACTAGAATTATTTAATCGATTTCAATATTTTTCTTTAACATTGCCATAAATAAACTGCTCGTGCACATAACATGAATATAAATCCCCTAAGTAAATCTAATTTATCGTAGAATGACATTTGGAAATACAAAGCTGTAATCCTACATTAATATTGTACATCATCTATCTTTCTAATCATTCTCTTTTATGTATGATTGATATGTAGAACTTAATAAAATCGAAATGAAGTGTTCCATAAGAATTAAAAGACATTTATTAGGAATCTGGAATTCACGTTTTTACATTACTGTGTCAAGCAGTAAATTGCATATCGGAACACCAATCAATAGCCTTGCAATGTTCATATCATGGTTGCTCACCTCCGTTCTCTCTCTCTCTCTCTCTCTCTCTCTCTCTCTCTCTCTCTCTCTCTCAGAACATTAAATATGCTTTTCCTTAATGCTGACTGTTGAATGATTCAACATTAATATGTATCACTCTCTCTCTCTCTCTCAACAAACTTTCCCTAAAGTCTTCATTGATTCAACATTATGCTACTATACCAAACACTCGTCACTCAGAAATATATATACGTCCCAGCTTTATAAACTTGACATTCCAAACAGGAACCACGCCTTACCAAAACAAACAAACATAGCGTTCTTATGAATAATCCACTTGCTCACGCGGCGTAATACTTGTCGAAGTATTTGTTCTCTTTTTTTTTTCTCTCTCTCTCCACACGTAACAGGGTGTATCCCATCGATTCGACGATTGGCAAAACCTTATTAATAATAAAGCAGCCATCGAGGCATATAGCCGTCTTACCCGGGAGGATGACGGAACACTCAATACTTGAGGTATTGAAAGGTCCTTTCCCCGACCCCCTGGCAGACCAATATAAATGACGTGGGTGTTAAGGGAAGGGAGAGGAGTGTATATATATACAATTATATATATACACACACACACACACATATATATATATTTTTTTTTCACACATACATATATACACATAAATTAATGCGTATGTGTGTGTGGATACATATAATAATATATATATATATATATATATATATATATAGCCTATATATATATATATATATATATATATATATATATATATATGTGTGTGTGTGTGTGTGTATATGTGTGTGTGTTTGTGTAATCCTTCTAATTTAATCCTATGCCTCCCAGAATATCTTTTGCGTAAGGTCCTCTAACTCGTTCTTCTTCAGAGCTGGTATCTGGCTAAGACTGTATTCCTATATGATTCGTTAAAAAGCCTGTAGACGAACTACCGTCTTTTTCCTGCAAGTATCCTCCCCCATGAAAGCTTAGTCTGCGGAAACTCATGGCAAGGAAGGACTGTCACCGCAATAGAATAGAATATATAGAATTTAGGCCAAAGGCCAAGCGCTGGGACCCGTGAAGTCGTTCAGCGCTGAAAGAGAAATCAACAGTAAACAAGTTAAAAAGGTGTAACGGGAGGAAAACCTGGCAATTGCACTAAAAATCAATTGTTAGGAGAGGGTGGAAAGGAAGATGGAAGAAAGAGAATATGAAGGGAGGAGGTACAGCAAAAGGAATGAAAGGAGTTGCAGCTAGGGCCAAAGGGACGCTGCAAAGAACCTTAAGTAATGCCTGCAGTGCACCGCATGAGGTGGACTGTGGCACTATACCCCTACGGAGGTTGTCACTGGAACCCTTCCCACCACCGTTGTTACTTGTAACTTTCACCCTGTAATGTACTCGTATTTTCCTAAACATCTGCAATAGTATGACTGGCTTCCTTGTGCCAAGTTCTAATTGCGACCCTTTCTATCTCATGGTTGTGTGGTCTTCCTCTCTATGGTACTTCGGGGGATCTTTTGTCTTCTCTCTAAATATAATGAGTGCATGAAAGTCTGGTCGAAATGTGTTGGTCTAACTTCATAATCAAGAATTCATTTTATTATTATTATTATTATTATTATTATTATTATTATTATTATTATTATTATTATCATCTACGCATGTAAAGTAAAAGCAAGGTTATCCCTATAAACTAATTCTTGAGTAAATTCCTCAAATAATTACCTGACAAGATACACAAACGAATGGTCATATTGCACAGCGATATCACTAATCTTAAAATCAAAATATCGACGAGAGAGAGAGAGAGAGAGAGAGAGAGAGAGAGAGAGAGAGAGAGAGAGAGAGAGGATAAAACTGTTACAGTTACTGTGTTTGCAGGCTCCATTTAATTGTTGTCTGGGTTACAGCCGGCTGTCAATTTTCATATAAATGGGTGTCATTCCCCAAACGTGATTTCCGACAACGCGGGCCGAAAATGGAAGGAAAGTCTCAGTGGATCAACTGGTATTTACTTTTTTTTTTTTTTTTTTTTTTTTTTGAGAGAGAGAGAGAGAGAGAGAGAGAGAGAGAGAGAGAGAGAGAGAGAGAGAGAGAGAGAGAGAGAGATTGGATAGCAACATAGAGAAGCGAAATTAATCTTCCTAATATTAAGTAACACCACACACATAATTGTTATACAAAATAAATGAATAAATAAATATAAATATATATATAAACATATAAAGTATATATATATATATATATATATATATATATATATATATATATATATATATATATATATATATACATTGTACTGCACACACATAGATATATATGTGTGTGTGTACGTAAATATATATTATTATAAATATATATATATATATATATATATATATATATATATATATATATATATATATATATATATATATATATATATATATATATATCAAATCTGCCCAACCTAAAAACAAAATCTATTAAGTAACAACAACCACTGACCGTCCAACAAAGCCTTTCGCTAGTAGCAAACTCGGTATAATTCCTAAAGTAAACCGTACTTTGCTCTTATCATTCTAATTAGGTAGCCTAGCAAAACACCCGTACAATATTGTAGCCGATGACTACAGAGGTCTCTTCCGTTAATTGAGTACAATATATTTGTATATATATATGTGTGTGTATATATATATATATATTATATATATATATATATATATATATATATTTATAATATGTATATATATTTATATATATATATATATAATATATATATACATATATACATACCTAAGGAATAATACATCTACACAAATGAATGATGGTTACGGAGAACAATCATCAATCAATGGTGGAATGAAGGATGAAGACTCATAACTGTTGGAAATTTCCACATCATCACCCGCTCTGTATATTGGAACATAAGGTGTATGGCATCTGTCCTTATTCCCCAGTACAAAATTTAATTTTTACGTCATATTGGATACGATTCAAGTTACTCAAACAGACTAACCAATAGTCATCCTAACAGTCATCCAATAGTTATCTTCATAGTCACGCTAATAATGAGTCATGAAATCCCAGGTTTCAGGAACTCTTTATGAATCATTTAGACTTAAACTGAATTTCAGGGTATCATGAATCCCATAAGTCTACTTCAGTCATTCTTAGAATTTAAAATACTGCTACTGAAAAGTGGCCCTTTCTGAATCATTCTTTTATGAATTATTTGTATCAGATAAATTGAAACAAATAAAAAGTACAATACATTCAGATCATTGATATTAATTATATCCCAAAGCTAAATAACTCTTTTACAACTCATCAGCTTGAAAGTTCGAAATAAATAACTGGTATCTTACATGCCAAAATAATCATCGATGTTGACTGATTTTTATTTTTTGCTAAACTTACGGCAAGACGCATTCATCACATACTGTACTGAAAAAACCTTTCATTTCACTCGCAAAATTAACGAAATGGAATACAGAATTTAAGACAAAAGCCAAGCCCTGGGACCTCTGAGGTCATGCAGGGCTGAAAGGGAAACTGAAAGTAGAAAGGTTTGAATGGTAGCAGGAGGAAAACCTCCCAGTTGCACCATTAAACAATTGTTAGGAGAGGGTGGATAGCAAGAAGGAGGGAAAAAAATTAAGTATGTCCTAGTTTAACCACACCACTGAACTGATTAACAGCTCTCCTAAGGCTGGCCCGAAGGATTAGATTTATTTTGCGTGGCTAAGAACCAACTGGTTACCTAGCAACGGGACCTACAGCTTATTGTGGAATCCGAACCACATTATGACGAGAAATGAATTTCTATCACCAGAAATAAATTCCTCTAATTCTTCATTGGCCGGTCGGAGAGTCGAACGCTGGACCAACAGCGTGCTAGCCGAGAGCTCTACCCACACCTCCAAGGAAGAACCAGCAAGAAGGAGGAGAATATGAGTGATGGAGGTACAGTGAAAGGAATGAAAGGGGCTGCAGCTAAGGGCCGAAGGGACGCTGCAGAGAACCTTAAGTAATGCCTACAGTGCACCGTGTGAGATGCACTGACGGCACTACCCCCCTACTGGGTCGCAAAATCCATGATAATTATTTAAAAAAATGGATTTCACAAGTACAAAAAAATACACATTTCTAGCGAATGCAAGAATTCGGTAATAAATAGACGCATAAATAATCAGCAAATATAAAACTGCATCTCGACGTCAAAAGCTCCCTGAATCGTGTCCATTTATCAGTAAGGAGAAGCGATTAATAGGAAATTAACAATCAAAGAGCATAGGAAACGCTCAATTACCCAGTAATGTTCAAACAGCCAGTTAATTAGAGTTCATTAACCATCCCGTGGCGAACAGTAAACAGTCACGGGACGTTGGTAAAAAATGTTGGCAATTTTCCGTAACAGTGACTTTTTTTTTCTTTGCTGATGTTATTGCATTCTTTGGTCGGTCTGTCTGTCTGTCTGTCTCTCTCTCTCTCTCCCTCTCTCTCACTCACACACACACACATATAATATATATATATATATATATATATATATATATATATATATATATATATATATATATATATATATATATATATATCATATATATATATGAATCAATAAAGGTGTGTGTATATGTCTGTAAAATAACGAAAAATTAAACACAAGCATAAAAATATGATTACATATTTATATACTGTATATATATACACATATATATGTATATATATACGGCAGCAGGGTGGTTTGGAAGGGAAACCTAGTATATACATCAGGGTATTACTTTGGAATTCGACAAAAAATGCACAGCAGAATCTAAATTAGCTTTTAAAGAAAAATTATATATTTCTCTCGCCCTTTCCAGTAGTTTAATGTACTTTACGTCTTTACAAGAAATACCTTACCTTGCATTACTTCTATTCATTCTTTTCCTTTCTACTTTCAAATTCCGTCTAATAATACGATGAATGTTTAATAATCTTATTAGCATTCTTAAGGAATTCCGACTTTTTCATCACAGCTTATATTTTAATAGAAAGTGGCAGTTTCGGTAAATGAATGACACGGAATAATTGATGAAAGAACTAAATCTGTATAATTACAAATATTCATAAAGTAATCACTGACATTAACTCTTGAAAATGAGCATGTGAACGAGCTATAGAAAATGGAGACTATCCATAAGAAATTATTTTAACAAGTGATAAATTAACACTCGTCATGACCTTCACAATAACAGTACGAAACGCCCTTTATTCTACAAATACATAAACATACTTCCTTCCTCAAGCTGAATACCTGTCATTCATAAATACATGTAAATAACAGGAATGTACGTCATTCAAAGCTTTCCTTCTACATAAACAAATATTTCTAAATAAACAAATCATTGTACGATGGTTATGACTTTTAATCTTTGACGTTTTAATTAAAGGTTCGCATTCAGTTATTCTACATATAATATGGGTTATAGTCTACTTACCAGGAATCACTATAAATAAACTAAAGTTATCACATATATTGAAACAAAAAAACCCGAATACTCCTTTAAAACTACAGACAAATCAAATACGGAGCCTACAGAAAATATCAACAACGCTATTCACTGAAAATAAGTAGAACAATCATTTGCAGTAATCCAATCGTGGAACATCATCATGCAATACAATATCAGGTAACTTCTAACTGTCACCTAAGTGCTAATTATATCATCTGTGCTATAAAAACCAACAATAAACCAACAATGCTTGACTAAAAAAATATACATACTGATGTAATTAGGAATTTTCACTTACCTCCCTGGTGATTGAGTATATCAACGTCAAATGTACCTCTTTGCTCTCACCTTCTGCAATAGAATTTAGCAAAGAAGTTGTAAAATGCGATGTGAAAATAGTCGAAACATAATCTGTCAGAATATAAGCTGAGTATCAAATTCAAAAGAATTTTTAAATATCTTTTACCACTTTACATTATAATTACAAGGTTTCAAAACACATGTTAGAAATTGAAGAAAATACACGGGAAAAACAAGAGGTGGTGGAAATACTTAAGAGCAATGATAGTTAAAATCTTAAAATACGAAAATAAGTTAATACATTTTAAGAG
>NC_089754.1:39047270-39062270 GCF_040412425.1 Macrobrachium rosenbergii | reverse complement strand
TTCACAAATCATCACAACTCTGTCATCACCAGCTTAGAACAAAACTTATATGCCTCGATAAAATAATCTAATGCAAGATATCCGTTTTCAGCCTCTAGCCATAACTAACAGACTGAAAACATACATAAAATTAATTGCAATTCGTTTTTAATCAATTCCTTCCAATGACACATCTGGGAATACTGTTCTGTGAAAGCTAGCTGAAGAATCCGTGACCTTTTGTTTTGTTTCATAAAATTTATTTGTTATCTTTTTTATGTATTTTCTCTATTTTTATCATTATTTGCTTTTTAAATTTTTATTTTTATTTATTTAATTTATAATAATTTATTTTTATTTATATAATTTTTGTTCATTCTTATTAATTCAATTGTATTAATTTTTTTAGTTTATCATAATAATAAATGCATTCATTAGTGAAAAACATCCAGATATATGATACTTTACAAAAACAAAACAGCAAAGAAAGCTCTTTTGCCGTTCCATCCCCTTTGCAGACTCCACCGAAACGGCATTTTGCAAAATTCCGAGCAGAGAAACTTTTTCGTCTGTTCTTCACTTTCCGAACCGGGTGCTGTTTAACCATTACTCCGAATCCAAGCAGTAATAAAAGCAAGGCTATATTTTCTCCTTTATTACGTTGAGGCACCACAGACATTTTCGGGTTCCTTGCATTTCTGGCTTTCAATTTCTCCTGCAGGGTTTTGATTTAATATTATGGCCGCGCTTCCAAAGAGAAAGAGCTGTGAAATGTCTTTGAAATTTTATGAAGCAAATAGTTTTCCTTAAAATAATTTCATTGTTTCTGTTGAAATTGTTTTCGTTGTCAATTTTGTTGCTTAATTATGACTACAGTCGCCTTAATATTCTATATGTTTATCTAGAAAATTTTATAATCTGATTCCCATTTGAAAGCATAACAAGATATTAAGCGAAATTATTCTCATTAACAAACGATCTCTGTGACAGGACGTCGTCACGTATAATGACATTGTCACAGTGAGGTCCAACTGTAAACAAACTGAGTGATAAACACGTACACACATATGTGTTTGCTTCCGTTTGCTTTAGAGTTAAGCACAAACAACTGTAGCAATAAAATTAATGTTGCTTCATATACAAAAGTAAACAAAAACAATACCAACAGCAAAAATTCACTGAAGTTAAAAATACAGTACTTTTGTGAAAGGTTTCCACGAGTAAATGCAAATGCATAACGACCGGCTTGATTGCTAAGTCTTTTCTTGTCCGATTCGGAATCGTGTAATTTCTAATAAAAAAAACTAAATTCGAGGATAAGGTAGTCTAATACGGCGAACGTGACTTGGTTAATACACCCGATCTGAAATGACGACTACTTTGCACTGCGGTAGTTCTGAGAAAAAATGTTTCTTCACAAAGACGCTTTAAGGAGAGAGAGAGAGAGAGAGAGAGAGAGAGAGAGAGAGAGAGAGAGAGAGAGAGAGAGAGAGAGAGAGAGTTAATCTCAATATTTTTAACCTTGTCTCCTTTCATGCTAGAAAACCACACTTCACTTCTAAAGGACCGTTGGCCCAACAGCTTCAACTAGACTTTCTCAGACTTTTGTCATTTAGACACTTGTCTCCCATTCTGTAAGTATCTCTTAAAACGATACATACTCTATTATTTATCTTTTCCCTCATTCTAAAATCATTCGTTTTATCACAATAATCATAATAATAACTGAAAACGTGAATTTTTTACCTAGCTCATTACCATACTTGCATTTGATTATGACCTGCGTCCCTTGTGATATCAGCACATTAGCTGAATTACAATTAAGCTATTTTGATGGATGTAAATTTGATTCCACGATAATCAGCGGGTCTCTGCTCTCCGAGGCTGATTGCGTCACTGTAACAACACCCGCCAAAAACAAGACTTCTTTGAGGAACAAACTTCTACAAGAAAAATTTTCTAGTAACTTTCTGATAAATTGAAGTTTCTTAACAAGAGATTAGAATTCTGAAAGATGCCAGTTTTCTAGAAAGACGCTATACTTTCTGGAAAGGAATTTACTTTAAGCTTAACTTTATAGAAAAAATTGACTTCAAGGAAAGAAACAAGCCTCATAAAAACCATAGTTAGTCCAGCAATAAATATGAGATTTTAAAACAATTTTTTTAAGAAACAATTAAAATTACTAAAACAAAATATTTTAGGGAGTTAGCCCTTCAAAGGAAATAAAGGCAAACCTTGTCGATTGTTTTATTCTTCATTACCGTTAGCACTGCCTAAACTCCAACTGCATTTCGCAGTAATGCGCTTATCATCTTGCGATAACCAACGCCCGAACTCATTTTAGGAGACTTAATGGGCCGTCGGTGCCCACGCCGCTGACGTCGGAGCAATTAGAATAAAAGCGTTTTCACCAAGGGTTTCGAACACGGTGTGAGTCTACTCCGAGCTCTCGCTTTAATAGGGATAATGGTTTTATCCCGTAATTTGATTCGCTGGCAGTCACGGGGTTATAAGGCTAAATTTTTTCAACCGTACGAGTGGATTTCTGGTAAGCAGTTGAGGTCTGAGGAAAATGCTCGCGAATTACATTGCCTACTGTACGCGATGACTGAGTTGCAGAGATGGGAAAATTCAAGATCTATACTCCCATCTTTATAGCTGATCTCCGATTTAAAATTTGCTGTGACGATGAAAGTGCCTTTGTGAATAGGTGCTTTTGTTTCCTTCTTACATTTTGCGTAAACAAACCTGTCCGACTTAGGCTTTATACCAAAGTAAATTGCAGGGTTAGACGCCTCCCGCGTAACTTCCACGGTCCGCAGGCTAAAGACATTCATCAAAATAATGGTCATTGGCGGCCGAAACCAGCACTCACTATTCAAAATCATCAGATTATAAGATACCATTCGCAGGACCCGATTTTCCTATTCAAAATATGACTAAACACTGAAAACAGATGAGATTACTTTCAGAGAGACACAAAGAACCTCGGTTCTCCTCAGTCTAAATAGGAGACACCAATATTAGAATCTGTAGTTTTAATATTTTCATTGTTTATGTTAGCACTACCCTAAAGACGTCACTAATCGAAAAATGTCAACCCCAGGCCTAAATCTACCTGGGTGCAAAGAAAATTTTCACTTCAAAGTCCTAATATCTACGATTCCCTTTACAAAGACCGTGAGATAGTGAATTTTTCCAGCCTGATTTTAATGTTTAAAATAACGCGATGCAGAAATAACCATTTAAAACAGAAGCAATATCATCACTATGGCAAGAGCTAATACACAAATGTAATACAATAAAAAAGCAAAAATCTGACTACACAACTGTCACTATAATCACAGAGAATGATAGATTGCACAAATGCAAACCCACATATACTCTAATAAAAGATCCAATAAAATAGAATGGATGGCTCTAGATGGACCTCACAGAAAGCGTGTAAAAATTTATACATACACATTATATATATATATTATATATATACATATATATATATACTGTATATTGTATATATACAATATATACATATATATATATATATATATATATATATATATATATATATATATATATATATATATATATATATATATATATATAGTATATATATACACAGTATATAATATATATATATATATATATATATTATATATATATATACATATATGTATGTAGGCTATATATATTATATATATACATATAAAAACACACACACAAGAAATGAAAGACATCTGCTCACACTCAAGAAGAACTAGAATAAAAATAAAACAAGAACACACACAAAAAAAGAGCTGATACCCCGGGCCCTTCAGAATTTCTTCATTAAAAAAAAAGAGAGAGAGAGAACAGGCTTAGCCACACTTTCTAACACATGCACACACGCACATAGCCGGATTAAAGGCCATTTCATTGTCTAGCCTTCCATTTCCCTTCCTTTCTTTGTTCCTCTTTTTTTTCTTCCTCTCCTTTCTTTCTCTCCTTGTCCATTTCGCTCATAAGGCGCAGGTGGGACCTGGATAACTTTTGCTGTGGAATCCACAGGCTCAATTCAATTACCTTTATGTCAGAGCAAGTTGTGGCATACTAACAGGCGGTACAGAAAATACGTGCCACGGTCTTAGGGCCTACCTCACATTTGCGAAATTTACTTACATATCCACACAACTATTGTTTATTTCTTTAATTAATACTAGCATACAGGGTAAATTTTTCTAATTTTTAATTTAATTTCCATAAAGAATTTACTTTCTAACAGATCCATACAATTACGTTTGTGCCTTTTACAAATTCATACAGTTAGCATTTTGTGCCTTTGCAAACATAACCTTACAGTTACTTGTTTTAAATAATCATCGACCAAAATATGCATTTTGTGGTTTACTCATATATCTGCACAATTATTTCCTTACATCATTAATTAACAACCATAGTCATATCTAGTCGCTCTAATTACAAATCCATAAAGAAATCTTAATTATTAACGTTAGTACACATTCAGACACAGCACTCACACACACACACCATTCTTTCATCAAATTCTTTTCTAGATATAAAGCTGCTTACTCTGGCGCACACAGATACGAACTTGAAAATGTCCTACATCCGTGAACACACTAACTTGCATATTATGTTCTCGCCTTACCAGGGTCCTTTAAACGTCTCCTCCTTATCTCAAATGTTAAGATATATTTTGAATTTGACAGGGAAAAGAAAATATAAACACTTTCTTCGGCTGACGCTAATGAATGGCGCTACTGATTACATTTATTATAGATAAGGCAACCCTTTTTGGATTGCCGAATGCATAGAGAAAACCGACAAATATTTCCACATAATAATAATAATAATAATAATAATAATAATAATAATAATAATAATAATAATAATAATAATAATATACAAGCAGATCAAAATCATAGCTAGACAAAAAAAAGTTTCGAGGGTTCAAAAACCTACATTTCTTAGTGATCATATTGACAAAACATTTTGCAGTGTCGTAGGGAAAATCCGTAAGAATATCTCCATAGAGAATTCTGTATTTCAACCACGGCCAAATCCCAATGCGAAATTCAGAATACAAAAAAAAACAAAGAAAGTTCCTTCCTACAGCAATAAATCTTTTTTGGGTCTATTGGTATCCAATACAACAGTCGGACGTACAGGTTTTCCAAATGATGGAAACTTCCTTTCCGTCAATACTCCTCTCCTATTCCGTTATTGTACGAAGAAGAAGACGAAGATGAATAGGAGGAGGAAAAGTAGGAGGAGGAGCAGGAGGAGGAGGAGGATGAAGGATATACGGAGATCGAGGGGGAGAATTTTTCTCTCGTGGATGTTATATTTCACCGACAAAATAACGTCGATGGCCCCACCTACTCCCCCCACCGTCCCCCCCCCCTGCCCCCGGGCCAAAGTTCTCCCACTAGTCGCCCCCTTTTTCCATTTCACTCTCAGGTTTATAACCCATTTATCCTCAAAGAAAGAGAGAGGGACAGAGATGAAATATCCTTCCTATATTTCATTGCAGTGAGTATACTGTATACCAATACCGGAGTGGCGTACTGGTCGTTTTTCCCCCCCTTTACTTGATACTGCCTATAATCTGTCAATATGTCAATCTACACCACTCCTGCTCCTCTACAGTGTTCAAAAATGGATATGCAGGGAGTATGAGAGCGTGCGCGCGTGAACATACAACACACACACACACACACACACACACACACACATACATATATATATATATATATATATATATATATATATATATATATATATATGAAATCACTGAGCCATCTTGATAGCTCTGTGACCAAAGTCACTGTCTCTCGTCGTTTCTACTGTAACCAAAGCAGCGGTTCGAATCCCACCGGTGACGAAGTACTTATCAAGTTATTCCCGAGGTATAGTGAATTGGATATTGAACGACATTTTTTAATATTATTATATCCGTGGATATATATATATATATATATATATATATAAATATATATATATATATATATATATATATCAAACAGCCAGCCAGGTATACATCAATGGGGAGGCGGACATAAAGACTTGCTAAAAGGGTCAATTTATTCCCGACGTTTCGTAATGGCTTCATTACATTTTCGAGGCTGTACAAAATAAATAACATAAATTACAAAAGGGTATAAATTTAAATTTTAAAAAATTAAGCACAATGGATTACAAATAAAAAAAATTAAAAATAGAACGGACAATTAAAAGGACAACGACAAAAAACAAAACAAAATCTCTCCAAAAAATATACAATATAAAAAAATATTTTAAAAAATATATAAAAAGTAAGTAGATATGGACCAACCTATTCAGTGGCAATGTTAAAACTGAACAGAAAACGAAAGACTAAGAGAAGTACAGTGTGCCGGCAGAGGTCTGGCTGTTTAACAAGGGGACGAGTCGTTTAATCATTAATGATTCCAAAATGGCCAATTCATGGCTGCTAGAGGCTCGCCCTAAAACAGAAAAATCCTTATTTTCAATTGAAGTTTTACACATTCTAGAGTGATTTCTGATATTCGAAAACTCTGGGTTTGTAATTTTACTGCCTGTCCTATAGCTTACTCCACGATGAGAGTCTATGCATACCTTCAGAAGCCTCCTGGTGGATCCAATATAAGTTCCTAAATTACATTTAGGACACGTATAGCTATACACACACCCGGAGGACATATACCTGGCATAAACGATCTTTATACTTCAATAAAAGTATAAAGATCGTTTATGCCCCTTATATGTCCTCCGGGTGTGTGTAGCTATACGTGTCCTAAATGTAATTTAGGAACTTATATTGATCCACCAGGAGGCTTCTGAAGGTACGCATAGACTCTCATCGTGGAGTAAGCTATAGGACAGGCAGTAAAATTACAAACCCAGAGTTTTCGAATATCAGAAATCACTCTAGAATATGTAAAACTTCAACTGAAAATAAGGATTTTTCTGTTTTAGGGCGAGCTTCAGCAGCCATGAATTGGCCATTTTGAATCATTAATGATTAAACGACCTCGTCCCCTTGTTAAACAGCCAGACCTCTGCCGGCACACTGTACCTCTTTAGTCTTTCGTTTTCTGTTCAGTTTTAACATTGCCACTGAATAGGTTGGTCCATATCTACTTACTTTTTATATTTTTTAAATATTTTTTATATTGTATATTTTTTAGAGAGATTTTGTTTTGTTTTTTATGTTGTCCTTTTTAATTGTCCGTTCTATTTTTATTTTTTTATTTGTAATCCATTGTGCTTAATTTTTTTAATTTAAATTTATACCCTTTTGTAATTTATGTTATTTATTCTGTACAGCTCTCTGAAAATGTAATGAAGCCAATTACGAAACGTCGGGAATAAATTGACCCTTTTGGCAAGTCTTTATGTCCGCCTCCCCATTGATATATATATATATATATATATATATATATATATATATATATATATATATATATATATATTTATATATTTATATATTTATATATATATATATATATATATATATATATATATATATATATATATACTGTATATATACTGTATATATATATGTGTGTGTGTTTGTATATATATATATATATATATATATATATATATATATATATATATATATATATATATACATAGTTGTTAGGAACAATCGTTTGTCGATTGTTCCCTTAGTGGGTTGTTGCCTCCTTTTGTTGTTTTTGTGTTTTTCTTGCTGGCGAGCTGTCGTCTGGTGAATGGCGTCAGACTTCGTCAGTCAGGTTCGTAGCAGCAACGAGCCAGGTTCTGGAGGGCAGAACGACCGATGGTCCAGGGCAGCAGCGAGCCAGCTGGAGTAGCAGCAGCAGGTATCCGTACCTGCGAGTCAGGTCCTGGCAGCAGAGCAGAGCAGCAGAGAGTTTCTTGAGGACGAGATGGTTGCCGTGTCGGCTCTGTCATGGTCGTCGTAACTGGAGGAGGACGTCAGTACGTTTCTTGGAGGACGAGATGGTTGCCGTTTCGGCTCTGTCGGTCGTCGGTACTGGAGAAGGACGTCAGCACTGTGCGTGAGGACATGATGGTTGTCGTTTCGACTCTGTCGGAGTTGTCCTGCAGTGTTCCTTTGAGCTGCCAGTTTATGTATTTAGTTCTGCTGCCTGGGTATTGTTTATATTTTTGAATGGCTTATTAATTTGCTTTCGTAATGTTTACTGTTTTGGTTTTATATGTATATTTTCCTGACTCTGTTTAATGCCTATTGTGTTGGTCATTTGTAATGTCTGTTGAGCTGCTCATCCTTATGATGCTTTTGGTCATTTATGATATGTTCATTTATGTACTGACTCTTAATTTATTTTTTATTGCTTTGATCATTTATTGTTCTGAATTTATGTAATGTTATTGTGCTGGTCACTTGTTTGTGCTAAATGTTTATTTTGTTTTTGACTCATTTATGTTTTACTGACCAGTTAATTGCTGCTGCTAAGAGTTTAATTCGTTTGTGGTAATGTTCATTTCATTGTTTATTTTAAATTAAAATGAACCTTGACTCGTCTGTAAATATGTACATAGCTTACTGTAAATAAATTAATTTTAAGGTAACTTTTTCGTTTTGTTCTGCTCCTCCTCCTTTGTTTGTCACCTCTCGTCAGTCATTACAGCCCAATTGCTTGTTTATTTTAAAGAACCTGTAGATCTCGAGAGGCGAGATCGTAATATTGGCGACCTTAGGCCAGGGTTGGTTCTGTTTTGGCTGGCGGGGTGTGGCAGCATCGGAGGAGAGTATTTTGTATGTAAAAAAAAATTTTTATTGAAATTTTTTTTTGTTAGGTGGGAGGTGTTAGGAACAATCGTTTGTCGATTGTTCCTTTAGTGGGTTGTTGCCTCCTTTTTTTGTTTTGTGTTTTTCTTGCTGGCGAGCTGTCGTCTGGTGAATGGCGTCAGACTTCGTCAGTCAGGTTCGTAGCAGCAACGAGCCAGGTTCTGGAGGGCAGAACGACCGATGGTCCACGGCAGCAGCGAGCCAGCTGGAGTAGCAGCAGCAGGTATCCGTACCTGCGAGTCAGGTCCTGGCAGCAGAGCAGAGCAGCAGAGAGTTTCTTGAGGACGAGATGGTTGCCGTGTCGGCTCTGTCATGGTCGTCGTAACTGGAGGAGGACGTCAGTACGTTTCTTGGAGGACGAGATGGTTGCCGTTTCGGCTCTGTCGTGGTCGTCGGTACTGGAGAAGGACGTCAGCACTGTGCGTGAGGACATGATGGTTGTCGTTTCGACTCTGTCGGAGTTGTCCTGCAGTGTTCCTTTGAGCTGCCAGTTTATGTATTTAGTTCTGCTGCCTGGGTATTGTTTATATTTTTGAATGGCTTATTAATTTGCTTTCGTAATGTTTACTGTTTTGGTTTTTATATGTATATTTTCCTGACTCTGTTTAATGCCTATTGTGTTGGTCATTTGTAATGTCTGTTGAGCTGCTCATCCTTATGATGCTTTTTGGTCATTTATGATATGTTCATTTATGTACTGACTTAATTTATTTTTATTGCTTTGATCATTTATTGTTCTGAATTTATGTAATGTTATTGTGCTGGTCACTTGTTTGTGCTGCTAATGTTTATTTTGTTTTTGACTCATTTATGTTTTACTGACCAGTTAATTGCTGCTGCTAAGAGTTTAATTCGTTTGTGGTAATGTTCATTTCATTGTTTATTTTAAATTAAAATGAACCTTGACTCGTCTGTAAATATGTACATAGCTTACTGTAAATAAATTAATTTTAAGGTAACTTTTTCGTTTTGTTCTGCTCCTCCCTCCTTTGTTTGTCACCTCTCGTCAGTCATTACAGCCCAATTGCTTGTTTATTTTAAAGAACCTGTAGATCTCGAGAGGCGAGATCGTAATAATAGTGCACATATATACATATGTGTGTGTATGTGTGTGCAACAGCCCACTTGTTATCTGACGCGGAAAAACTACACTCATTTTCATGAGCCTAAAAGCAAAGTAATAGATCACAATCAAAACGACATATCACTTTACTGAATGTCTAAATAAAACGCTATCCATTAAAACTAATACAGAGGAACGTCACAAAGAGCACCGAAGTTTGGTGTGATATTAAATTTTTGAATAATTCCAATCCGAATGACAAAATGCTAGAACAGATGCATATATTTCGCTGATTGCTTATTTCACTTTGATAAATTTACTGTTTGGAGCCTTCTCTTTCCCACTGTGAACATTTTTAAGCTATATTTTGCAGCTTTTTCTGTAGTTATTGTCACTAAGTATCAATGTGGGCAAAGAGAAATATTTTTGCGACAGGCAATTCACGTTCCATGATCGGTTTGGAATTAAACGGCTTTCGCCTTAAACAAATTATTACATTATTTGATACCAGATTTGGGAAACTGGGAATTTATAACTTCTTGAAAAAGTCGACTTTTTTGTAAGTTAAATTATTTAGCTATCCCTGACTACATAGTATTACCACATGACTTCAAAGCGTAGCAAAAGAACAACATGTTTGATGCACGATGATTTTCCCAGTCCAAGAAGGGAAATGGATCGTAATGGGACCAGAAGTCCAATGGTGAGTGTGCCATGGGTTGGGAGGGGGTTAGGTCAGGTCACCTAGTTCAGCCTGGTCTTCCTTTCATAATTGAGAGGTTAAGTTACATCCATGGGTAAGGATTTCACTAAATATACCTTAGTTTAACCAGACCACTGAGCTGATTAGCAGCTGTCCTAGGGCTGGCCCGAAGGATTAGATTTATTTTACGTGGCTAAGAACCAATTGGTTGTCTAGCAACGGGACCTACAGCTTATTGTGGAATCCGAACCACATTATAACGAGAAATGAATTTCTGTCACCAGAAGTAAATTTCTCTAATTCTTCATTGGCCGGTCGGAGAATCGAACGCGAGCCCAGCAGAGTGCTATCCGAGGACGATACCAACCCATCCAATGAGGAACTTAAGGATTTCACTAGTTAAGTAAGTTATGATATAACTGAAATTACGAATTCCATTCACCTATTAAAAATTATACTAAATACCAGTAGAGGTTTCTTTTCAGCTAACATAACAACACCTATGACAATAACAATATTATGACAAAGAAAAAATAAATCACGCTGAACAAGAAACTAACCTTTGAGGAGTTTTGCATTAAAACTAATTTCCTTTCTATAAGCCTCAAAATTCCTTGCATGTTAACGAGTTTAACTGGATAACCTTTCCGCTCCTAGTTTATTCACCATAAAGAAAATTCTCCATACTGATCTGATACACCATTCCTTGGGTCTTCCTTCAACAAAAGAAAGCAAATTACAAAATTCTCCCCAGTGACTCACATTTCTAACCTTTCTCTCTTCATATTGATCTTAAAGGAGTTTCAACTACCCACAGTGAAGTTTCTACAAAAAAAAAAAAAAAATTATAACACCTTCCTAAATTTCTGACTCTCTCTCTCTCTCTCTCTCTCTCTCTCTCTCTCTCTCTCTAAAATAAACTTGAGCGAGTTAAACGTTCCTATGTAAACGGCACCAAGTCGGCAACAGAACTTTGTGAATTTAATTAACATCTCTGGTGATCTCTTGACAAAAGGTAGAGCCAACCATTGGAGAAGTAGAGGTGGATTCGGGATCCTGGCAAGAAGGGAGAAAGTTGGAAGGGGTTATGAGTCCTTGGACTTTACGTAAGAATAATATATATATATATATATATATATATATATATATATATATATATATATATATATATGAATAATTATATATAATATATATATATATATATATATATGTGTGTGTGTGTGTGTGTGTGTGTGTGTGTGTGTGTGTGTGTGTGTATGTGTGTATCAAAATACGTTGCAGCACAGTCGAAATCAACTCTTATCTCTCTCTTCATAGTTGAGGGAATTATTTTAACGGGAAAAGGTTAGAACCCTTTGGTACCCTTTATTATAAATCATTCCCAAGGCATACTACTGGAAGACTTTCGTTGAATTATTAAGCCACTGCACAGTCAACATTATTAAATTAACTTGGAAACAGGAGTTAGAATAAACTGATTCGCAGACGCTTTGTAGCCAACATTATTAAATTAACTTCGAACTAGGAATTATAAGAAGCTGAACTGCCGAGGTGAAAGCAGTAGGCTTCTCTGTATAATGGGAATAACGTGAACAGGAAATAAATACTTCTGAAGACGTGGTGGAAACACGACGCTTTTTCCAAAGGGGATGCAAGGCATCTTACATAACGTTCACAGTCAAAGAATTAACTTCCAGTTGTAATTTCTCCTTAAGTGGGCCATAAAACCTCCTATTTCCACCGCGATATCTTTATCGTCCCGTAATATCAACAAAGAGGGTATGACTGAGCTTCCTCCTACTCAATTCTATTTAGGCTTGAATGTTCATCATAATGTTTGCAGGGCACGACTCGACTCTGTGAAGTTGGAAAATAAACATATATTCCCATTACCGTGACAAAGTATATAGACTATATGTTACGTAACGGAATGTCAAGACTCTTCCAGGGAGGTGACAGGAGACCAGCAAACAAGCCAAGACATCTGGTGACAACGAGATCCACAATTCCCACTGATTGCATCACAAACATCTGGAGGCAGATGAGTATATGTACTAAACCTCTGACACTCTAGCCGGAAATTCTTGCTAGGCACGTCTAGAATGAACAATTTTCTTTAAGGACAGAAAAAAGATGCCCGGAAATTCTTGCTAGGCACGTCTAGAATGAACAATTTTCTTTAAGAACAGAATTTAAAAAAAAAAAAAAAAAATAACAGGAAAAAACCTCACAGCCCATCATCCAAAACAAGCCCTCCAGCCACCTACCATCTGCTGATCTTTGGACGACAAGAAGGGGACGACTTTTAATTACGCTGTGGAGGGTTTAGGGGAGACAACACGGCAATAAGCCGAGGTGCCTAAAGAGAGCCTTTCTTGGAATCACCCTGACCGTTACTTGTGACCCCAGCACTGCTTAAGACATAAATATGGTGTAGCACATGTTCAAAACGACCAAATGTGAGTCTGTTTTTTCTTTATCCTCGGAACACTTTTCCAAAAGGAGACTGTATAGTAGATGAAGGACAAAATAAACTCGACTAAAATACTACAGGGAGCAATTCCCCTGCTCAGAGTGTATGTCTGGAATGAAAAATAAGATAGTTTACACAGACTGGAATGTTTGTGCGGTATGAGAGAGAGAGAGAGAGAGAGAGAGAGAGAGAGAGAGAGAGAGAGAGAGAGAGAGAGAGATTATTTAAGTGAAAGCTAATAAATTGGTAGTAAATTGGTAATGAAAGGGAAAATTAACTTAACGTAACGGAAAAAACAGACCATAAAAAAGAATCGCCTCAATATCACAACAGGGAATAAACACCACTCTAAGACATCCCTTCCGTAGATAAAGTTGAGTTTGCATCTTTATGGCATTACATCTTCGCCTAAAATCATATGGGATGCAAATTAGGTGGCGGGGCCGGCGTCTTTTATGCACTTGGCCCATCAATTCTCTTAAACATTTCCCACTTAAACGTTTGTTCTGCAGATCTTACGAAGGATAAGACTATATTAAAAATCTACATACAAATCCGTAGACTTTGCTAGGATACGGCTAACATACAGTTTCGTAGATTTTATTAGTGTAAAATATGGTTAACATACAATCTCGTAGGTTTCACTAGGCTATGGTTAAAATACATTTCCGTAGTTTTACTACAATATGGTTTACAGCTCCGTAAACCTAGCCTATAAACTTTACAGAAATATGACCAGTTTTTTTATGCAAATCCGACACAGCGAACAACTTACTATCCGTATCTCCTCCTCGGCTGATGGGTAAAAGAAAGAGAATTTGGGTGGAATGAGAGAGGTCTCACTTGTACTTTGTAGGCTGGGATCTCTCCAGGTTAGAGAGAGTATATCTTAGTTTAACCAGACCACTGAGCTGATTAACAGCTCTCCTAGGGCTGGCCCGAAGGATTAGACTTATTTTACGTGGCTGAGAACCAATTGGTTACCAAGCAACGGGACCTACAGCTTATTGTGGAATCCGAACCACATTATACCGAGAAATGAATTTCTATCACAGAAATAAATTCCTCTAATTCTTCATTGGCCGGTCGGAGAATCGAACGCGGGCCCAGCAGAGTGTTAGCCGAGAACGATATCGACCCATCCAATGAGGAACTTCAGTTAGAAAAAACCTGTGTGTATGGGGTAATTAGCTATAAACCGAGTTATAAATGTAATTGCAGTTCTAACACAGGTATCCAGGTTAGAAAAAACCTGTGTTAGAACTGCAGTTACATTTAGAGCTCGGTTTATAGCTAATTACCCCATACCTTAGGGATAGTTTCGCTGGACAAACAATCAAGTTAAATCGTGCATGCAATTGTTGGGAAACGTCTCAAGTTCTCCCTTGTAAAATTTTTCTTAATACCAGCAGCACAGCTGAGCGTAAGTGTTGCAAATTGCTTATTTACAAAAGCAATACAGTAGTCATTGGATTTTTTTTCTTTCGTTCTATAATTCGCTAAACAACTTGCGCAACAGAATGGACGTACATCTGATTGTCTGGCTTTTAAATGAGTCGTATGTGTCTGAACGTTAGATGATGAAAAGGCTCCCAACAAGATGACTATGATATATTCTGAAGTGTAAAGAGAAGAACATATTAGAAGGAAAAGGAAAATAGTCTTTTACTATTTACATCATTAATTCTCTCTACACCTCTTGGTCTTACAGTTTTAGAGTACCCTTCTCCACTAATTTAACAAACTTGTTCAATGCCACCCAACCATATCAAATCGCATTGAGAGCATAAACAAAGATATATTACTGTAAGTACTCACGCACGCATACATTTGATAACATACATACATGCACACACATACATACATATATATATATATATATATATATATATATATGTATATATATATATATATATATATATATATATATATATACACACACACACACAAATATATATGAATATATATATATATGT
>NC_089754.1:39014770-39039770 GCF_040412425.1 Macrobrachium rosenbergii | reverse complement strand
ATACTAGTCATGACTGAGACTGAAAAATCGAAAACTATCGTAAAATACAATGAATTTACGAAAAGAAATGTTATTTAACCTTCTACAATCTAAACTGAAGCTCAAGAGATTTTAAATACTGATCATGGAAAGTACAAATTAAGTCTTTTTTCTATATTTTAACCTTTTGAGGCAAAGATATTAATTTTATACTATTCTGCTTTCCTGTTTCAGTAGCGAACATGTATCTGTGTTCGTGTGTAAGTATGTATGTTCATATTTCGTGCGTAAAAACATCCAACTTTTATAGGTCTCATTAATCTTACACTTGAATGGATGAAAGTTTGTGAAGCAGTAAGTAAACTTTTGAGTTATAACGTTGTTGGCCGTTTGTATTAGCAGAACGTTCTTTGCATTTGCATTTGTCAAAACTTTATGCTGATTCCAGATATATTCTACCATTTCCATAAAGATGCGTATACTCTAATACATGGAAAAAGTTCGGAGACATTCTTTTTCTGCATCTTTATTTTGAGTTTAATCTTATATATATGTATTTAATCTATATATATATATATATATATATATATATATATATATATATATACTGTACATACATAATACATACAATATATGACACACACTATATCTATATACAATATAATCTACAAATAAAAATATAAGATAAATATATATGTATATATATATATATATACATATATATATATATATATACATATATATAGATATATATATATGGATATATATTATATATATATATATATATATATATATCATTATATATATATATATATCATAATAACGATAGAAGAATAGGAACAAAAAAATGCTTCACACTTGTATAACTTCTATCATGGGAATAACAACGTGATACGAAATACAACCAGTGTCTGACCACGAAGAAAGTGCAACAACGGCATGCAAGATCTTAAGCCTTTACTCTGAGGCAATTTCAAGTTTGCATGAAAATCACTTGGAGTAAAAGAAGAACTATATTGCACTCCGCTGCTTCACTTTCTTCGTGGCTAGATACCCTGTATATTTAACATACCCTGTATATATATAACAAAATAAAACAGAAAACATGAAGGAGGTGTCCGTGGAGTACACCACGCCATATATAACACAGCTCAAGAGAAAGATAGAGAGGCGAGAGAGAAAGATCCCGACACTCTATCTCGTCGGGGGCGAAAGAATCAACAGTCTGCTTCTTGAATTCGCCGAAGGCATTTGCATGTGGAAAGCAAAACGATGGACATGCAAGCATATCCTCATCCTTTTCCTCCGGAAGCACAGGGGCAGAAGCGGCAAGCAGCAGCTTTTGTAAGCCCACACGCGGTCCGGCTGGGTTTGATAAGAGACGTCGTAAAGCATGTGATATGCGGCATTTGCATTAGAGGAAGCCGAGAGAGAACTTATTCAGAATCTCTCGCTTTTCTTCCCTCTATCTCTCTTTTAAAATTGCATACCGCTGTTTTATTTTATTTTTTGTTCAAGTTCATTTTTATTTAGTCTCTCCTCAAGGTTCATCTTACTGGTGACTTGCCATTTTTTTTTTAATACTTTATCTATTTAATCATATAAATATCAGTCTATTTTCAATCCCTCTCTGCTCTCAAAATAAATGTAATTATTTACATAAAAGGCTGTAGCATCAATTTACAGCAAATGACAGCAAAATATCTCCGAATGTGGGAAATAGTTTTTCTCGGGCAGTCTTTGGAATACTATTCTATGGTCATTAGATAAATGTTAATCTGGTGAATCTCAAAATTCAGTTGCCAAAACATTCTTATAAAATTTCAAACAGCACCGTAAACAACTGTAGCAAAAAAAAAAAAATAATAGTCTATCACAAATTAAGGAAATTTTCTTATATAGAAGGAAATCCTTCCTTTAGGCAATAAGTGATAATTCTAACCCTTCCTTTAGGTAATAAGTGGTAATTCTAAAAGTAAAATTTCTCTCGTTAAATTACTAAACCTTTACCATTAGCCGTTTAACGAACACAACCTACAACTAAGCATGGCAGGTTAAAGCCAGAATCTTGGCCAGTGACTTCTCTACGTTTCAGACTAAGTAGGTCTTTATTTAATTTTCTTTTTTGTATTAAAAAAAATTTGTATGGACAGGAAGGAAGTTCATTCAACTTCACCCCCTTGTAGTTAAACACTGCATACGAAGTGAGGGATACGAGCTTCTGGGGTCACCCTTCTAAAAGGTGAAAAGGACAAAAAACGAACCTCAACACTAGAAAAAGCCTCAAAGCCAAACAACACTTAACCACCTGGGAAGTTTTTAACCTGAACGCAATGGGCTCGGAGAAAAAAAAAACTGCTCTATGGCGCTGATGAAAAACCAACTTACGCTCGTTGCAAGGAACTCTGACCCTAATCTGATCTGATCACAAGATATAATTTAGCTTGCCACGTTGACCCTTTGTGGTATATTCCTTTGAAAGGGGACAATCTTAATTTGGTCAAAAGAATATAGAGCTGCAAAGGGACCCAAGAGACGCCGAGTTTATGGTGAATGAACTTGATTCTTCATCAGAGCGTTGGCTGTAATTTATTTCTACGGCTGAAAGAATATATATCAAATTGGCTATTCTCCGGCTGGAGATGAGCATCAAGAACTGTCCAACATGAAAATAAAATCTAAAAATCTAACAGGTTTATGGACAGAAAAATACAGCCCATGAGTATTTATCAAGATATTACAGCCATCCCGATGACGGGATTTGAGCTGTGCGGAGTGATACATTAATAAAAATTCTAAAACTACAATTTATATATAAAAAAGCATAGGTATCGGGACAATGGACGTTACAAAATTATGTTTGATAAGAGAGATATATATCAGAAGAAGACAAGTGAGGCAATGGATATGAATTTATAAATGACCTTAAAAACCCTGAAGTCATTCACAATTTCGAAGCCAAATTTATAATTTAACGCTTGAAGCAGCAACTACGTTGTTGCTGAAAGATTTGAAGAGATTCGTTAAGAAAGAATATAAGCTGCTAGAGAAATGGGTGAATAAGTGACGTGGAATGAATCCAATAAGTGAGAAAAATATAATGGATTACTGGTGTACCTAATAGGAAATAATCAAAGTGAAAGAAAATATCAATTTCCTTAACCAATACACATAGAAGTAAATAGGCAAAATCTAAATCTATTGCAAGAAACAGTTAACTCTCCCTTAACAAAAGCTACGTGTCTACATTGTCGCCTAGTTTTTAGTTAAGTGCACAGCAGCTTCAAAGTAGTGAAATAAGCAGATTATTTCATTTAACCTTAAACATAAGACCTTACGTAAAAAATGCGCGGAAGTTTCCTCGGCGCAATCGAGTTTTCTGTACAGCGCATAGTCAAGGCCACCGAAAACAGATCAATCTTTAGATGGTCTCGGTATAATGTTGTATGAGCCGCGAACCATGAAACTCTCAGCCGGCCGTGGTGGCCTGTGTTGTTGCATTACCAGAAGCCCGATTATGGCGAACTTTAACCTTAAATGAAACAAAAACTACTGAGGCTTGAGGGCTGCAATTTGGTATGTTTGATGATTGGAAGGTGGATGATCAACATAACAATTTGCAGCCCTCTACCCTCAGTAGTTTTTAAGATCTGAGGGCTGACAGAACAAGTGCGGAAGGACAGAAGAAGCCGGCACAATAGTTTTCTTTTCGTAAAACTAAAAAACAAGCCCTATTCATTTAACAAAATAACTAACTTACGTGGTTTATAAAGAACATCAATAAGATCACTGAAGACATTATACAGATTATTGTCAGACTACCTAACTTTGTGTGTGTGTGTGTGTGTGCGTGTGTGCGCGCAAGTACGTATCCATGCCAGTCTCAGAAGTGGATTAATCTAATAATGAAATATGATCGTTCGTGCCGATTCAAGCCAAACGCCTCCCTTCCTACAGATGCATGTTATTGGAATTATGCAAATATCTTCAAGGCTGTTCTGTATATTGTTAAGGAAATCTATGGAAACACATAGCATGGACAGCGTTTACTCCTGCATTGCAAATAACAGAATTTAATTACTTACTGCTTCAGGAACTAAATGGTGGGAGGAAATTTAGGTTGCGTAAGGCTCAGCCAGATATGCAAAAATTATATGAATACTTGCTTTTCGTTAACATACAATAACTAACTCTCTCTCTCTCTCTCTCTCTCTTCTCTATATATCTATATATATCTCTCTATATATATATATATATATATATATATATATATATATATATATATATATATATATATATATATATTATATATATTATATATATATATATATATATATATATATATATATATATATATATATATATATATATATATATATATTATGTACATACATAACAATAATTAATTTTCAGTGCAAATCCACAGTTATGTTTGAGTAAAAATTCATTTTTAAACAGTAATAGTAAAAAACTCGTATTGGCTCAAAATACAGTTTTTACTCATAAACAGCTGTGGATTTTCACTGATTATTTCTGGTCACACATTATAGTGATGCACCATACATAGCAAGATACATTTCTCTAAAAGTGGATGGCTCCATATAAAAAATAAATAAGCAGTGAGCGCTGCCATACACCTCGTAGGGCATGTCAGTCAACTTACAAATGACAGCCACTGGTATGACAGTAACCGATATAAACAAGACTTTGCTACCTAGGAACTGTCCATCACAGACATACAGTAGATACAAAGATGCCTCATTGCTGATTGTTGCACGTATTCGGGTCCGGCATTTTGGACGATAATTTGTCAGTATACGAAATTGTTCTTAAAGTTCTGTTTCTTTATCAAAGATTGTAAACTACGATTGTAACAATAAAAAAAGAATAAGAAAAATTAAAAGGCAGGGATCTCATTTTACGGGTAAGACCGATTAACAACAGCGTTAATAATGACTTTTGTAAAGGTTTGCACACACAACGTACACTACCCTACAAGTAATAAACGAGGCTATCTTTGAAGCACAATAGTAATCAACGCATTCTCTATTTTCTATTAAAATACTGTTTTATTTAACGATGGCTTCTCAGAAGTAAAATTTATGTCCGCAATAAATCAAAATTATTTAAGAGCAACCACATATTTTGTCTCCAAAAATCCACTGAATCAAACTGAAGGATGTAATGAAAAATACATAACAGATAAGCACCCTGAAACAACTTATCAGCAACCTCCATTTAGGAAAACAAACCCCCCCCCCGCCGGCAGGCTTTGCAGGAGAAATCAAAATAATCCTTCAGGATAATAGGATTCCTTAAGGGGTGATCAACTTACAGGCCTATTGGAATCCTTGAGATTAATGGATGAAATGGAACAGGTGAGAGAGAGGAATTTGGTAAAAATCTCTGATGGAAAATTGGATCAAGGTGAATTAGTACTCAGTAGCGCACTACTCAGACGTGAGTAACCATATGATGGCAAGTGAAGTACTATGGCTCCACTGCTGTTACGCAGACAAATTGAATAACCGATGTAATCTTTAAGCTTAGGTCGCTTGTTTTCGAGCTTAAATCATTAATCTTAGGGCTTAGGTTGCTTACTTACGCGCCTAAACTAAGCGATTATATTTTCAATTCCTTCCTTCCACAACTCGCCCCCCCCCTTTCTCTCTCTCTCTCTCTCTCTCTCTCTCTCTCTCTCTCTCTCTCTCTCTCTCTCTCTTTCGAGGCAGGTAGTCTTAATTTGCTCACTTGAAAGCCGGGATGAAGTAAATACCTTTTCCCGTGCTTGAAATTTTTTAACAGAAGCTTTTTCTTCTAAATACATTTCTAGCATCCATTCCTGAACAACGGGAATAATTCCCGTGGTTTCCATTGTGAGATTGATTTAACTAATTATATTTATTTGTGAAAGAATTTTTGTTTATATTAAATCATGACTTAAATCCCGTTTTTATTGAACAATTCCTTACTACGAAAGCAGATAAATATCAATAATTTAATAACGAGGTTTATTTATATATATATATATATATATATATATATATATATATATATATATATATATATATATATATATATATATGGCGTATGTAATTAAGAGAACCAACGTGAATGCACCGACGAACTGACAAGACGTAATATTTAATGCTAACTCATAAATTTATGAGCACTGCAAACGATGCTCGCGCCGCTCTGCTGATCCAAATGGTCTCGAAACACAAGGGGTCATTACTCTGTGTCATATTTGCTCTCTCTCTCTCTCTCTCTCTCTCTCTCTCTCTCTCTCTCTCTCTCTCTCTCTCTCTCTCTCTCTCTCTCTCTCTCGCTAGCTAGCTATCTATTTGTCTATAGACATATTTATTTATTTTTTCTATCTATCTATAACTCTTAAAAGACACATGCACCAGAACTGAATTAATTTAAGCTCATTGCAGTACATATGAATTTAGCTTTAGACAGGTCAATCATGTTAGCACACAAATTAACAGAATCATAACTCAAATGCTCTCCATGTTTAATATCTTGAACGAAAAAACCTCTACATTAGCAATAGGCACAGTAAGTAATCACTGAATTATTAACAAAAAAATTCCTTTGCATGCTAAGCTGTTAAATATGAAAATCTAAATCATCAGAGAGAGAGAGAGAGAGAGAGAGAGAGAGAGAGAGAGAGAGAGAGAGAGAGAGAGAGAGAGAGAGAGATTTGAACTACAAATCATGGAAAGTTCAGAGATGCCTTATAAAGTATGTTCTATGTAAAAGAGTTAGGCTCAAATACGAAAGTATAAAAAAATAACAATAAACTGATAAACTGAATCTAAGGTTCTATAGCACCAAGGTACGGACAGCACTTGCAAGATAAAACCCAGCATGGTGGTTCCATTTAAAACATTAATGACCCCTAAAACATAGAATATCTTTACCAGAACCTAAAGACCCACCTTCAACCATACCAGATCTATGGTATCTGTTTACCCTCCCATACAAACCCCCTTTACACTTGCCACAGGGGCACAGTGGTCTCTGCCTGTCTGTCTGGCTTTAAACGACACTTTTACGGATTCTTTTGCATCTATTGCTGTCCCACAGGATGTGTCGTAAAGATGCCCTTTACGGTGTCAATTCCAACAACAGATTTTCCTCTCTCACTATCTCGCCTGCACTTCCACGACCGGCCGCCTTACTGTAAATCAATACTGACGGATTAATTTTGAGGGATATGCCATTTTTTGAGAAGTGGAGAGAGAGAGAGAGAGAGAGAGAGAGAGAGAGAGAGAGAGAGAGAGAGAGAGTTTTCTGAGGGTGGGAGATACCTTGTATTTGGAAGCGACCTTCTTTCTTTACCAGTTTTTGAGGGGACGAATAGTATTTCGAGGTAAGATCAATATTAAAAGTAGTGGCGTCAGTTTTACGGGACAATTCCTGTCGATAGCATGATGAAAAATTTGTAGGGCAAAAAAGCAGCTTCAGACTCCAGTGTCCCCATTTCAAACAGAAAGAAGAAGAAGCAGAAGTAGCAGCTCGTACAGCAAAACTTTAACAATAACAGGGTAACCTTTAGTAGACGAAAAGTGCTACTTGCTATAAGACCATTTTTAGTAGCCTTTTCTGGTAAACATTTACAGCACAACAATACCAAACACTGAGCAGTCATACACCGATAAAAAGTGCATACCACATTAACGACAAAGCAAAATAACAATAAATTTAGTTGAAATGTCAGTAGAGACTACTTTCGAAATAATTTATATCCACTTATTCATTCCAAAATAACTCCTAAATATTAATGGCGGCACTGTCTTTTTGGGTTCAAGCTTCCAGGCCACGTATGCCTGCACTTCCGGTCACTCACCAGGCTCATACAAATGAGGGCTTATGAAAGCTGGCATTCAGTTTGCGAGCGCCACCCATCAATCCGGGACATCAAAGTTCGGCGGAGCCGTAAAGCAAAGTTTAGAGGCTAAGGCGAGATATGTAAAGAAATTTGCAGAGGATATGGCGCGGACTGCGCAGTTTGCTCTTGAGCACAAAGGGAACTGATAGGGATATTAAGGGGTACTCACGAGAGGTTTTTGGTACTTAAGGCAGTCTCTGCCTCTTATGTTCTCCCAGCTGTAAAGAGGCGAGTCTATTGCTATTCTTCTGTGTCTGGTTCACAAGAACAGCAGGCGCAATAGCCATCAGACTTTTCTATTTAATTAAAAGGATTCGGGTCATAACACTTGGACAGAGTTTCAAGCGATAACACGTACCGATCGCCTTTCCAATTATTTGTGATCCATGTATGAAGAAATACAAATGAAATGAATTGCTAAAGAAATGAGTAAACATGATGGTCAAAACGCGAAAAAACTCCATATGTGTGTTATTTACAAATAACACCGAAAAGGCAAAATACGTGCTGCCCTGATGGTTGTTACATCTGATAGTTTTCAAGCAATTAATTAATTAATCACCTGAAACAAACAAACAAACCAGAAGTAGAAAAAGGCTGATTTAGCAGTTGGTACTGGAAACATATTTAGTCTTCAAGTGAACATAGGTTAGAGTTCATCTTTCTGATTCGGTAGCAAGGCGTTCAATTCTATGTTTAGGACTTTTTTGAACTTTTATCAAAATAATCCAGCAACTTATTATCGAGCGCCACTCTCGACTGAACTACTGTTAGAAAAACCTATATTAATGTATTCATTTAATTATTGTATTCATTCCAATCATTACAACGTGAATGGCAGACAAAAAATATTAAAAAAAGAAGACAAGAGAATTAGGAAAATATAAGGAATTTGGGCAAAACAAAACAAACAAAAAGAAACATGTCCATAAAGCCAGGAAAATACAGGAGGACTAATTGTCTAACTACATTTACGAATAAAAAGGTATTTTTACCAATCAAAAGAAAATGCAGAAAATGGAAGGTCTGTGCACATGAAAATGGCGTAAAGATAACTAGGTAGGATAATAAATCTCCCATTGAAAAAAGAATACACAAAATTACTTTTACGATGTTCCGTGAAATAAAGAAAATAATGAAAGCCGTCAAAAAACGAACATTGGCAATAAACTTTCCGAGAAAGACTGACTGACGTGAAATGTTATGTTAGAAAATCCTTGGTAGATAATTAAAAGGAACGGGATAGGTATGAGATGAAGTGAGGAACACGATAGACAACATAAATTGCGGAGAGAGAGAGAGAGAGAGAGAGAGAGAGAGAGAGAGAGAGAGAGAGAGAGAGAGAGAGAGAGAAAGTAAACTTCTAAGAAATATCAATGAAATTATGGGATGGTACATAGATGCTTCTTAGTAAGACTTGTATAGTTTTATTAAAACCTTTCAACTGTTAACAAGACTAAGGCCTACAGTGATTATTAAAGAACAAATAGGCTTGCCTCTCTACTCCCCTGAGAGAGAGAGAGAGAGAGAGAGAGAGAGAGAGAGAGAGAGAGAGAGAGAGAGAGAGACTGGAGGAAAATAAACAAAACTGAAACCAAAAGTTTATAATTTAGTATGAAGACAGATTAGTGAGCTGTTGCTTGTATGTGCCTTTCTAGTTTATTTCATATAACAAAAATTATAATTTCAATATAATGAAGTTCTACTTACGGTATAAGTAATAAAATGGAGAAATATTTCCTACTTTTTTCAACCAATAAAATAAACAGCTGGAATTTAATCAAGGTTTCTGTTACATGTAAAGAGAATCCTAAATTTCCCATCTTAAATTCCTAAAAGTTAACTGAGAGTCTATTAATATCTCACTAACTTCAGTATAAACAGGTTTCAAGTTCCTGTGTGAAAATAATTATAACACACAAATGCAAAAAAATTAATTAATGCACAAGTTTTATTTCAAAACTCTTTCATTCGCATCTATTTATCAGAAATATTAGGGAAATCTTAAACTCTACATTTCCTCTAATCACAGTTACAAACTAAGATTTATTTTATGAAAGATACGATACAAAGAAAGTACCAGACCAGCTTAGAAGGAGAGGGATCACTTGTCCAGAAAATAAAAAAATAAAAAAAAAATGAGTTTCAGTGAGGTAGAGGAGCAGGCCGATTTACTCCTTAATAATTACATTCTTGGTGACTATTGAAAGTTTTTAACATAACCTTGTATAAGCCTTATCATAAAGCATGTATGTACCTTACCATAACTTCGCCGATATTTCATAAAAGTTTACTTTCTATTTCGTAATGGTTCATTTTCAAGTAATCTACTTACCTCTGGATCACGAAAGTCATTTTTACTACATCTATTCCACGATAAAACACATTTCAAGATGTCAGACACAATTATGCTAATTAAGCAGAAGCCCGTGCCACTTTCAAGAGTAATTCGTAACTCTGTCTATGGGGACACATAAATTAAAATATATGGCCTCGTTTTCAGGGAACTGCACCAATTTTCAACGAAACTGGTAGTACTATTAAGTAAAAAGTTTGCAAGCGTAATCACTTCTAATTAAAGTACTGAGACCCCTCATACCATTAAAGCTTTCTAAAACTGTCCTACCGACGCAGTCTACAGAAGATTACAGCTTTAAAATCTCTCCTTAGTATCTTTAGACCTCTAAGATGAGAGCTCAATAAACCGAGAGATCAAATACTCATGCAAATCCCAAGTCCGGAAAAAATGGGAGGCCTATGCGCAAGACCAGAGCCCTCGCCTAAAAAATTACAGAAATAGCAACTTTAGCGTCCTGGAGAGTTCTGAAAGACAACGAAGACCACTGAGATATCCTTCTTGGATTATTTCTTATTCTCTAAAGAATTCACCTATAAAATATACAAAACGGACAAACGGACTTTTCCTTGCCAGGATGCTCACTCAGAGTAGAGACCCTTTAAAATGCAATTAAAACCATGACAGACAATGCTCTTAGTCTCGGATTTTTCTGATATTCCTTGCTTCAAGTATGTTTCAACGTTACCATAAGAAAGACCCCTGACAGATCCCTCTTGAACTATTTCTTATTCTCTAAAGAATTCGCCTACAAAGACTACATGATGGCTTGGCAGGGTGTTCACGTAAAGACCCTTTAAAATGCACTTAAAAGCAGACGGGTGGCGGGTAAGTACTCTTATGACTCGGATTTACTTAAGAGGGCATCTGCAAACAGACATTCCTAACTTTAATTATGTCTCAGTGTGGCCATAGAAAACAGGCTGTTTAGTCCCTAAATTAATTACGTAACAATCAAATTAATTTTTTTCCTTGTACAAAGTTATAGTTCCGTTAATGTGATTCCTTGATGTACGTTGACAAGTGCTCAAGTAAAGGACATATAGTCGTATATGTCTTCCGTATTTACTTAAACTTTAAGTAGAGTTTATTTACTCAGGAATAAATATTGCAAGATTTTGTCAGTTTTACGTATCACAAGAATAATCCTTTGTTCCTATGAAGACTTATGCAATAAACTATGCACCTAGCAGTTACTGAACTGAATTCAATTGAATATAGAATTTAGGCCCAAGGCCAAGCACTGTGACCAATGAGGTCATTCAGTGCTGAAACGGAAACTGACAGTTAAGTTTGAAAGGCGTAACAGGAGGAAAACCTCGCACTTGCACTATGACTCAGTTGTTGGGAGAGGGTGGAAAGTAAGACGGAAGAAAAAGAATATGAAAGGAAGTACAGTAAAAGGAACGAAAGGCACGCTACAAAGAACCTTAAGTAATGCCTGCAGTGCACCGCGTGAGGTGCACTGACGGTATTACCCCCCTACGAGGACGGAGAAGAGCTCAGGGACTGACAACCTCATCATAAATTATTTGTTAAGAGAAGAAAATTACTCGATGATAAACAGAAACATCCCTTAATCTATTTCCGCAACAGTCGATCTGGTCTTAATGTTGTAGTTACTTGGCAGTTTTTCATAAGATGGTCATCAGGCTGTACCGAATGTCATAACTGGTCAATAATCTTACATGAGATAATAGTCATACTACGCTCCGTTTCATATCTTAAATATTTAATAAAATCTTCCATAATAATTATGAAAGCCATATACTCCTCTACGACATAATGCTTAACCACTTCATATCTAAACTCCTCTTACTGAAATTAGAAATCTATTGTCACTATTTTCTTGATGAATGTTTACCTAATATAAGAAAAATAAAAGTCAAGAAAATAACAATAAGAAACACTGAAACAGATTTCACTTAGAATCACGTTTTATACGTCTTTATCGCAAGGTGCTGCACAAATGGAATGCATTACATAAAAAATATGAAGATCGCATTAATCCTCAAAATAGTAGCTTAAGAATGAAATGTCTGATATATATATATATATATATATATATATATATATATATATATATATATATATATATATATATATATATATATATATATATATATAAAAATATATACACTTATATAAATATATATACACACATACATATATATTATATTTATATATATATATATATATATATATATATATATATATATATATATATATATATATATATATAAAAAAGGAATAAAGGATAAAGTATTATTAGATCTACGAGTTCCGCAGCGCAACCAGCAACGATTTTAAAACGAAAAGGATTTCTACATTCCTGGATGTAAATTCTCCTTCTACAACTCCACTGACATAAAAACTGAAGAAACAAAAGCCATTTCAACAAAGTGAGAGAAAACAAAAAACGTGCTAACGTCAATAAGCTATTTTCATGGTGTATCCAATAGAATATAACGCACAGATAAAAATGAAATATGGTTGGCACGACGTAGGAATAAAATCGGGAATGATGTGGGGTGCAGTACTGGAATGGGGCGGAAAGGGAGGGTGTTGGGGACGGGGTGGTAGGTAGATGGGACCTCAACCCCAAGAGGCCTCCCCTACGTTCGGAACAAACCAAACACTTTACGAATCGTTTGAAAAGTAGACAAACGAGATTCGGCGAGGTCAAATGGGCCCCAGGGGGTCCTACAAAAAGATGGCAGTTATATTTCAGGGGGTTCTGTTATATTACGTCTCCGGGAGGAACAAGTTCGGGAGCGTATGGGAATTCTTTTTTTTTTTTTCGCTCTCTTTCTCTTTGGCACAATAGCTGCTGAATGTGGGAGCGTACTAACTGTAGATAGACAGAGAGCGACTGATTCACATTGTATGAAGTTGTTTCCCTTAAGAAAGATGTCCTTCAGATGAGAAAATGGCTCATTCATTCTATATGTGTTAAATCAAGGCTAAACACCCTCCTACAAATACTACGCTATACACAGCTATTCCCCAGGCAACAAAAATTCATATACTTCTGTATTCGACTTTACCTTACAAAAAATTCTGGACATCCAAGATATTTAGAATATTGTTATGAGGCCTCCACCATCCAAAGCACTGCAATTTCTAGGTTTCCGTTTCCTTTTCCCTTTAACAACTGCAGTTGGCTTTGCTATCTCATTTTTAACTTCTACAGATTTCTATATTTCTCAACATTTAAATTTACAAGTCACATACACTACAAACAATTCATCTCAGAAGCTTTAACACACTTTTTTTTTCATTTTCATTTAACATCCACACTTCCCTTCCATAAAGGAGAGTTGGTTTTGCAAGTTCTTCATATATACCCATCTTACCTTCCAGACACTCTTGAAGTCTCTTCCCAATCTTCTGCACACGCCCTGCTGCCTCTCTTTATTCACCTCTTCTGTGACTCACCTAATTATGTTTGTATGTATGTATGTATTAAAATGAATATACCGTGCAAAAATAGGAAAACTAGAAACAATTATGACAAAAATAATATAAATACCCAGACTGACTAACTACATCTTGCAAATAATATAATTAACCAATCTGGGTGCTTATATTGCTTTTATCATCATTGTTTCTACAGTTTTCATACGCGTGTGACATATTCATTTTACATCTTTCAAACAACGCGAACAGACAAAAGCCGAGACCACTAGACACGAGACAACGAAAACCTACGTACGGAACATAATATACACAAAGGCCTTTATATCCTTTTTATAACATCACTCGACTTCAGATTGAAAAGGAAGACTCCTCAATGCACAAAATCCTTCCGCTTAATACCTCGACCATCCCTCCCCAACTCCTCTGATTCTTCTCCCACTTCCTCCTCCTCTTCCGACCTTCCTCTGATATGCCTCTCTCGCGCTCCCTCGAGTGTCAGTGGAGATGATAGTACGGTAAAAAAGTTCATCAAGTGCCGTTATATTAAGGTAAAAGAGTTTTCTTAACGATATCTCCAGTCTCGTTTCTCTTTAGGCAAAGAGGCTATGAGTCAGGTTTTATGCGTGTGCGTGAGAGAAGGAGGGTGTAGGTGTGCGTGTGTTTAAGTGAATGAGTGTGTGTGTGTGTGTGTGTGTGTGTGTGTGTGTGCATGCGACGTTGAAGAGGATAATATATATCATGGATTAGCTTCCTTAAATAAGCTCGTAAGTTCTCTTATTTTTAATAATTTATTTATTTTATTTATTCATTCACTTATTTTGATAAGTTGGTAAGGACGCAAAATCAAATGCCTTTAAAAGGGTCGAAAATAAAACGAATAACGTGATTAAAAGAGACAGACAGGGTATAAATAAAACAGTCTTACAAAAAGATAATGTAAAAAAAAAAAATGGCAAAATCAGGAGCAGATAAGAAAATCCATAACATAAGAGATGAAGAGGGGGGAATGAACGTCGTCACCAAATAAATGGTTTGAAATTTCACGTGCATAATCTTCTCACTAAAATGCAATTACTCTTAACAGAGCCTCATTAGAGGAGGTAGCCTTAATCTAAATGGATCACGTGTAGGTTCAATCTATTATGAAATTCAATTAGGAGAGCGAGAACACCTTTGGGAATATGATAACATTCAACCATACTTGAAATGAAAGTATATTTTCCTTCTAATTCAGGTGACAATATATCTGACCATTTTGTTATGTTCACAAAAAATAGTGACTTATTAATACTTTACTCTGAAAATTGGACAATGCTCTTTCTCCCTCATCCTCAGCTTATTTTCTTTTTAATTTAAGTGAAAATATATATTATCTTTCAGATATGTTCACGAATACGCTGACTCTTACCAAATCCATTGTTCTGAAAATTAGACAATGTCTTTTCTCCCTCATCCTCAGTATGAGTCATTTTCTTAAGGTATAACTTTAATTTTGGGTTTAATTTTCAATGTTGGTCTATCTTTTCTTTTCTTTGATTTTTCATTACAGTTGAATAGGACAAATCAAATTACATAATACCGCAAATGTCTTTGTCAACTTCACATCCAAAGACGCTTTTTTCTTATCACCTTTGGCGTAAAATGACTTTCACAAACGAGTCGACTCGTCTAATCTCAAATGGATGAAAGTGATCTGCTGGAACAGCGAGACGTCGGAGTGAAACAGCCAATAGCAAGAACTTCGGTTAATTGATGGTTAATAGCGGGATTCGCTTGGGGTTCGTGTTGTAGTTCAATCATAGAGACAGGCACAGAGATACCAATGAGAGAGAGAGAGAGAGAGAGAGAGAGAGAGAGAGAGAGAGAGAGAAAAGCATTCCGTAAAATAGATTTCCGTCAATGATTATGGACACAACGATTCACAGCAACGCAATCATGATTTTTTAAGAGAGAGAGAGAGAGAGAGAGAGAGAGAGAGAGAGAGAGAGAGAGAGAGAGAGAGAGAGTGCAATTCCGTAAAATAGGTTTTTGTCAGTGGTTAAGGGACCTAACGATTCACCGACACAATCATTATATCTTTAACAGAGAGAGAGAGAGAGAGAGAGAGAGAGAGAGAGAGAGAGAGAGAGAGAGAGAGAGAGAGAGAGAGAGAGAGAGAGAGAGGAGTATTCTGCAAAAGAGATTTTTGCCAGTAATTAGAGACCCAACGGTTCACCGAAACTCGCATAATATTTTTGAGAGAGAGAGAGAGAGAGAGAGAGAGAGAGAGAGAGAGAGAGAGAGAGAGAGAGAGAGAGAGAGAGAGCGAATCCTTTATATCTAAAGCGAATTGGGTCCCGATTCAATTATACCTTGGCTATTAAATTGCTAATATCATACCAGCCTTCACTGAACACCCTTCAATATCCAGCATTCCAAACTATTTTCTAATATCCAGTTCATATAGAAAACGATCTGAAGTTAAGCTACCAGTTGTATACATATATATCCTCGTGTGTACATATATATATATATATATATATATATATATATATATATATATATATATATATGTGTGTGTGTGTGTGTGTGTGTGTGTGTGTGTGTGTGTGTGTATGTATGTATATAAAACATATATGTATACATATAAATATATATATAAATATATATATAATAATATATAACATATATGTTTATATCTATACAACACAGACTAATTCCAGACAGCATCTTCCCATGTACATGTTCTATTCCGTGGTTCATTTACTCATTAACATCCCATTTTGCATTTGCTTCCTTATTGAATTTATTCTTATTCTCCCTAAAATTCTTACTCGTCTTCTCCCGACCTCTAGGTTTATTACCTCTCTTCCTTTCTCCCACAGGTATATACTGTATATAGAGGTTGGACAGCAAGACGGAAGAAAGGAAGCAAGAGACGAGGCAAAGTAAAAGACAAAAAATGTGGGGACAACAAGAGGGGGAAAAGGGACGGTGCAAACACCCTATGGCAATGGCTACGTTTATCATGTCTTTTGCCCTGAAAAAAAGACCCAGCTTCAGCAACTAAAGGTCTTCGTCTTACTAAGGAAATTAAAAAGAGAACTAATGAAATTTGGCTAGCTGACAAAACAAAACAGACGTAACTGGGTTATCTTGACACTATAACTAAGTTATAGTATTTCGTGTATTCTAAACACAGTCCTGTGCCCCTTCTTCCGCTGGGGTACCTTAAATTTGCTCCACGTGTGCGACATGAACAAAAGGTTTTACCATTCGGCGCTGAGTAGAAAATTCTTCACGGGTTTTCAGTATGGCCAAATGGATCTCATGCGTTTGCCTTTACAGAACAGTTCTTTGGTCATGATATTTTTAATATTTATGAACAAATCGAAAATATCAAAAACATACAGTTATTATAATATTATATTTCTCAAGTTGAATTGGATATTGACAAATCACAAAAGGCTCAATCTCGAAGAATGAAGGGAGAGCAGTGCTAAGAAAGTCTTCGAGCACTGGACAAGGAGAGTTAGAATGAGATTAAATAATAGAAAAACTATTAAGAATACTTAATACACTGAAAATTAAATGAGAATCCTTAAAGAACGAATGATGAATTGCATGACCCTTTTCAAGATGTAAAAAAATGATAGATCTTCGAAAAACCAATGAACAATTTCGAGATCCCTAGAGAACATAAAAGAACGTACTTTTCTTTAATACCGGCAATCAGTTAAAGACACTATAAAAGAAAAGCAAATTAAGGATTAATAAAGAGAATAAAAATGAATATACAATACGGATATACTGCAAGGAATGTAACATGAACCGGAGAATATAGGAAAATTGTATATTCTCTCCCCCAGCAAATAAATGATGGAAAAGCAACAAGAATTCAGAGACTAACTGAATTGGAGAGGGATGTGCCACCCACATCACAAAGATGATGGAGGATGCTCAAGTCAGTAAGTTTTTTTATATCAAAAATTATCTTTTAGTGACTTTGTTTTATTGATTTATGCCTTTATTAGGGTGTAAGGTCATCCCATGGAGATTAAAGATTTATTCTAGGCCATCCTATATATTTTTTTTAAATTGTATTATGTAAATTATGATATTTGGTTTTAATTTTTTCTGACAGATACTTATTTTGACAGATAGGTACTGATCTCTCCCATCTTTCTTTCACAAAAGTTGTTATCCATAACAGTCGACTAACAATCAAGAACATTATTCTCTACATAGTCAACAGAGACATACAGGGGTTTTAAGAAACATGCCTAGCCCTATATCGTTTCATTCTTAGGCTACGAGATAGGGAAAGAATAAATTTCTGGAGCAAGAACACAGAAACATTAAATTTTTTTGCTTAAACAGAATTAAAATGTACTTTTAAGAACACTTTTCAGTTTCTCTCAGCATATATTAAGAGATTCTATAAAGATTACATTTTACTTTATACATACATACATACATAAATGTATACTTTAACTATCTAATCGGGGATGTACCGGCGTGCAGAAAACTTCCAGGACGTCGAACGCCACTATATACATCTGCACCATTTACATCTATCTTGCACACACTCGAGCGATTCCTGTATATTAAGGGTCCTTCTTTCTAATGCCTCTCAAATACCATCTACCCAACCCTTTCTAGGTCTCCCTCTCTTAAAAATTCTGGATTATCCAATCTTTTCCCCTAAAAGATGGTCGCCCCTCTTCCCATACGACCAAAAATTCTCAAACCACTGAAATATCCTTACCCCTACGCTAACCTTTCTCTCTCTCTCTCTCTCTCTCTCTCTCTCTCTCTCTCTCTCTCTCTCTCTCTCTCTCTCTCTCTATAGGATACGCTTATCAGTTGCCTGAAACCGAATGGTGAATATACGAAGAGGATTTCAACTTCCGTGGCAAGATTCGGATACAAACATGTAAAGTTCCAGCTAGGGCGCACTAACACGTCGAGCTACGATGAAACAAGTCTCGCTCAGTTCATGTGTACAGTATATACACCTGTCGAATTCAGAAGCTATTACTAAAGCCGAATGAGGCATATCTCGACCACTGTATCGAAGTGATTTAGCGGTCATTTTTTTTTGCTGAAATATATACAAATACACACATACACACACACACACACACACACACACACACACACATATATACATACATATATATATATATATATATATTATGTATATATAAATATACATGTGTATATATACAGTATATATAAATGCACGTAAAATTAGTCTAATCCTTCGGGCCAGCCCTAGGAGAGCTGTTAATCAGCTCAGTGGTCTGGTTAAACTAAGGTATACTTAACTATGAGCATCTCACCAGATGTGTATGTATTTTTAACATCTTCCTAAAGAGGAATCAGGCTTCTAGTGATAAGCATGAGTCTTTCCTTCATTCACCAAGATTTCAAAAAGGGGAAAAAAATAATAGTATTCCAAAGGTGTACTGAACCTACTGTAGGTACACAACACAACGCAAGGAAGAGGAGATACATTGACCTGACTCACTCTTGCGCTCTCTCTCTCTCTCTCTCTCTCTCTCTCAATCATCTCAGAATGCTTTTCCATTTTCCATTCCCAACCAAATAACCTCTCCAATGTGACTTTCCTTATATCAAGAAGGATTCAGAGTTATATTCGCAGGTCAGGAGCCTTAGCCCTCCCTTCCTATCCACAGGGCCATATCCACACCCCCCACCCCCTCGGTCTCTCTTTGACGTTTGGCAGCATATGCCGAGAAACGTAAGATTAAATGGGGTAAGAATGATCGCATTGGTATTTTACGCGAGTCCCTATATTGATATTTCCTTGAGGTTGACTGTAAGGTGGAACTTAATTCTTTTTAAATAAACCTAGTCATCTTTATTTAATTGGTTGCCGAGTAACTGTGCGAGACTGTTCCCGAGTGATCTCATTCATTTCCATTTCAAAGGGAAGTTCATCTGAAATATCTTTATTCCATTTTCAAATGAAAATGACTTCTATTTTCGATATTATCGTCGATACTCGTCACCTGAAATCTTGTTATCTAATCATAATTTGCCCAGCAATTTGTTGATTTAATATACAGCCAGGCCTCTGGAAAGTGAATGCATAAATATACATAAGGCCTAACACAATGGTAGTACATTAGGTTCAAGTTGGCTGGACCCGCGGTTCGATTCCAGTTTGCGCGCGGTGATCGAATCGGGTGCCAGCGTCGGCTGGAAGTCAAAAGAATGGGCATGGGACTGACTGCCATACCCTAAATGACTTGCTGAGAACGGGATAGCTGACCTCTTTATGGTGCAAGCCTTTAAAAGGAAAAAGTCTATGGTAATGTGTGTGTGTGTGTGTATATATATATGTATATATATACAAATGTATACAAATATATACACATACATACATACATATATATACATTTATATATGTGTATGTATGTATATATATACATACACACATACATACATACATACATACATACATACATACATACACACTCCCCTTATTACTCCTTCAGAAGGACATCCGTTAACGCATCTCTCTCGCTCTCTGGGTAGTTAATCCATTTTTGCCCGCGCGTTAAGCCGCAGTTAAACCATTCCATAAACGCCAAACTTTCCTACTTAGCCCTAGCTTAACTAAAGCGAACATGAACTTCCTCTCAGTTCTTTTATCTCAGAATTCTTCCGAAATCACCTGGTAGCAACAGTTAATAATAAATGCCAGAAGCGCATCTTTTAATCTCTTTTTCATTCTTGACATTGAGCATGGTGTAATCATGCTTTTTTTTTCTTCGTTTTTTTTTTTGAAAGCGTTGCAGATGTGAGCGTTGCGAGGCATTACCGAAACTCTTGCTTGATCCTGGCTAAGAATTTTCAGTTCTCAATTTTTCACGTTTACTCTGCTTCCGGCTTCAACTGTTATTAAACAAAGGGAACAGGCGTTTATTGCATCATTTCCGGGAGCTGTTCTAGTGCCTCTCTCTCTCTCTCTCTCTCTCTCTCTCTCTCTCTCTCTCTCTCTCTCTTACGCTAATACCTTCGAGTCTTCAGAAAAGTGTTATGTTTTTTTATCCTGGGAACTTCGGGTCGTCCATTTGAACATGTCTGGCAAAGACAGAATTTTATGCGAAAGTTCGGATGAACTGAGAAGAACAAATTGAAATTCCTGTCAATAAAAACTATTCTGTCTTATTAATGAATAAAACGGTCAAGATTGTCTTTATTTTTTTCAAAGCTACCGACTCTGGTTAAAAAGGTGAACTTAAATTAAGGAAATGAAATGCGTTACGCTCGAGAGAAAGAATCTTGAGAACATATCATCTGTACAGAAGCCACTTGACCCACCTGTTTATTTTCATTTACGGTCTTTCATTTACCCTTCAGCCTACTAATGATTACATAATTGACATTTTAACCAAATTTGAATAGTTTAAAAGAAAAACCAAGAGATAACATCAACTATTATGAGTACCATTATAAGAGCACCAATCGACCGTACTCGAACCATACTGGAGTGATTCTTTTAATAATAATAATAATAATAATAATAATAATAATAATAATAATAATAATAATAATAATAATAATAAAATCCTTGTGGATCTTGTTTGTCCTCCCCCAGGTGACTGTAGGGGAGACGTGACACAGCCACCCACCCCATGCAAACCGGTTTGTCCGCCCCGGGTGGGGGCATGGCGGGTAGGGAAAACGGGAGGGTGGGGGGAGACTCCACCCTCCTCCTGAAAATCTGTTTGTCAGCCCCGGGTGGGGGTGGGTCGGCAGGGGATCGGGAGGGTAGAAGAGACAGCAGCGCCGAAATAATAATAAGAAGCTTTGTTTTAGCATAAGCCATATACATTAATAATTTTTGGTGACTGGAATTATTGTTACGAGAGCAATTGCATCGTAACTCTTTAGAAAAAAAACAACAGCACTGACAGCTTCGCCATCATGCTATAAACGCGTATCTCACATCAGGATGATGCTAAAAGGCAAAGAACGTTAATAAAATCTCTCCTCGTGCTGTGAGTCATTCTAATCTCACAAAACTTTGCTTGATGCTTTATGTATATAGAAAGACATTGCCTTATTATTTTGGGTGACCATAGCTGATTCTATTCTCATCCATTCATATTAACAGATTGTGGGGACGATTTATTTCCTTTGATTCAAACGTTCCTGTTCAGTACATCGCAGAAAATACAGGTCACATAGCATTTAGCCACTTTAATTTCTAGTCTACCTTACCTCCATGACTACTCCCGAATAAAGACAGAACCCTAAGGTATTTTCACGAATGAATACGAATGAATTTCCACACCCCTTCATCCACATTTACTCCGGCTTGAAGCGTTACTATTTAGGTCACAGAAAATCTATTCCATATAACATTTGAGTTATTATGTATTTTGCTCTTCCTCATCAGTATAAAGAGGTCGACGTATTATCAAGGGCGGCATGGTATGAATTTCCACGCACCCCTTCATCTGAAACAGTTCATGACAAAAGACATCTATATTGCTGGAATTATACAGTTACTATTCAACCTAACAGCAAAATTTATATTTTTCGACTCAGTTCTTCTATTTCATTTTCATACGGTGCCAGACAACTCCTAACAACGAATTTATCCACTTATTGGTCTCACTTTTCAAATTTAACATATAAGTTTCATTCCAGGGCATACTTCTATTAGAAGCATGTTAAATAATTTTACATAGTAGCCATACTCGAAACGGTAAACAGAATTAACTTTATAAAATAAAAACGACCCCCAGTCGACATTTATACATAAACTATAATTTTTCTCTTTCTCCGTAAACACACAGATACTTACATGGATGCATGTGCGCGTACACACACACACACACTCACGCAGACATACATACATACATACATACATACATACATGCATACACACACACATACATATATATATATATATATATATATATATATATATATATATATATATATATATATATATATATATATATATATATATAACTAACTCAAGACTGACAATGATGGAATGTGAGAAACACAAGTTCCGTAGCATTAGTCATATGATTAATGATTAATGACGCAGGACTAACTGACAAGTGTCAATTTGCATTAACGAACACCTTTTGGCAGCTGGGAGGACTGGGTAACTCATATATATGACCCACAACCGGATTCGCTTTATATATATAAGATATTTAAAGAGTTTTCCGACCTAATTCTTGTAAAAACGATTATGATTCTCTCCAGAAATAATATCCATTAAAATTATTCATTTAGAAAGATGGGAAAGGTAGTGACGAAGATCAAAATAAATACAAAACAGGAGAACATGTTTTTCTTTTGTCGCTGAGCATACACAGAGGAAAATGCATTAGCTCTTGACCCCCTTTGGAGAAAAGAACCACACACTTTAAATAAGCAACTGTAAAACGTCACAAAACGTTAGCCACGTGACCTAGCAAACAGTCCTCTAAATAAGAGAGAGAGAAAGGGACCCCGACAGAAAGAATAATCCTTACAGCGAGCCTAAGGAGCTTCCCATACAATACTTGTTCAATCAACCTTGCAACATTTAAGCAAATATTGTCTGACAGAAAAATATCCTATGAAACATCAAAAATGAGATTGGATGTTGTTAAGACACAAAGAGAGAGAGAGAGAGAGAGAGAGAGAGAGAGAGAGAGCAATCTGTGAATGTTACTAGGCATCCCTCTAGTAAAGTCAGACAGAACATATTTGGTTGAGAATGGAGAATGGGAAAGCATACTGAGATGATAGGGAGACAGAGAGAGAGAGAGAGAGGCCAGTGCCCCAGCCAGACGGTATCTTGGCCATACTGCATCCTGTATTCCAGGTTTATCATTCTCTGTCCCAGTCCCAACATGTCATTCCAGCTTGATGCATTTGATTTTCTTGGGCATATTTTGCAAAAATAAAAAGGAAAGAAAAAGTAAACAAGATAAAAATAACATGTCACAGGAGATTTTTTTATTTGTTCTTTTTTTTTTTTGAGAGAGAGAGAGAGAGAGAGAGAGAGAGAGAGAGAGAGAGAGAGAGAGAGAGAGAGAGAGAGAGAGAGAGAGAGAGAGAGAGAATATGTTAGGGGTTATTTGTTACAGACTCAATTCAGCGAGCACTGCAATCTGGCTGGTTCTCATACAGCTAAATCAAATTCCAACAGGAAGTATAAATCTACTTACAAAATCTTAACTGTATCGACATTTTAAGTGAACTCTTTTAACTGAATGAAGATATTTCTCCAAACTAATGAAACATTAACACCCGGTTTTTTTTTTTTTTTTTTATAAATTTCCATCTTACCAACAAATACATATTTTCGAAAGGTGAACACAAGATGTAATTATTAATTATGATTAAGTACCATGCAAGACGAAAATCTGCGTAGAAGGAAAACATTCTATCTAAGCAAAGTGGCTCGGCGCTGAGAACGTAAGGTGTGAACAGCAGACTCGTGAAGAATGGAGCAGACATTTTATGACGTAGCCGAGCTTGCTTGCGTGCGCGCGTGTGAAAGTTTGCATGCGGTCGTTTATCTGCTGGGTTGGTATGAGAGTAGCTTTGGGATTTGGGCGTGCTAATATCTGAGGAGATATTAAATGGACCCTGGGAAAGACCAGATGGACCGAGGGTAGGTTTAAAGGGCGGAACGTCTGAATGGAAGGTGTAGTGACGTGTTTTAATACGATTAGTTAAATGGAAATAGCAAAAGATTATTTTAGAGCTCAGGATTTTTTTCCTCCTTTATTTTAGCCAGATGAAGATCTTGGATTCCGGCCTTAAGGAATAGGACTGGGAGAGAGAGAGAGAGAGAGAGAGAGAGAGAGAGAGAGAGAGAGAGAGAGAGAGAGAGAGAGAGAATGATAAAGGAAGGAAAGAACAGCATCTCATCCGACAGCAATTAATACACTGTACTCCCCATTTACTATAACGTGCCTAATTTTCCAAAATCTCCTAAAATTCTAAAAAAACAAGATATAAAACCCCAGCGCATAAAAACAGCAGGGGTTTCTTGACCGAGAAATTCGAAGGAAAATCTGAAAAAAATCTAATGACTGGTCACTTGAAAACATCCGTCCAATTAAAACTAGACAGAAAACGTTACCTTCTCATCAAGAGACCAAAGTGTGTCTTACACATCAATGGAAAACGTTTACAAGACACAAAAATAAAATCGCATATTTGTGATTTCAAAACATCCAAAAGAGCACCATTTTAATAACAGCTAAATGCAAACGTTCTCATTGATGTGTAAGACACATTTTGGTCTCTCGATGAGAAGAAAACGCTTTCTGTCCAGCTTTAATTGGATGGATGTTTTCAAGTAACCTGTC
>NC_089754.1:38989770-39009770 GCF_040412425.1 Macrobrachium rosenbergii | reverse complement strand
CCCTTTTGATGTCTTTATTAAGTTAAACCATTTCTAGTCTCGGTAAGCTGAGCGATTTCACTTTTATCATTTTACTTTTTTTCACCTTTGATGTCTTTATAAACTTAAACCATTTCTAGTCTCGGTAATATAAGCGATTTCACTTTTATCATTTTACTTTTTTTTCACCTTTGAAGTCTTTATAAAGTTAAACCATTTCTAGTCTCGGTAAATTGAGCGATTCCACTTTTATCATTTTACTCTCTTATTTCCACTTTTGTCGAAGCTCAGAGCATTTTCATTTCATTAATCTGAGAGATTTCTCTTTCATCATTTTATTGAGTTGCCTTTGAATGTTAAGTTCATCTGAGTATAAACCTTATTCGTAATGGTTTCAGTGGTCTGCGTTGTTACCTTTCAAGAATTTCCCCTTTCTTTAAGAAAGGCGCTTTCGCGTTTATCTTTCCAGTCTCTTTCTCTTTCTTAAGCAGTTCGTTTTATCATGAAGACCAACTGTAAAAATTTTCTTCAACTTTCGTCGCAGTTTTTTTAAACAGAATCAGTATCTATTTTTAACTCATCAAAGGTAATGGCAAGATTAATCACTTATATTGATAACACGTGGCAAATAAAAACATCTAACACTTTTTACAACAAAGACTTGCAATTTCTTATCTTTAAAACCAAGGAAACCAACACCACAAACACTGAATTGACAACATCAATGAAGGCAGCTTAATGTCCTGAAATGACACATTTTCTGCGTTTCTTTGATTCGTTTGCTTCACTTTCTGGAATAATTGCATAGGGGTAAAGGTTGTCACTTTCCTGAATCGAGAAACACTGTTCAGTGACACTTGGCGAAGTTTCTCACATCCTCGGCACAGAGAGGTCTGGAAAGAAAAGAAGACAGCAATGAAATTAAATCATAAACCACATGAATTAATGGCATTAATAAGTATTACAAAACGTTAAGTAACTTCAAACTGAAATTAAATGCTTGTAGTTTTCCAATGTGTAATATATTATTTACATTCAGAAGTACACAATTTTTTGGTAAAATTAAGTGAATCGACCTCATTATGAAAATAAGCACCAGCACTCCGGGAAAAATTCATTAAAATGCACAAATCCAGCAATGGAAGGTATTTGTCATCAAGATATCCTTATGTAATAGAACGCTAACTCATAATTTGTCAACTCAAGGACAAGAGACGTCATCAGCGATCTTTCTTCGCGCAACTAAAGAGGCTTCTCTGTTTGAACTGCGAGATTAGTCCTATCGGATATGTTTCCAGACCACGAGAATAAAATCACAATCCTGCATTAGAAACATAATCAACTAAAGCTGTAACAGTAGAGTTATATTGTATAGGACATTCTGGAGGAAATTTTTTCCTTGATAAGCTAAGCCTTTACCACGTAAACTACAGCTGGTTTTAGCCAAAACGACAGAAAGTCGGGAGTTCCAATATATTCATAACATCCTAATTTAAACGTACTTACGAAATACCTATCAAGTTAATACTTGGTCAAACAGAAATTTGGCAACTACCCTACATTCATAACATCCAAACTGATAAAACGTATTTACAAAATAGATACTATCACGTATATTACTTGGCTCAATGCATAATTTCTGCTCTTTGGCGTATCAAAACTGCCAAATTACCGCATTAAACGACTTTGCCTTTTTGACAACAACACATTCAGGAACCCTAAGATGTATAAAAAAAATCATACAAGTGACAAGGCCTTAAGGAGACAATGACCCACAGGCTCTTCTAGTTCTGAAAAGTCTCTCTCTCTCTCTCTCTCTCTCTCTCTCTCTCTCTCTCTCTCTCTCTCTCTCTCTCTCTCATTTCACAAGCCTAACGTTCCAAAAACAGTGAGAAAGGTTCTCCCTCAGACAGGTAATTCCGTTATACGACGGTATCCCATAAAATTCTTTCACGGAGTTATGTCCCCCATAAAATAAAATGTCTTATGACACCAAATATTTTTTTCTCTCTCGGTTTACGACCGAAAGGATTGTTTACATTTTCATCAAGGGGAGGAAAATGGCTTAATAAATATCCATATGGTTAGCTATTGCTAAAAATTCCGAATGTTGTCTCTGGGATCTTATTTTTATTTGTTATTATTATTATTATTATTATTATTATTATTATTATTATTATTATTATTATTAATTTGAAAAGAAACCTGCTGCAGGGATAAATGTTCACTTCTAGATAAAAAAGCTAGATCAAGACCTTCACAAGAAAAGTAAGATGAAATACAGCATTTTAACAAAACGGGTAAAAAGACAGTCAATCAATCTAATTAATTAGTATATATACAAATGGATAGTAAAAGATGACCAATGAGCAAGAACTTTAGGAAAAATGAACACTACGTCTAAAGAGAACACCGCAGTTCCTCTAGTTTCATATCATTATCATAAACAACATTATCAATAAATTGGTAATATCACTATAAATAACATTATCAAGACTGTTCCACAATTTTACATTTAAGTGCATTCAAGTCTCCGCAGTACTGGACGATGTGACCGTATGATGACAAAGCAGAGAAGAGCAGACACATTTAAAGTTTAATAACATCAGTCGAAGATGGAACCCTCTTGAAGAAATTTCCACAACATTAGCCGCCTAATACCCCTGCACAGAAAGCTTATCGCAGTGTGTAAACACCCGTCCCCACCTTAAAAATATATATATATATTCACCCATATTATAGGCCTTTTTCTCTCTCCTAAAACCTCTGCATTATACACTCTTCTCGAAATGAAAACATTCAGTAAGTTAGAAAAAGTTTGATAAAATGCCAAAAGATGAACGAGCTGGTTCTAGAAAAGGTAGTTGCACGGAATAAATACTTTGCAGAAATATATGAAATCTAAAATTAGCTTTCTGATGGATTTTGTTGATTATGAGAAGTAACAGATTCGACAACATCGACACACCAAAAAATATGGAAGGTCTTATGTCACCATAGTGATCCCATTAATATACGAAACTAATAGGAAATATCCGTGAACCAAGACTACGAAAACTTCATGCTGATGAATCCTGGTTAAGTGTATTTACAGTAAATGGTGGGGTGCTACAAGGGGAGTATTACGATACCTTTTCTTTAGGCCGTTCACGTAATTCTTACAATGAAAAACTGATAACAAATGGGTTCCGTGTACAATTCATGTCTCTTAACAATCTTTTTCACACATCCCACTACCTTCCTTGCTTCGCTTACTCTGTGACTCACCTCTTAACCTATCATCACCTTGGGTCACAAGAGGCCACTGAGGGGATCTGAGGTCAACATGGGTCACAAAATGTCACCAAGGTGAACTGAAGTCATGTTTGGTCACAAAAGTTCATCTATGTAACCTGAGGTCATCTTGGGCCACATGAGGTCACCAAGGTTACATGAGGTCATCTTTGGTCACAAGAGGTTACCAAGGTTACATGAGGTCACCTCGAGTCACAAAAGGTCACCAAGGCGACATGATGTCATCATGTGTCTTCAGAAGACGACAAAGGTAAAGGGGAGAATTAAGAAATAACCCACACGGCAACTACGTAAGATCATTAAATTCTGAGCCAGATTTCGTGAATATTAATTTTCCACGCATTATCTGATGCAAGAAAACAGCGAAGTCCCACACCCGATCATATATAACAATATTTTCAAATGAACCAGGGATTAACGAAAACCGATGGAGTTGCATATTCAGTGGAGCTTACCTGCATTAATTTACAGAGAGAGAGAGAGAGAGAGAGAGAGAGAGAGAGAGAGAGAGAGAGAGAGAGAGAGAGAGAGAGAGAGAGAGAGAGAGAGATGGGAAGGGAAATGACAGCCAACGATTCTTTACCTATTTACATGTAAATTCAGGATTAATTTGTTTTCAACTTTTCGCTAATCTTTATTTTCATTTAATTTCGAAGTGCATGAATCTACAAAAACTACATACATAAAGAAGCTGATGAGACTTCCGTCTAAATCTCAAAGTCAGAGTCGGTCTCATACCATCTACCTAACAGCGTTGGAGACATGTCCTATACAGAGACATGCAAACTACGCCGCTATTGAGCCCGGCTTCTTTCTCCCAGAGTTCAACTACAAGCTAACTGCCATTACCCATTTACATCAGGATCGACTTATGGAACGGCAGACAGGATTCGAACTCCAGCCCTGGCAATTGTCAGCTTAATGCTCTTAACACTGCCACACACCACCTAATGTAACGAAGATCATTGTATTAGAGGGTCATTCTGTTATTTCAATCTAACAGAAATGAAAGGGAGCTCGGCGAACCATTGGTCGAGCAAAGTTTATTTCTACATTTTTCTTCCATGTCCATTCACAATCAAAAGTTCACTTCCATGAAGGAGAGTTGGTTCAACAATCCCTTCATACATTCCAGACTTGGTTTCCATAGATACTTCGAGATTCCTCATAACCTTTTACCCACAGCCTGTAGACTTTCTTGTTTCACCTGCTGTAACTAACTTCTAATCTCACTCTTCCATCACTGAAACGGTAGATTCTTGGATCTCTGATACGAGAATCTACCGTTTCCAGCCTCTCAGCATCCATATTAACATTCATTGTCCCACCTTCTTGGTTCCCACTTACACTCTTAACTTTTTCTGCTGCTACGCTGTAATATTAATTTATTAAATTCTTTCCGGACATGGATTCCAGTGTTTTAACTGCTAACTATTCGTATGAACAAATTACCAATTAATAATTTCCATTTTCATTTATAACCGATTAATCATAAAGATCAAGAAATTCTTCAATAAAACACAAATACAGAAAGAAGACACTATTCATCAGAAGGCCATCACTAGAGTAGCTTAATAGAATTTGATGGGATTTTGATGGGAATTTCTCGATATGAATAAGCTTTGGGGGATATCAGTCAAGCTGAGATGGTTTCCATAACGAGAAACGTCAAATCTGAGAGAACATCATGCAAATGTTTGTCAAATGTTGTGGAGCTCACCTGATGACAAAACATGAGCGTCCAATAGTTAGGGCAAGCCTCCATTAAGGGCTACTCTGATGATAATAATAATAATAATAATAATAATAATAATAATAATAATAATAATAATTATTATTATTATTATTATTATTATTATTATTATTATTATTATTATTATTATTACTGAAAGAAATTGCTGCATCAGCTGCATTGATCTTGTATAGAATCTTCTCTGTTTTCCTTATAACAGTTGTTTCTCTTTTACTACAACTGGCAAGTAACGCGCCAATGTGATTCATCGGGAGGAGTTAAATTCCAGGGATTTCTGCATTTGTGTACGTACTGTATAAGTAAGTCAAATATGGCGAGCATATTTTATCCTTATGTGTATATAATTCTGCGGACCATGCTCACCATATTTGACTTACACACAAATGCAGAAATCCCTGGAATTTAACTCCTGATGAATCACATTGGCGCGTTACTCGCCAGTTTTAGTAACAGGGAGAAAACTGCTATAATGAAAATAGATAAGACTCTATACAAGATCAATGCAGCTGATGCAGCAATTTCGTTCAATAGCACTTGCTTGAAAGAGGGACCATTATTATTATTATTATTATTATTATTATTATTATTATTATTATTATTATTATTATTATTATTATTATTATTATTATTATTATTATGTTGCTAATAAGCGACACAGTTTTTAATAAGCTTTTCAGCATTTACTCATCGGAAAAAGTAACAAATAATTTTGATCAGAATAGGATTCGGAGACAAGTACATAAATTGATCCTGTCCCCAATAAGAATTAGGGCTCTTTTTTACCTTACCCAGAAATTGGCTAACAAGTTAGTTACATTCCCCTCTGCACCAACCAAGACCCAACAAACGAGGAGACTTAAAATACGAGGTCCCAACACATAAGTCCCAACCCCTTTCTTTGACGGTCGTCTCGAGAACAGAAGAGGAGGAGAAGAAGACGACGAGACTCTTCAGAAACGTTACTTTGTATTACTCCAGTTGATTGGCTTTGCAATTTTATAGGCCACTCGAGACAGAAGCCTCTTCCGGGCTCGGACGATTTATACGCTCATTCGAGAATTCAATTTACTCCGCCAACCCCCACGAGAAAAACAAGATCTAAGGAGGAAGGAAGCCCTCGCGTGATCGGCCGCGAAGTCAGATCTAATCACCTGGCCAGATACATGTTTGGGTATAACATATTCCTCGGCAGGGAGCGATAAAATATGCCCCTACCGCCATACTCTCTCGTATTAAACGACCTCACCTCTCCGAGATGTACGATATGCGGAGGGAAAGTTCTTCTCATTCCATCATCCCGCTGCCGTTTCTTTGGCCCGAATCTCGTGGCATGTTGTTTTTCTGAGATGCGCTCTCGATGGTTCATACTCGGTATTCCCTAGATAAGACCGCCGAAGTCCATAGACGTTTCTTATATTGCGTGAATATGTGCTTCGTTTACATTATTCCCTTCCAAAATCATAATAAAATAAAAAGGTTACCTGACCTTCATAATTACATTAGCTCAATAAATATTACGGGCATTTTCGTGAGTTTGGAAATAAACCCGCAATTATTTGCGTCCACAAAACTTCATTCACGAATGAGAAAAATGACAAACACAAATAAATAACATTGTCGCCGTACATCTCAGATTTTTTGTGATTAAGCAACGGTTCAGCAAAATCGATTAACGAGTATCATAAAGATGCATCTGACTGTACAAAAACTGATATAAATTCAACATAAATAAAGGTTAGAGATAAACAGTTCGGCTCTGTTGACCTATTTCTGTGTCCGAAAGCCCTTGGTGGTACGCCGGATTATTATGAAGTTGAAGAGTCTTAAAGTTCTTGCAGGCGAAAGGACAATAAATTCGCCTGGTTAAAATCAACCGTCTTCTTGTGACTGCTCTTACTCCTATTTTTAACCAAAGAGAAATGGTTACCAAATCTCTGAGAATTATTTGCTTAACCAATCTGACCTCTCCGTCTATAGCACCTATGGAATCTAAACGAGTATCTTCCGTAACTCCCCATGAGAATGTCAAGCGAATTTTAAGGCAAAGCGATATGGCCTCTGGAAATGAATCTGAAACTTTCCCTGGCTCAATATTGCGCAGGGGGACAAGAATTAAAGCAGGCAATTTCAACACAAGGAATAAGAGATTGTCCATATCAAGCCACGAGGCCCCAAAATATTGAAGTTATGTGGATTTCTGTTTTTCTCGTTTTTTTCCAGAGAGAGAGAGAGAGAGAGAGAGAGAGAGAGAGAGAGAGAGAGAGAGATAAGCAGCGAGTTATGTATTTAATGCTTAGTCAACAGTTGTAGAGATGCAACCAGGATCAATAAATACATGGGGCTAGCAACCCCATCCCCCCCAAAAATACTTGTTAAGAACAGTAAAGCTTACACCTGGAGCCACACCTACGATGAAAAGGCACTCAGGTAAAGAGAGAGAGAGAGAGAGAGAGAGAGAGAGAGAGAGAGAGAGAGAGAGAGAGAGAGAGAGAGAAACAACCCTATTCCTTTTTCGAATTCCACTGCCTCTCCCCATGCCCACTTTTCACGGTCTATTCACTTTTGTGTCCCGCTTTTTTCTGCCCAAGGCACAGCAAGTCGTGCATCAGGAAGCCTTATATGGCAAGGAACAATAACAACTGAGTCAGCACTCACGCAACACGCTATCTCTTATAAAAGGATCTCATTTATTTCGTTTTTATTCAGACTGGTCAAACGTTGCATAGCGTTAAGATAAGTGAAAGCTTGATATAACAAATCGTAGGGTATAGCAAAGATAGATCTGCAACAGGAACGTTTATTTAAAATGCAACGTAAATTTAAACCAAGGTAATCGCGCAAGGCACTCGGAAGTGGTACCAAATACCTTTTTTTAACAGAAACTGATTTATTAAGTATTCGTCCTATCTAATTTACACAAAAGGAACTTAAGGCCGATTAAGTAGGATGAATGCTTAATAAGTCGCTTTCTGGTAAACAAATGCATTTGATACAACTTCAGAGTGCCATGCGTGATTACCTTGGCTTTGAATTCACTTGTGTTTTAAGTACATGATTCTCTCTGCTGATCTACCTTCGCTATACTCTCTAATTTGTTTGTGAAATTGTCACTTAATTTAATGCTATTTTACGCAACGTATGACCAGTCTGAATAAAAACAAAACAAATATACAGACTATATGGACAAATGATCACTTCACTTTACGTCGGAATGTTCAAATTCAATTAGAAAAGACAGTTCAAGCATGAAAAGTCGAACGCTTTCGCAAAAGTTCCAGAAAAAAAAAGTGCAGTGGATTGGAAAACAATTTTTGGCCGCTCATTTGAGATCAGAATTTTAATGGAGGATAAAGAAGTTAGCGTTATTTTCCCTTGACGTTTTTGGGAGCTGTTCACAATGCATAAATTGAATGGCAGAAAACAAAAGGCGAATAAGAGAGGGCGCCAATAAAGAGCATAAAGACGATAAACACGATAAAAAATATCAAAATCTCATTTATTACAGGGTCATATATAATCTAATCAGCTTTTTCATCTGATGATATCTAAAAAAAAAAAATAAGTATATTTACTAACATAGTTTTACCTCAAAACGAAGGGGGATAAAGGTTGAAGTGATTTCACACGAATTTCTAAACATATTCATGACAATTAAAACTTAGTACCAAATTTATATATCTAATTTGAAAACTGAAAATCCGTTTCCGGTTTTCAGTTACTGATTTTTTTTTTTCAGATGTTCATCTTTGGGCAATTTGCGTTACACATATAGGTTCTTAATACATGTCATACGTGTGTGATCGCATAAAATTCCTTATCACTTACAAAGCTTGTGTATGTGTGATAGTAATAACCAGATAAATCACTATTATATTTATAGGTATTTTTATTATTTTTACTTTTTTATTTCTATTATATTATTTAGCACCTTTTTATTTTTATTTTTATTGTTAATTTATTATTTATTTCTGTCATTTTATTATTTATTTTGTATTGTTATTTTATTATTTGTTTATCATTTATTTTAGTTGTACTTAGCATTTATTTGATTCGATCCTTGGTCACCCACCCAGGGATTTATAAAATAAACAAAAAACACCATTGTTAAAATCGAGTAGGAACCAGCTTTATATAGAAAAACAGGGAGGATGTTTGAAGAGGAAGCTGTCTGTCACTGCTGATAACATTATCGGTTATGGTTCCCTACGGCATCAATATCCATTTCTTTACCCATGATTGGTGAGGCCATCGTTCGGAAGAGTTATGTCTGTAGAGAAGCCTCGTTTATTTGAACTACGGCAGGTGTCGACCCTACATAACCTTCTATCTTTCTGTAGCAGAACCCCGTTTGTATGAGCCACACCACCGTTTAACCCTTTCTCTGAAAAGTGGATTGTTCAAATTTCTTGTTCTCTATTCCACATAACAGATATTCCATTCTTTCTTCGAAATGAAGAGTTTAATTCTTTTACAAAATACTTTTTCCTCCTTTTATAAACACTGAGACAGCCAAATCAACATTGTTTCTCCTCGAAGCTAATTTTTCCTGTTGTCTGAAGTGAGTTGCATTAAATATTGTTTTGACTGATGAATATCATTACTTCCCATATAATAAAGCCGTATCTCAAGAGACAATAAACAACGAAGGTGTCTTTATACATAACTTGTCACTGAATAATCTTTTAAAAAACAAAAACATCAACTCAACACTGCAGACACACTTGGTCTCAAATTCCACTTGCTAAAAAGTTTTCGTAGTTTACTCAGACTTCATTTCCCAGAGCGTAAAAGTAACATACCAGTAACTCACAAGGGCAACGTTATAATAATAAGATGGCGAGAGTTTTAAACGTTTAGTTTTATCCTATAAAAACCTGCATGAATTTTTTTTTTTTCCAAAACAAGCAAAGACCCAAAGAGATTATAGCCAGTGGTAAAGGCTGGATAAGATTATAATCAGTGCTAAAGACTAAAGATGGTTATAATCAGTGCCAGCTTCCAAAGAAAGATTATAACCAGTGCTAAAAGAAAGATTATAAACAGTGCTAAAAACGAAAGATGATTATAACTTGTGCTATAGACCAAAGATTACAGCCAATGTACAAGATCAAAGGTTATACCCAATACAAGTAGCTAACTAATTCAAAGAACTGTTTATTCCTAATTATATCAGCAAACTCTTACACGCGGAGCTGTTTTACAGGTTTTGTGTAAGAGCACTTCACGCATATCTCAGGTACTCGAAAAAAAATATATATGTACATAATATTAATCTAGAAAAATATATATACGTAGACTTAAGATGAATTATTTTAAAAGATATGTTTAAAAAAAATGTGGACTCTATTCTGTTTGTGTGTTGGTTTTCAGTGGTAAATAGCCCGAAAATTTGTTATACTTTGTTACATCCTTTGAATTCTTAAAAGAAAACATACGTTTAAAACACGAATTTTTACAAGAAACCGAGCATGTTGAAAAGGATTTTTTTCACTTCCTAACTGATGTTGGTTCTGAATCATAAATATATCATCACAACACACTGTATTTTTCTTATTGGTATTAACGGCATGTATTAAATCCATTGCCATTCCGTATTTTCTTCGTAGGAGGGCAACGTGAAAGTTTTCATACAGTACCTCAGGCGGGGTGGTGTGTGTGTGTGTGTGTGTGTGTGTGTGTGTGTGTGTGTGTGTGTGTGTGTGTGTGTGTGAGAGAGAGAGAGAGAGAGAGAGAGAGAGAGAGAGAGAGAATCAAGTTTTTGTTTTACTGGCTTACTGGGTGGGGGGGGGTTGTCTTGAGCTCTAACTCTATCGACTTTAAAACCACAAAGTCTCTCTCTCTCTCTCTCTCTCTCTCTCTCTCTCTCTCAAGCCCAAGAGTCTGAAAGTTAACACGGCCTTTATCAAAAGCTTCACACGACTTCCTTTGAGACCAAAGAAATTCTCTCGCCTTGAATTCTCTCCTCGAACTGTTTGACCAAAAGAGCTCTCAGCACCTTGCTTGTTCGTAACAACCATGGCACCTACCTCAATTAATCCCATCCTCGAAGATGAGCTCTCAGACTCTCATAAACGAACTTTAATGAGAAGATCCTCATTAAACAATTCCGAGAGAAAAAAAATAGTTCACCCTATGCATTAGATATACTTCATAAAATAATACATGTTAATATCCCACAAACATTCCTCAAGAACATATAATGTAAATGTGGTTAGGACTCCATCTTAACTTCACAAACAGAAACACAAACACACACTTTCGTATATACATGCGTACCCACACACATTTATGTAAAGTGAGCAAGACTAGGTTCTTCTTCAGAGGGGAGATAAAACCAGAGGAGATGAAACTCAAGTACCAAAATATAAGAGTAAGGTAAGTTGGAATAAAAATAAAATCCAAGGTCAAAACATTTCCAGGGAGTACAAGGAAACGGCAAACTTCATCAGGACACAGCTCTCGCCATCACCGGAGTTTCTGTTGCGACTTTGCCAACTTGGGATATCCTTGCACTGATAGTGCCAAGGACCGTTGATATAAATAATGGAGGACGATAGAAAGCCGGAAATGTTTAAATACTGCAATGTGGTGGTTTGGTGGGGGAGAAGCAACAAAATTCCTAAACTAATAAACTCTTCATCAGCAACTACGTCAGTATGACATGGCACTGAATTTGTGCTTTGTATTCCTATCCTTTGACCCAACTAATGAGATTGGTTCATAATTGGGTAAGTCATAATTTACAAATCACATCGGAGTTGTGTTCGTTTCAGTCAAAGGGATGACCTCAATTTCATTTGGTTATTATACGTGTAGGGATCAGGTATTCAGATTTGATGATGATGATAATGTGTATGTGTGTATGTATGTACGTATGTATACATTTTGTATATATATATATATATGTACATATATATATATAGGCTATTTATATATATATATATATATATATATATATATATATTATATATATATAATATATATATATATATATATAATATGGTAGTGCAGGACTGGGAGCTGGCGTTGCGTATTACCCTAGTCCTCATTTCCTCTGTAATCTAGGACACTCTTCCTGGCCTTTCTTTTTAAAAGTTGTAATGGGCTGTGGCGGCATTGTTTTCACAATTACGGTAAAGCAATTATGAATATCTCTTCAGTCCCATGCTTTATGTGGATTTGAATCGTCCCTTCTGTAGTGTATAATTTATTCGATGTTTACATACACACTCCTAACTATTTATTATGTGTATATATTTAATGAATTTATACATACAAATTTATGCAAATGTTTGTGTATATTTGTATGCATGTATGTTTATATATATACAGTATATATACACATACATATATACATACATACATACATACATATATATATATATATATATATATATATATATGTGGAGAGAGAGAGAGAGAGAGAGAGAGAGAGAGAGAGAGAGAGAGAGAGAGAGAGAGAGAGAAAGGCATATCAAATTAACAGCGCAACCTCATTATTAATAATAATTTTTGTTTTGATTCCTTAAGAGAACAAATGTCTAACCTTTCAATTCATCAGACAGATTCTTCCATTTACACATTAAGTAATTACAGTAAATATTTTTTTACATTAGTGTTCAATTTAACCACTAAAATGTTTTAATAAATAACCTTTACGTGGTCGATCAATACCACAGAATCACATACCCTGAAAAGGTTTGAACTTCAAGGCATAATAATTCAATCCTTCAGCTGAGGGCTACGCCAGATAAAAAGCTCCAGATGCCTTATAACTATATTTCACCTTTAACCTCTCACGCGTTCGGCATTCTGAGACAAAGCCCAAAGGTCCCTCATCACTTGAGAGGTCAGAGGTCCCCAGTGGCAGTCTCCCTTGATTAACAGCGAAGTAATACCCGAGTCATTTTGATCTACGACGCCATCTTACCTGGAACGATTAATGACATCTAAGCTCAACACGCTAGATCTTCAGTTTCAGCCGTTAATAAAACAATGGTACCTACAGTACACACATTTTGATTGGAAGATTATTTAAGCAGAACCCCAACCCCCAAAAACGGCAGGGAAAATATTTATAAGCCCAATGACAGCCTAGACAGAGCATGCATAGCGTTTTCTATGAAGTAATCGTAATTTTCTTTCGTAGCAAACACTAGAAACTGGGAATGAGTAACTTCTATTATCCGTGCTGATAAAACAGCTGAGGAGATGACATTTTAAAACTATGAAAACCAGAGCTGCCTGTCGCAACCCCTTTAGTGATCCTAGTTAACATCTTTGATATGAAGCTTCTCATACATTTTTAACATTGCTATATATTCACACAATCTTCACATTAGCTATCAAATTTGTGTTTTTTGCTGTGAGCATTTCCTTCCTACGTCTCAGTTTCATGTTTAAAATACGCTGAAATTTTTACAAGCCGTAATATTAAAACTTAACGTCCAATTTAATAGAGAAGCCTACGTTGCAAAAGAAACAGAGGGAATCGCAAGAACTCATGTTAATTCTCGCCAGACTATAAAACGCTTCCACAAGAGCAAACTTTTCTTTGTGGTTTTGGGAGATCAGTGTCATTAGAACACCAGTCGTTTTCCTTTCCATCACTCCTTGCGACTGACGGCCAAGATACGCAAACAATGTCCACCTCTTCAATTTACAAGACTTCTGGTTCGGAACACCGTAAGCTACGTCAATGTAAGATGGACATATTATTCTGCGTACGGAAATTATCGTAATCTTCCATCAGGCCCTGAAGTAGTGCCCTCAGTTAGCAATTATGCTCTCCAGTCATATCTCAGAAACACTAAAATCTGGTAATGTTTGTGGTAAAACATTTGGAAAAATATTCCAAAAGTTACCAAAATGACTCCTAAAGGATCTGCAAGGACTCTATAAATCAGTTTTATTGCTATTTAGTTGTGTTGCCACCTAACTGGCTTACTGGTTCGTTCTCATGCCATTTCATACCATATTTGAGCTTCTAGTTGTGAAAATCATTCGAAAGTTCTCAGTCTCGAGAAAATTGTAAATTCTAGTGATTTCAGGATGGTTGAAAAATACTGCATAATTCACTGTTCAGTAATTTTCCTGAAGCATCGAAACAACTATGCACCAGTTTGTGTACGAATATTTCCGTTGCAACAAAAGCTTCTGCAACAGTATGGACACTGCATATAAAATTATTTGTAATTTGAAGTAAACAGCGCGTACGAAAACTGCGTAAAAAACGCATTACAAGAATATGAGCTGTACATTAAAACAAACGTACATGTGGGATTCGGACGATCTATCACGCATACGCAAATTACACCTTGGAAATGCAGACGATAATCGCATAAATAATTTTCATGCACTAAGAGCGAGCACAACTCGTAGCGCAATTAATATTCATGATATTCAAATGAAGAAATAAAAAAACTGCATTTTTAAACGAGCGCGTTGTGGATTAAATATGATTTCATTTCTATTTCTATTTTTATGATCGTCGCATTTTTCTCTACGAATATTAATTGACGTTGATTCTCTAATTTCATCTTTTTACATTTTCATGACTTGGCTCTATGAATAAGAAATAAATACTGAACGGTCTGGTATTTTGATCCCTTGAGACCAAAAGTCGTTTAATTGCTTCTTTAACTATTGCTGTTTATTTCTGATTTTATTCTTTTTTCAAAGTACAACGTGATCCGGCATTTTCTAAAGAATCGGTGGTTTTCAAAGCGCCTTTGGGATGAAGACGCTCGCCCCATGCTTTCCTAGACTTTGACCGAGACTAATCACAGTAAACTGACTACCTTGTGCAAAATTCATGATGAAGTCAAGAGAGACGGTGGGATGGTCTCCGGAACTATCAATAGAGAAGCAAAATCTGTAATTAATGGATAATGGAAACGCGATATATATATATATATATATATATATATATATATATATATATATATATATATATATATATATATATATATATATATATATATATATATATATATATATATATTTGTGCGTGTGTGTGCGCGTGTGACTATGTGTGTATATATGTATGCATGTACTATATATTATATGGATCACAGGAAAATGTAATTGCTTGATTCGTATAGGTATTTGGGAACAAATATGCTGGGATGTAAAGTACGGCTGCTAAATATCAACACAAAAGGTGAAACCATAGTAATATATTGCTTGTGCACTAAATGTGCCAGTGAAAGAACTGAGATTTACATATGTGGATGTATGTACTAATGGAAAAAAGTTAAACTTAACTAAAAGGAGAATAACAAGTCTTAAAAAATATATTCAAGAAAAAATTCTATGAAAGTACTAAGAAAGGGAGAGAGAGAGAGAGAGAGAGAGAGATGGGGGAGCCTGGATCTTTTGGCGGCCCCCCCTCTCTCTCTCTCTCTCTCTCTCTCTCTCTCTCTCTCTCTCTCTCTCTCTCACCGACGACGATTACGCCCCAGAGCAGTCTGATACCGAAAATGTCCCCGATGACAAAGTCGCCAAGAGGAATTGCCTGGACGGCTTTTGATGCATTTACCAATTTTTCTTAAATTTCAATTTACATTGTATATAATATATAGTATATGAATATGTGTAGTATAGTATAAAGCCATTTTATTACCTCAGTTTAGCACATTCGTCTGTAACGCAGTAGTAGCTTTTATACCTCGACCAGCCACAATGACATTAGCAAGTCGAGTCCCAATTCGAAGCAAGAGCGTTGCAGAAGAGTCCTGCTCGCCAAAAATCGTGTTTAAATCTTTACTCTTCCCTGCTTGCAACATCCTTCCTCGTAAGAGAAGAAATCAAATTATGATAATGCCGGACCTAAATCTAGTCTTCTAATGGAAAATGAAGGACGTCTGAAAGAGTAATGAACGCAAAAAAAGGAGGATAATGAGAATGTAATGTGGAAACACAGAGAGGAAATAACGACTTTCTTCCTTAAGAAAGATTAGTTGGTTCTTTCCCTTTCTTAGGATAACATAACTTTTCCCTAGACAGAATTATGAGCAACATTCATATCTCAGGCACCTTCTAATAAAGAATTTTCTCAACAAGATTCGAATAAACATGCAGAATAAAGAATGTCATACCTTCAGCAAATATCCAAACAACTTCCTCCAAAATCTTGTAATACATATATATTTACACACATATATACACATATATATATATATATATATATATATATATATATATATATATATATATATATATATATATACTGCATATATATATATATGTATATATACACACACATATATATATATATATATATATATATATATATATATATATATATATATATATATATATATATATATATATATATATAAACAAATGCACAGCAATCAAGGATATTCTTGAAACTTACTGACTTGTACTTTAGAAGTCCCTGCTCCTACTCCTCTTCCCCCTCCTCCTGCTCCTCCATCTCCTCCTCTTCCTCCTCCTCCTCCCCTTCCTCTTATTATCCACCTCAGCCTCACACTGAATCCAGCGGCATTTTCTTCCTCCCAAAATAAATCTCTCTTTCTTGTGAACTGCCGAGGAGGCCCGGAATCCGCCCGCCACCCCGAGAATCGAGACTTGCCTTTCACTTGAGTACGTTTTAACGGCGGCCTAAATTACATTCTCTAGTTTGAATCTCTTTGCCGGCCGATTGCTCCGAGGACGGAGTAAAGCACCACACTCGTAAATATGTCCCGAATTGCCCGGAATGCTCTCGGTTTCGTCTCGCGGTGTGTGAATTACCCGCTGTCCGGGGGAATGGCGAGGACATCGCAGTGACAGTTTTATTTTGCGCTCGTGTGTGGTTCTGTTGCGTTCAGAATACCTTCATTAGCTCCCTTGCTTTACTAATGAATCGCTATTTAATTTCGTCTTTCTTTAACAAATCGTTATACATTCTTTTAAGTGTTAGTAACTCGAAATTACCTTGAAGCGCTAAAATCATTCTTTTTATAAGGCTATGAAATAATTTTGTAAAATTAATTCGTTATATGCTCACTTAAGATGGTAATGATTCGGTGTACATCCTAAAGCAGACATTAGAGTGTGGTGAACACATCATGAATTATATCTATCTTTACTGCACTCAGTACATTATTAAAACTTCATCAGTTGCCGACGTATCCGACTGGTGATTCCAAGAATATATCTTAATAACCTCATTATCATAATCGTTATAATAATCCTCATGATATTCGTTGCTATCAATGCTCTCTGCCCAAAAACGACGGCCCTACAAGACAGACAGGACACACGGAGAAGAGGTAAGGACAAAATCGTTCATCAGTTGATTGCCTTCGTCACTGAGGAAAAACAAAAGAAACATCTTCCGAAACACGAAGCCAATTTCACATAAGAGGGCAGTACCTATATACACCTCTACAAGTGAGATGAAGGAAATTTTCGATATCGAAATACGATTATGAGATCCGTCTCATACAACTCAGAAAGAAATACTGATAGCGGAAACGGGTTATCGAGTAAGAAACAGACAGTTATGTTTGAAAGTAGCCAGAATGTATTGGAGGTGCTCATTCTAACTAAATTATGACTTTCCTTATTCACGAGTCCTTTCATCACCAAGGGTGATGGACAACGAAATTCCAGAGAGCTCTAGCTACCGAGGAATGGAAGATGAAGGCAGAGGAAACGTGAAGGGTTAAATAATTGGCAAAAACACACACGCACACTAAAAATGGTCGTCAGATCACTGAACAAGCGGAGGAAAAGTTGATAAGAAAACCAAGAGGAACAAACCTAAATATGGAAACGATTATAATAATAAAGTTAATAACGAACACTGATATGGTGTGTGTGTGTGTGTGTGTGTGTGTGTGTGTGTGTGTGTGGTGGAGGATGCATGTTAATTCTTGTACGTATTCAAATTTCCATATCTAACATTTAAAACAAAGGGGTGTTCGGGAGCAGGGCTCATTCTTACTGACGAGGAAATTGGGTTGAGCAAAATTACATTATTCTGCCGCTTTCAGTCCCGAACAAAAGCGTCTCTTGAAATTACTTTTGTAGAATATGTTTGTTTATCTTAGCCACGCCAGGTACTGAATGTCGACAAATTGTTTTTAAAATGTTCAGCTTGTTTTAAAAACCTCCAACCTAAACATAACAATGTCTTGAGACTAGTGTTTTTTTTTTTGAAATTATGCTTATTTTACCAACATTTTATGTATTATTTGATGACAGGATTTGAATTATTTTGCACATTCTTACAATCATGACCTAATGCTCCTGCTATGTAACTATTTTTTTATATTATTAGTGATACAGCCACTATTATTAGCGCTATCATTGCAATTTTCATCATCTCTATTGCGTGGTAGTTGTTATTATTGTCATAAACCGAACACCCGAATGAAGCCTTTTATAAAACTTAAAATCCACACTTTTAATGGCCTCGATTTTAATTTGATTCACCTTAAACTATTAAATATTCCCTCTTTAATATACTGAGTAGGTATCTGATATCTCTCCGTAACCTAAATGTAAAGTGCGAATTATTAAACAAACCTAAGGCTGAAGTCAGAATGACACTATTTCCCAATAAGAATATTAATCAGCCCCAACTGAAGGACTACAATAAACAAGCAACTTTAAAGGCCTTGTCAATCTTCCTATCACCTCTGACCTCTCTCACGTGTTTGGTATTCCGAGATAAAGCACGAAGGTCCCTTATCACTTAGATGGCAGACGTCCCAAGATAGTTCTTCCCTCGCATAATGTAGATTCTGTCCCAAAAACCATTTTACTCAAAGACCCCCTTCCCAACAGGAATAGCTAGTCTCTCCTATAATTCCAAACTAGGTTACGCTTTTATCTAGTTTTGAAAGCAATGTTTCCCTTGCATTTAAATTCGTCATGGATGATTGTATTAAATGATAATGCATTATTATCTACAACTTCATAATATATATATATATATATATATATATATATATATATATATATATATATTATATATATATATATATATATGTATATATATACTGTATATATATATATATATATACACACATATATATATGTGTGTATATAAATATACATATACACATGTATGCATACATACATGCATATATATATGTATGTATATATGAATAAATATTTATACATATACACATATATATCAGCAAACATGCAAACATACATTAGGAGAAAATGACAACAAAGTTTCTCTCAGATAATGAAAATAGCAACAATTCAGCACGCCAGACATGCCTCGGTTAAAACTTTGGCTGAAAGTTCTGTTGTCTCGTTCCGATTTGATTTACTTTTACGTGGTGTAAAAAAAAATTTTTCACAACAACTCTATTACAAGAGCACACGGAGGTTTTCAACTGCGGGGGGAGCTATACTTTGTACTTATATCCCACTAGCAGAGTTATACCTCGCTTTCCGAGAGTTAATGCTTAAAGTATGGAGCCATCACTGTCACTTTGATTTACGATCAACGTAGATAGCTAGTAAATTTCCAGCCAGTGGAATTCATCGGTAAATGATGAGTTTACCACAAATCATTGTTTGAAAGTAACTGAATCTGGGGTGGAAAACATTTAATGGATAATCGGTGAGGAAATGCAGTAAATTCTCCTTTCAAACAGGACATTATCAAGTCAAATTTTAAATCAAAGATGTGCTTTAGTTCCATATTCAGCTAACGGGTGTGCCACTTTCACTTAAATTGGGAGCAAACATATAAGCAAGATTAAAAAATCTGACATATATACAAATATGAAAAACTGAGATATAATAAATAAATTGTTTATATTCAGACTAAATCGACACCGGGTTCTATCTTACAATGTAACCTGAAATTCTCATCCAAATCATCCGGAAGAGGCGGTAAACGACGTTCAGTAATATCTGCTAGCAACTAATGCATTCAATTTCAATTAAACTGATAAATTCCGTTTATAAACAACAAACTTCAACTGGCAATTAAGAT
>NC_089754.1:38937270-38984770 GCF_040412425.1 Macrobrachium rosenbergii | reverse complement strand
TGTCGGGGCAGAAAACTTTTCTCCTTTTTCTTACGGTCAGGATATGGAAGTCCTTTCGCTTATTGTGCTCAGATCTTGCCTCGGAAAAAAAAGAACGTAAAAAAAAAAGAACCTTTTGAGAAGGAAGTCCCCCGAAATGATATGCAGCTGGATCTTATACCATCTCGGAAACTTCGCCCGTTTCAGTTGAGTGTGATGTAAAAGAAGCGGCTTTCATCGTAACAAATTGGATACAGCCTCACAGTCGCCGAAGGGTTCCTAGAATAATGAACCGTTATTTTCTCTTCCGTGACAGTTCGCATTCTCGAGCCCGTCGCCAGCTCGGAAAAAAAGATGTTGTTTGAACGTAGAGTTAACCCACTGCCTTCCTGACTTACAATAAGCCTCGGAGGGCTGGTGCAAATTGCAATGAGCCATTATGAGGCCAAATTTCCAAAACAATTTCAAGTTATTTATTTACTTTCGCCGTATGAATCGTTTGCCCGATATTAAATTCCGGATGCCATTTTCAGTGCCACCTCATTTCACTTCGGCAAAAAAATTTAATAATGTAGGTGAGAAACACACCTCATTTATAATATCCGTTCAGCAGACCAATGACACCATACACACACACACACACACACACACACACACACACATATATATATATATATATATATATATATATATATATATATATATATATATATATATATATATATATATATATATATATATATATATATATAATTTATATATACATATATATATATATATATATATATATATATATATATATATATATATATATATATATATATATATATATATATATATATATATTATATGTGTGTATATACAAATATATGTTATTTTCGTCACTGTTACACATGTGACTTCCTCACGCTCTCAAATATGCAGTCATGACTGAGCTGGTCATGACTTTTATCTCGAATTCACTTTACAGTACCTTGGGGATAACTTACACCCAAAAGGAATTATTTATGTTCATTGTATCTACCGTGGCCAGAATTCGAAGTGGGAATAACAGTGACTTATCCATTCGTACATTTCTCTCTATGGCTGAATGGAAATTAACTGCCGTTATTGCATCAAACTCAGAAAGGAAGAACTCTGAGTTCTGGCCAGTGTAGATGTGCTTACAAAGGATTCCCTCTGGCTGTAAGACCTACCCAAGATACGGTGATTTCGAATCGTCCACAATCCGGCGGCTGAATTATGAATTTGACAAGTGATCGTTGTCTTGCTTTTTTTTCGGCAGCCACTCCCTGTCAGGGAAAAAACTCAACATATATATGTGTGTGTATATATTATATTATATTATATTTTATATATATATATATATATATATATATATATATATATATATATACATATAAATACAATATACATACATATATACATACATATATATACATACAAATACAGCATATACATATATATATATATATATATATATATATATATATATATATATATATATATATATATATATATATATATATATATATATATCACCATTTTCAAATAACAATGCAGATTTTGGAAGTGACTGAAAGACAGTGGAAATTTAATATATATTCTCTTGGATTAACTTTAACATAAATTAAACAACATACACTTTATTTCGTACACCATGCTAACAAAGCTACGAATTTTACAAAGCGTGCTCCTACCAACTCTCCATCCATCTACCCATCTCCGATTTATCGAGGCAAGGCCGACCCAGTACAATGTTTGGAATTCCTCGATATTCAAGTCTCTGGTAGGAAGTACAAGTTCTATTTCCTCCAACTAAACAAGAGAGAACTATTCTTGCTCGCATGCAGCCTCAGTTCAGGGAAAAGAAGCACGTTTAGGACGAGTTGAGCAAGGCGTTTCCAGACTTATCCTTCCTTACTTCATCTTTCCACTCATATTCCTATACTTTTCTTCACTATTTATGCAGAGACTCATGAAACATGAAGTTAAATGTCCTTACCTAGTCTACACCTGATAAAAAAAGAAGGGTGATGGAATACGACCGTGTCTTTACAACGAGGGAAATGATGAGATCACTATTAAACGATAAGTTCAAATACTATTAAGTACTGGTTATGTAACAGACAAGACAATTACATTAGGTTTTGAAAAACATATGTTGCTTAGAGTACTAATTTTGAACTTCTCAATATTGCTTACAGTATTAACTTTGAAATTCTCAACATACTATTTTTTGTTAAACTACACCATAATTTTCTCATTTACGTTGACGGCAGCTGCCTTGAACTAAGTGTGATGTTCACTGTAGAATTTTGTCACTAAAAGTATTAAAACAAATAACTATATCTATAAAAAAAAAATCATGTATTCAAAGTCATCAGAATAAAACACTTATGCCCAACTCACACATTGGCTATTCAAGACCGCGCATATCGTAACGGCCGAAAATTTGCCCATTACGATGCAATTATGATCAAGTCGCCAACAATCGCCATGAATCGTAACCGCGTTTGTCGAGTTTGGCGACAGGCGCCTAGTGATGGCGGATGCCCAACACCACCCAATATATAAGTTATTTTTTATCCCCTGTTATCTTTTACCCCCAGTTAATTTTACCCCGTTAATTTTTACCCCTGTTATTTTACCCCATGTTATTTTTCCCCTGTTAATTTCTCACCCCATTATTTTTTACCCCTGTTAATTTTTACCACCTGTATTTTAGCCCCTTATTTTTTACTCTCTTTTTTATCCCCTGTTATTTTTATCTGTTATCTTTTTACCACCCTGTTAATTTTTACTTGTTAATTTTAACCTTCTGTTATTTTTAACTCTTGTTAATTTTTACCCCATGTTAATCTTTACCCCGTTACTTTTTACTCCGTTATTATTTTCCCCTGTTAACTTTTACCACCTGTTAAATTTTTCCCACTTATTTTTTACCCCCTGTTAATTTTTACCCCTGTTAATTTTTACTCCCTGGTAATTTTTATCCCTTGTTAATTTTTATCCCGTTATGTTTTATGCCCTATCATTTTTTACCCCTGTAACATTCATCGCCCACCCACTCTCCCGTTGATTTTTACCCAGTTCAGAACGTAGGGTGTGACATGTTCCACAATTTCATCAAAAAGTTTCTCCGTAATCCTGGTAAAATTCCTTTACAGTCCTGGGTTTTCAGTTACCAATTCTTGAATCAAGTTGTTATAGTATCCTTTCTCCTGTCTGTATTGTAAGTGGGGCCAGACTCAGCAACATCTTGGTTTTCTATGCTTCTTGCTTTTTCGTTCCTCCAGGCACCTTAGGATTCTTAACTGCAACATGGAATCATGAAAATCCAAAATGTATTTTACAAATTCAGGGTCATGTTGGTTCTCAGGTATGAGATGTAGCTAATCCATCTCCTCCATGTCCTTGCTCTGTCTGCAGCTGCAACGAAAATGATCGGTGACGAGTTCACCTGGCACTTTATATATGGTGGCATCCATGTTCACGACACAGTTACGATGCCGTTGCGCATGTCGTCACGCATGCCATGTCTTTATGCACTGCGCCATCCTGTCCAAACCAAAAAAATGTGGGTGTGGCCTAAATCATCTCGACCTGCGCAATGCTGTCGCTATGGTTAATTGCGTATGACGCCATGGTGTCGTAATCAGCTGACATTTTTTTTTTGGCGGCCCAAGGACCGCGACTGGTGGCGATGATCACCAAAACCAGCCATTACAACAATGTGTCAGTCGGGCATTAGCCTTCGACCCTTTACCAAAACACTGCATCCACGTCAGAAATACTTAGGTAAAATCTACTAAGGGAATTAGACGTTCATACCTGCCCCAAACCCAAATGAATAAACCTCAGTCAGTTTTGAAAACTAACAAAATTTTATTGTTTAACATAAACGCCAATAAATCATTCTGAGATGCAAGAGCCAAATGTGTAATAGAGTAAGCAATATCAATATGTGGGCTAAAGAGCAAACCGTTACTTCACTGAATTTCCAACAGTGGGGAAAATACAACGTGCCGTAATAGATAATCATAATGAACGTCTTGTTAATTATATTACCTGGCTTTCACATCAGATTACGTGCTCTAGCTATTATCTCACAGTCACGAGAGAGAGAGAGAGAGAGAGAGAGAGAGAGAGAGAGAGAGAGAGCGAGAGAGAGAGAGAGAGAGGTGTTACGAAACGCTTTTGTTGGGAGGTTAGTATAATTAATGTATGGAAATGAGCCAATTTCGTTACACGTATCATATTAAAGGGGGCAGTGCATACCTACAGTAAGTCTATTTGAGATGAAGCTGTAATTTAAACTCTGAATATGCTAATACACTGCGTTTCAGTCGACATTAGCAATCTTTCCAATTAAGGTTTAATTCAAGACAACCGTAGGTTACTATATGAATTGCTTTGAAAGAAAGTTATTTCTTTCCAGTCAAAGTTTACTTCATGACTAATGTCGGTTACTATATTAAATGTTTTGAAAATAAGTTACTGATAAGGATCTCTCTCTCTCTCTCTCTCTCTCTCTCTCTCTCTCTCTCTCTCTCTCTCTCTCTCTCTCAAGTAGAGTCACTCTTCTCTTTGCACTCTCTGAAGGACAGGAAGAAGAAAGGTAAAATCAGCAACTAAATAAATTGTTCAACAATCTTTAGTTTCCAAAAACTCCAAATAGCTCTCTTAAAGCAGAGATTACAGATGAAACATTAAAAATACAAAACCTTTATACTGAAAACACGAAAGCTTTCTTGCCTTTTCTAGAAGCACATTCTTCAGATCACTAGCGTCGCAACAAAATAGTTTTATTACACTTTTTCTTGGGGCGACTGGCATTTTCCGAATTTCCCAAAGTTTATAGCAAAAGTTCCTCTATCATAGATTCTTCTTTTTCATATTTTTGAGTTTTGTTTTGATTCAACTAGAGGACCGAGTGGCTTTAAAAGGAAAATATTGGAAGGAAAAATCTTGAAGAGAAAAGGGGTGGCCCATTAAAAAAGGAAAAATTTTCTCTGCCCACACTCGCATCACTGAAAACGAGTATTTTTCTTTTTCTGAAAAATTGCTCGCGGCTAAAGTTGTTCAGTTGGGGAAGCCTCTCTTTCTAATGCTTAGAGCCTGTGGGTAAAATACTTTACGGAAGTCTTCTGAAATTAATAGATCAGAGGACCAATATCTGATTCATCAGACAAACCGTACCCTAGAGGAAAAGCTCAATATCAGAGGCAAATCTCCAGCAAAGGTAATCTTGAACATCCCGACAGATCATTTCCTTTATCATTAATTAGTGTACTTTTCCTCTTATCCTTGTTATTGGCAGAATAATTCAAAAATATCATAATGATCAGCATATCCTTTATCAAAATAAAAACAATAACAGTAATAATGATATATCATAAATATTTTCATCATCATAATCTTGACCATCAGTACCACAAGCTAGGACATTTCATCATCATAATCTTGACCATCAGTACCTCAAGCTAGGACAAAGTATGCACTCGAAAGTACTGGTTTCCATGACGGTTGAGTTATATAGCAATTCACAAGTATAAACGTTCATGATGACATTAAGAGACGTCAAGTTTTCACACAGTTTGAAGGTAAGTATCCTGAAAACTAATGTTCCCGGACATGAGGAAAAACTGTATCCGGCAGCAAAGTCTCGGCTAAAGAACGGAATAGGTTACCCAGGTCAAGAGGTCAAGAGGTCAACCTTGGGAAAGATGTACTATCCAAAGTGCAGCTCAGATGACTTACGGAACACTAAAGAAAAAAAGGACCACCCCGAAAAAGAGGGGGTTGGGGGTGGAGAGGGGCCATAAAGCGGAAAGGGTGAAAGGAGGGGGCGCCTCCAAATATCTTGTATAGGGAAGTGACAGCCGTTGGTCTAGATAATAAATACTACTACATCCTGCTTGAGCTGACCAAATTGCACACCATGAGCAGAAATGCTCGACAGGGCCATTAGGCATTCAGACTAAGACAAAGAAATGTCTTTTGATATTCTTGCTTTAATGTAAGGAAAAGCACAGTAGAAGTCTAGCTACATGAAAATGGTAATGAAACTTACCACTTTTAATTTTAAACAATATATATTTATTCCTTTACCTGGGAACATTAGCATATCTAGTTAACGCATCTAATCATATACTCGTAACTTTTATAACAAAAATGTTTGAATAACACGTGACAAGAACACAAATGTAAGATCTCTGACGTTCAGTATCAAAACATTTCTGCAATGTGAGTTTACAAGCAACATGCAAATCCGTCCCGAGCCTGCATAAAAGACCGGAACAAACGGCTGTGGGACATGATGAGGCCCAAATACCAACAGCCTGAGTCAGCGAAAAGAGGAATGAATATCGACCAGCCTGTTAAACATCAGTCAGTTGCGCGGCAGTTCGACGAGTGACATCATCTTATTTTTATCAGTTTCGACGAATGACATCATCTTATTTTTATGCTTCGACGAGTGACATCATCTTATTTTTATGTTTCGACAAGTGACATCATCTTATTTTTATCAGTTTCCACGGGTGACATCATCATATCTTTATCAGTTTCGACGATTGACATCATCTTATTTTTATCAGTCTCGACGAGTGACATCATCTTATTTTTATCAGTTTCCACGAGTGACATCATCATATCTTTATCAGTTTCCACGAGTGACATCATCTTATTTTTATCAGTTTCGACGAGTGACATCGTCATATCTTTATCAGTTTCAAAGAATGACATCATCTTATTTTTATCAGTTTCGACGAGTGACATCGTCATATCTTTATCAGTCTCGACGAGTGATATCATCTTATTTTATCAGTTTCGACGAGTGACATATTTTTATCAGTTTCGACGAGTGACATTATCATATCTTTATCAGTTCGACGAGTGACATATTTTTATCAGTTTCGACGAGTGATATATTTTTATCAGTTTAGACGAGTGGCATCATCTTTTTTTCCAATTTCGACGAGTGATATCATCACATCTTTATCAGCTTCGACGAGTGACATTTTTATCAGTTTAGACCAGTGACATATTTTATATCAGTTTAGATCAGTGACATTTTTATCAGTTTAAACGAGTGGCATTACATTCTTATCAGATGATTCGAGAACAGTAAGAGGTCGTAGACTATACAGTTTAATTACGTTTTTTTACTCTTAAAAGGAAAAACGTTATAATGATTAACCAGGAACTTTTCCCTTTAAATGGATAAAGGAACGGAAGGTTGTACGGATACGGAAAAGTTTGAGACAATGAGAATATAACTGGGAAACAACGGGTGCGGATGAGAGTTTTTCCTCCTTGAAGGTTTGCTCATTTCTGTTTGTGAATCACTTAACAAGTAATTAAACAAAATTATGTTCTTGTTTATTGAATACGAATCAAAAAATACTTTTCATGAATGTATGTGAAGAACCGAGTAAAACTTCTTTAAAAATTATGCACGTTCGTACATGCAAACGAGTCTGAAAGACGATGAATGTGGGAAATTTTGGAATCCCGGAAGCTTGGAGAGAAAGGTAAAAGTAAAATTTAGCTTTCTTTCGCCTGCCTTATAAATTCACTAAAGAAAGAGATAACTCAGCAACGTTCTTCGAAGGAATCTTTTGAAAACAGCTCTTGCATGTTTTACGAGAACATAATTTTCTCCTCTTCCTCCGTGCCTCTCGACCTATCTTTCATTCCTTTTCGTCTAATCCTCCTTTATTCCTCTTCTGTCCTTCCTTTGGCCCATCACTCATCGGTACCTAACGATATTTTCAACCCCCCTCCTCTCTCTCTCTCTCTCTCTCTCTCTCTCTCTCTCTACGAAATATCACTTGAATTTGTAAATTATCGTTCACCCCGAAATAAACAACATCTGTATCGAATCTAGACCTGACTTGAGTACGATTTGATGGGCGCTTAAATTACGCTCAACCGTTGGAATTTCTTTGCGGCTCGATTGTTCAGAAGGTGTTGTAAAGCACTACACTCGTGTGTATGTCTTATATTTCCTAAAATACAACCATTTTTATTTTTTTGTTTAATTTTTTTGAAAAGGCGAGTACCTCTCGGGACTCCTGTCATTGAGTGATTTTTAGTTTATACAAATAAGTCCTAGCAATGTTAGCCACATTTCTGTATTTCTACCAAAATGTGTTTCTGAGCTACTAAATGCCATTTGTACTTATTCAATAAAGTTAGATATATCTCCCACATTATCTGGTCTTAATAAGTCGTCTTTACTTAATCCTGTTCCATAACAAATCGCCGATTAATCCCTACGTTTTGTAAATATTAAATGTCTTTAACTGTATAAAATACTTGAGAAAACTGTTATTTAAAACGAGTGCTAATTAATGAGATTTCTCGGGCAATGAAAAATCTACATCATGATACAGACACCATCAAGCAGAGAGGCGGACACTTCGCTATCCGTGTAGACACCCCGGGATTATGTATGAAATCAACGGGTAGGTTTGCTTAAAAGCAAATGGATGTTACAGACTATTACACACACAAACAAAGCCACTCCAACATCTTCTAAAAACATAACAAACACCGCACACGCCGACCTCCAACTGGCTGGGAAAAGACGTCAGGAACTGGGCATGTCGATCGGGACGTCAGGCAAGTCTTGGGACCCCCCAAAGCCAAATCAAAGTCCTTCAAAAGAAGGCATCACGGCGACCCCATATAAAAATGGGAACAAACTGGGAAGAAGATATAGACACAGTCAACAGAAGGAAGTTTAAGAGACGTCTCCCCATATTTTAGGGTAATACTCCATAACGGTATTATTATTATTATTATTATTATTATTATTATTATTATTATTATTATTATTATTATTCAGAAGATGAGGATCCCTATTCATATGGAACAAGCCCACTAAAGGGGCCGTTGACTTGAAATTGAAGCTTCCAAAGAATATGGCGTTCATTTGAAAGAAGTAATATTTCATATTTATCGATCGTAAAATTATTCCTTTCTCTTGGTAGTATACAATAATGTGCTTTGTTTTTTTTAAATGTGTTCAACCTGGAGCAATAATGATTTAGGAAAATTTTATTAAAACTGCTGTCTGGTTTCGTTCTAAAATAAATGAAAATTTTATCATATTTCTCTACAAAGACAATGCTGGAATAATCTAAAAACTGAAAAAAAATTTTCCAGTTCCTGGAAGGACGAGAGAGAGAAATCATTCGCGCATGCGCCCAAAGCTGCTATGGCTCAGAAAAATGTAAATTTCAGTCTCCGGAAACAAAATCTGATTAAAAACAAGGCGAATAGTTTACAGATGAATTCGGTGAACAATGTTGTACTCATGAAAATATGGACTACATCGCCGAGGAGCAAGTATGGAGGCGACATTCCAGCCTTAAGCGATTTATAAAGCGGGAATATTTTTAGTACTATCACATTTGGAACTAAGTTCTGCACTCGAGATATGCACGGAAAGGATCAAGAGGAGAGGATGACCCTGAAATACAGACTTTCGAGAACATTCACGAGAAGAAAGCAGAGAGAGAGAGAGAGAGAGAGAGAGAGCATATTTGTGTTGCCAGAATTACCATTTGGATCAACAGATCGGTGTGAAATCTCACAGGACTCCAGAGGACTTTTCGCAGTCTTGGAATCAGTCCGTCTTCAGTTCCTGGAAGAGCGGGAGAGGAGCCAACAGCCTCTGAGGAGGACCTTACCTAGTCAAGGATGCCTTCAAAGGAAGGCATCCTTAGGGCGCCTTGGGGCCCTTCAGCCTCATAGTTAAGGCTCTCCTCAGGCCCGCTTCCCCAGCCTGGCAGGAAGCCTACCTCCCTCCAAGGAAGCAGCGTCTGAGGACGTCCTTTCTCTGGCAATGGTATGCTTAAGGGATGGCTTCCTCGGGACGCCTGAAAGTGCTTCGGAATCCTTCGGTCCCCGGCTCCGGGAAAGGCAAGAGAGAAGAGCCATTCACGCAAGCCCCCAGTGCTATAGCTCAGTGGAACTCCAACTTCAGTCTCCAGAAGCAAGCTCCGAAATCCTTTGAGTCACCTTGAAGCCTTCGGAGACCTGATGTGTCATATTCGAAAAGCAAGGATAAGGAGGACCTGAACCACAAGGGTGAGGGGCACCAAGGTGCCCTAAGGATGCCTTCCCTTGAAGGCACCCTTGGCTGGGGAAGATCCTCCTCAGAGGCTGCTTCCCTGGAGGAAGGCAGGTTTCCTGCCAGGCTGGGGAAGCGGGCCTGAGGAGGGCCTGAACCACAAGGGTGAGAGGCACCAAGGCGCCCTAAGGATGCCTTCCCTTGAATGCACCCTTGGCTGGGGAAGATCCTCCTCGGAGGCTGCTTCCTTGGAGGGAGGCAGGTTTCCTGCCAGGCTGGGGAAGCGGGCCTGAGGAGGGCCTGAACCGCAAGGGTGAGGGGCACCAAAGGCGCCCTAAGGATGCCTTCCCTGAAGGCACCCTTGGCTGGGGAAGATCCTCCTCAGAGGCTGCTTCCCTGGAGGGAGGCAGGTTTCCTGCCAGGCTGGGGAAGCGGGCCTGAGGAGGGCCTGAACCACAAGGGTGAGGGGCACCCAAGGTGCCCTAAGGATGCCTTCCCTTGAAGGCACCCTTGACTGGGGAAGATCCTCCTCAGAGGCTGCTTCCCTGGAGGGAGGCAGGTTCCCTGCCAGGCTGGGGAAGCGAGCCTGAGGAGGGCCTGAACCACAAGGGTGAGAGGCACCAAGGCGCCCTAAGGATGCCTTCCCTTGAAGGTACCCTTGGCTGGGGAAGATCCTCCTCAGAGGCTGCTTCCCTGGAGGGAGGCAGGTTTCCTGCCAGGCTGGGGAAGCGGGCCTGAGGAGGGCCTGAACCACAAGGGTGAGAGGCACCAAGGCGCCCTAAGGATGCCTTCCCTTGAAGGCACCCTTGGCTGGGGAAGATCCTCCTCAGAGGCTGCTTCCCTGGAGGAAGGCAGGTTTCCTGCCAGGCTGGGGAAGCGGGCTTGAGGAGGGCCTGAACCACAAGGGTGAGAGGCACCAAGGCGCCCTAAAGATGCCTTCCCTTGAAGGCACCCTTGGCTGGGGAAGATCCTCCTCAGAGGCTGCTTCCCTGGAGGGAGGCAGGTTTCCTGCCAGGCTGGGGAAGCGGGCCTGAGGAGGGCCTGAACCACAAGGGTGAGGGGCACCAAGGCGCCCTAAGGAAGCCTTTCCTTGAAGGCACCCTTGGTTGGGGAAGATCCTCCTCAGAGGCTGCTTCCCTGGAGGGAGGCAGGTTTCCTGCCAGGCTGGAGAAGCGGGCCTGAGGAGGGCCTGAACCGCAAGGGTGAGGGGCACCAAGGTGCCCTAAGGATGCCTTCCCTTGAAGGCACCCTTGGCTGGGGAAGATCCTCCTCAGAGGCTGCTTCCCTGGAGGGAGGCAGGTTTCCTGCCAGGCTGGGGAAGCGGGCCTGAGGAGGGCCTGAACCACAAGGATGAGGGGCACCAAGGCGCCCTAAGGATGCCTTCCCTTGAATGCACCCTTGGCTGGGGAAGATCCTCCTCAGAGGCTGCTTCCCTGGAGGGAGGCAGGTTTCCTGCCAGGCTGGGGAAGCGGACCTGAGGAGGGCCTGAACCACAAGGGTGAGGGGCACCAAGGTGCCCTAAGGATGCCTTTCCTTGAAGGCACCCTTGACTGGGGAGGATCCTCCTCAGAGGCTGCTTCCCTGGAGGGAGGCAGGTTTCCTGCCAGGCTGGGGAAGCGGGCCTGAGGAGGGCCTGAACCACAAGGGCTGAGGGGCACCAAGGCGCCCTGAGGATGCCTTCCCTTGAAGGCACCCTTGACTGGGGAGGATCCTCCTCAGAGGCTGCTTCCCTGGAGGGAGGCAGGTTTCCTGCCAGGCTGGGGAAGCGGGCCTGAGGAGGGCCTGAACCACAAGGGTGAGGGGCACCAAGGCGCCCTAAGGATGCCTTCCCTTGAAGGCACCCTTGACTGGGGAGGATCCTCCTCAGAGGCTGCTTCCCTGGAGGGAGGCAGGTTTCCTGCCAGGCTGGGGAAGCGGGCCTGAGGAGGCCTGAACCACAAGGGTGAGGGGCACCAAGGTGCCCTAAGGATGCCTTTCCTTGAAGGCACCCTTGACTGGGGAGGATCCTCCTCAGAGGCTGCTTCCCTGGAGGGAGGCAGGTTTCCTGCCAGGCTGGGGAAGCGGGCCTGAGGAGGGCCTGAACCACAAGGGTGAGGGGGCACCAAGGCGCCCTAAGGATGCCTTTCCTTGAAGGCACCCTTGACTGGGGAGGATCCTCCTCAGAGGCTGCTTCTCTGGAGGAGGCAGGTTTCCTGCCAGGCTGGGGAAGCGGGCCTGAGGAGGGCCTGAACCACAAGGGTGAGGGGCACCAAGGGCCCTAAGGGATGCCTTTCCTTGAAGGCACCCTTGACTGGGAGGATCCTCCTCAGAGGCTGCTTCCTGGAGGAGGCAGGTTTCATGCCAGGCTGGGGAAGCGGGCCTGAGGAGGGCCTGAACCACAAGGGTGAGGGGCACCAAGGTGCCCTAAGGATGCCTTCCCTTGAAGGCACTCTTGACTGGGGAGGATCCTCCTCAGAGGCTGCTTCCCTGGAGGGAGGCAGGTTTCCTGCCAGGCTGGGGAAGCGGACCTGAGGAGGGCCTGAACCACAAGGGTGAGGGGCACCAAGGTGCCCTAAGGATGCCTTTCCTTGAAGGCACCCTTGGCTGGGGAAGATCCTCCTCAGAGGCTGCTTCCTGGAGGGAGGCAGGTTTCCTGCCAGGCTGGGGAAGCGGGGCCTGAGGAGGGCCTGAACCACAAGGGTGAGGGGCACCAAGGTGCCCTAAGGATGCCTTTCCTTGAAGGCACCCTTGACTGGGGAAGATCCTCCTCAGAGGCTGCTTCCTGGAGGGAGGCAGGTTTCCTGCCAGGCTGGGGAAGCGGGCCTGAGGAGGGCCTGAACCACAAGGGTGAGGGGCACCAAGGCGCCCTAAGGATGCCTTTCCTAAGGCACCCTTGACTGGGGAGGATCCTCCTCAGAGGCTGCTTCCTGGAGGGAGGCAGGTTTCCTGCCAGGCTGGGGAAGCGGGCCTGAGTAGGCCTGAACCACAAGGGTGAGGGGCACCAAGGTGCCCTAAGGATGCCTTTCCTTGAAGGCACCCTTGACTGGGGAGGATCCTCCTCAGAGGCTGCTTCTCTGGAGGGAGGCAGGTTTCCTGCCAGGCTGGGGAAGCGGGCCTGAGGAGGCCTGAACCACAAGGGTGAGGGGCACCAAGGTGCCCTAAGGATGCCTTTCCTGAAGGCACCCTTGACTGGGGAGGATCCTCCTCAGAGGCTGCTTCCTGGAGGGAGGCAGGTTTCCTGCCAGGCTGGGGAAGCGGCCCTGAGGAGGCCTGAACCACAAGGGTGAGGGGCACCAAGGTGCCCTAAGGATGCCTTCCCTTGAAGGCACCCTTGACTGGGGAGGATCCTCCTCAGAGGCTGCTTCCTGGGAGGGAGGCAGGTTTCCTGCCAGGCTGGGGATGCGGGCCTGAGGAGGCCTGAACCACAAGGGTGAGGGGCACCAAGGCGCCCTAAGGATGCCTTCCCTTGAAGGCACCCTTGACTGGGGAGGATCCTCCTCAGAGGCTGCTTCCCTGGAGGGAGGCAGGTTTCCTGCCAGGCTGGGGAAGCGGGCCTGAGGAGGCCTGAACCACAAGGGTGAGGGGCACCAAGGCGCCCTAAGGATGCCTTTCCTTGAAGGCACCCTTGACTGGGGAGGATCCTCCTCAGAGGCTGCTTCTCTGGAGGGAGGCAGGTTTCCTGCCAGGCTGGGGAAGCGGGCCTGAGGAGGCCTGAACCACAAGGGTGAGGGGGCACCAAGGGGCACCAAGGCGCCCTAAGGATGCCTTCCCTTGAAGGCACCCTTGACTGGGGAGGATCCTCCTCAGAGGCTGCTTCCCTGGAGGGAGGCAGGTTTCCTGCCAGGCTGGGGAAGCAGGCCTGAGGAGGGCCTGAATCACAAGGGGATGGGGGGCGTGGGTGGTTTACTGGAGGAATTCATCGACTTTAAACCCGCAAAAGCTCTCTCTCTCTCTCTCTCTCTCTCTCTCTCTCTCTCTCTCTCTCTGAAAACCGTAGAATGAAGGTTCCATTTCGAATTCATTTTCCAAAGAAATCAAATTAATTAACGGAAGCAATATTTGCAAAACTTCGTAAGCAAGTTGGCCATATATCACGGAAAATGGACAGCCTGTCTTGCCATGTAATGCGTTGTTTCAACGTAGGAGAGAGAGAGAGAGAGAGAGAGAGAGAGAGAGAGAGAGAGAGAGAGAGAGAGAGAGAGAGAGAGAGAGAGAGTGGTTATATTTTATACTTTACATGTAGGTTGTTGTCTTGTATACCAGAGAGATGAATCTTGAAGGCAAGAGAATCTTTGTGGATTATGAATAATAACAATAATAATAATAATAATAAAGAAAATGTGTCGTGAATGTAATGTGGAATGGTTGGTATTTGCAGATGATAGTGCTGAAACGAATGGGTGACAGTGAAGAGAAACTGCAGAAAAACTGGTACAAAGAATTCGCAGGTCTGAAAAAGAGATAATTAAAAGCAAATGTGAGTAAGAGTGAGGTTATGATGAACATGGAGCGATGAATTTATTACCATGTATCAAAAAGAGTAATGACAATGCCCAAAGTTTCATAACTAAAAAACTAGAGGTGTAACAAAACGCAAGGCCCCCCCCACCCCACAAAAATGTTTTTAAAATAATAAATTAAATTAAAAAAATGGAATTCGTAGTAATCTTTAAATATTCATACCGTACATGCTGTTCATCCATTAATAATACAACGTAGATTGTTAGGTCGATTCTAAACTGCAGTCCCTTATGTTAAACAGGAAAATTCAGAAAAAAATGGAAGTCTTAATATTCTTTAAAAATTTATACTGCAAATGCTGTTCATCCATTATTATTACAACGTTGAATGCCATGTCGCTTCGTAATGCAATCCCTTACCTAAACATGAAAATTAAGAAAAATCCAAAAGAAAACACACTTGGAAGTTTCACTAATCTTTAAATATTGATATTAAAGAAGCTATTCCTCCACTAATAATTCTCTTCCAAATTGTTAAATTCAACAGAAAATTCTCTTCCAAAATATTTATATTGAAGATTCCCACTAACAATTCAGAATTTTTAAGTCTCTTCCAAATTTCTAGAAAAATATTGCAAGTCTTATTAATCTTTCAATATTTATATTGAAGACGCTATTCCTCCACTAACAATTCAGAGTTGATTTTTAAGTCTCTACCAAACTACAATCCCTTAAATTAAACAGAAAATTTCTAGAAGAAATATTGCAAGTCTTATCAATCTTTCAATATTTATACTGAAGACGCCTTTCCTCCATTAATAATCCAACAATGATTGTAAAGTCTCTTCTAACTTACAAGCCCTTACGTTAAGCATAAAAATTCAGAAAAATTCAGCACTCCCCGTCCAGAACGCGTCCAGGAGCTCATCGCCTCCGGGACAGAATCCACGTCATGCACGGGAAGGTCTCACTTGGGACTCCTGACATCTAAGTGATAATGGACTTTCTCTCAGCATACCCAACGCGTGAGAAGCCAAAGGTGCAACACTGACAAGACCTTCGAAGTTGCTTACATAAGTAACTTCTGTGAGAAGATTAAAATGTTGTGGCTTTTTAAGCACTTAGGTTTTAAGTTATTTGCTTATATGTGGCTTCGGTGGAAGGACTGAAATACAGTGACTTTAAGTGGTTCTTATCTCGTACTTGTTTCTCTTTTATATTCAGATGTGTGGCATAAAGCAGAGAGAGAGAGAGAGAGAGAGAGAGAGAGAGAGAGAGAGAGAGAGAGAGAGAGAGAGAGAGAAAAGTCGACTCATAACATAGGGAAGAGGATACTTTAGAGATGAACCAGAGAGAGAGAGAGAGAGAGAGAGAGATTTCTGCCAGGAGAGAGAGAGAGAGAGAGAACGTTATTGGATTTTAAGAGCAATATTTCACAAAAATTTTGTTTATAACGTAAAAATAGGGCTGCTTTATGATATGAGATTTTTCACTGAAAATTTGGCTACTCTCCTTGGGATATATGCTCACCTGTAATAGCACAGAGAAAAAAATATGGAAGAAGTAAATAAGGAAAAAGGATACGGGAAGAAAAATGCGAAGAATAAAATATCACTTCCACCTAATAATGATTTCATTTATGTCGCATTACTCGATTACCCAACCCATTTTTCAATGTTCTCGAGGAATGTTTAAACATCATCAAAAAATAAAATTATATGTTGAACTATAGCTAGATTACAACGTTTCAACTTGAAGAAAGCACATGTAAGGAAACCCCCTTTTTTTTCACATTACAAAAATTCCGAGCTTAACATGTTAACTGAACTTCAAGTTTTCCAGTTACAGTAATTGCATTATCGCGCCGGCCTCGTGCGATAAATTTTACAATGCTGGAAGTTTTTCCCACTTTTTTATGCACGTAAAGCTTGACACAAAAAATGATAAGGAATGACGTACGAGTATACTCTGTATATAATGATTATTTCATAGTAGAATGATAAGGAATGACGTATACTCTGTATATGATAATTATTTCATAGTAGAATGATAAGGAATGAAGTATACTCTGTTTATAATAATTTCACAGTAGAAGATGGCGATAAGTGAACAAGTATACTATTAATTTATTACATAAGTTTTGGGGTTAGGTCTCTCACGATAATTTCATGAGAGTTTAACGCCCTATGATGTAAGAAAAAAATAAATAAAATTTTGAACATAAAATAACCCTTAGCGGTCTGGCAATTGGCATTGACTCATAATATCTCAGAGCAAAGAACAGGTAAAACAAGACCTAAAGAACACATTTCCTTTAACGTATTCTATAGGCATTATATAAGCGGTTTTTATTTTTTCTTAACCCTTCTCCATGCACGAACTCCTGCCGTTCCGCTAAAAAGCAAAATGAAAACGACGGAAAAGGGTACGAAAAATGGTGGAAGCGGTGGAGCTAGGGAATTTGATCAGACCACATTGCTCTCTCTCTCTCTCTCTCTCTCTCTCTCTCTCTCTCTCTCAAATACTCTCTTTCTCTCTCTCTCAACTTTTGGTTCAAATACATACCAGGGGACCAACCCCAAGGCGCCCTAAATCATATCATATATATATATATATATATATATATATATATATATATATATATATATGTGTGTGTGTATGATTCATATATATATGTGTGTGTGTATTCATATATATATATATGTATATATGTGTGCATATATATATATATATATATATATATATATATATATATATATATAAATATATATATATATATATATATATATATATATATATATATATATATATATATATACATACATATATAGGATGTTTTGGCACCTATGGAGACAAGGTTGAACGGGCAGTGAGTGCAGGAAAGGGAAGGACATAAAATGAGTGGCTCGGAGAACTGGAAGGAGTATTACTAATATCACAAATGTTTTAGAACAAAAGGGCCCAATCATGTAAGAAGCACAAGAAACTGGGTCAGTGACAAAGATGATGTAGTCATTCAAAGACACTCACACATACTGTATATATATATAAAATACTGAATGAAATTGCTTTTCATTTACGAAAATAAATACAAACCAGGTTATCAGAAAGATCTCTACATATGTAAGAAGAACATGTCAATAACCGGTAGTATATTTTCCTCTGAAGTCGCCACCTAATAAATGAAATTTATCAGGAACTACAGTGTAGCATACAAGGCAGTTCAAATAATTCATAACATTCGCGGTATCCTCTCGAGATAATCCGTCTCCCAGTCTTTTTATCGCACGAAAAAAGATCACTCGTTACCAAGTTCTTCACTTCATAATCCAAGAGTCGTCCGCGATTTTGAATCTAATGACTCCTCGTGAATTACGATATCCTGAATTAAAACACTCGTTAGTCCTAAATGGCTTTCTCGAGAGTCGTTCATTTCAACGTTTGACGTAACAAATGGTTCCGGGCTACCTGCAAGCGCCGGCTGCTCATGACACGTAAGCGATGTGCTTGTACTTGTTTGTTGTGTGTTTTTGTATTTGTGTTTGCAATATATATGTATGTATGTATATATATATATATATATATATATATATATATATATATATATATATATATATATATATATATATATATACTATATATATATTATAAATATATATACCTATATATACTGAATATATTATATATAATATATATATATATATATATATATATATATATATATATATATATATATATATATATCTATATATATGTAAATCTGGATGTAGCAAATATATACATTTTATATATATATATATGTGCATGTATATACATACACATGCATATTATCGCTCCTCTCTAATGCAAGCCACTAACACTATTTTCAAACAAACACTGGGTTAATTACAAATCATTATTATAGCCAGTAACGGCAATTCACCTGTAAAATCAGTCCAGAGACATGAATGCCCTGCTACCATATGTGCATCTGTCCCGTCGGCGATGTAGACGCCATCCTTTTCATCAATACTTTTTGAAAAGGCGAGTACCTCTCGGGACTCCTGTCATTGATTGATTTTTAGTTCTCGATTCAGCTATAAACTGACGATTAGTTTATACAAACAAGTTCCAGCAATGTTAGCCACATTTCTGTATTTCTACCAAAATGTGTTTCTGAGCTACTAGATGCCATTTGTACTTATTCAATAAAGTCAGTTATATCTCCCACATTATCTGGTCTTAATAAGTCGTCTTTACTTAATCCTGTTCCATAACAAATCTCCGATTAATCCCTACGTTTTGTAAATATTAAATGTCTTTAACTGTAGAAAATACTTAAGAAAACTGTAATTTAAAACGAGTGCTAATTAATGAGATTTTTCGGGCAATGAAAAATCTACATCATGATATAGACACATTCAATAGAAGGAAGTTTAAGAGACGTCTTCCCATATTTTAGGGTAATACTCCATAACGGTATTATTATTATTATTATTATTATTATTATTATTATTATTATTATTATTATTATTATTATTATTATTATTAATATTCAGAATACCTATTCATATAGAACAAGCCCACTAAAGGGGCCGTTGACTTGAAATTGAAGCTTCCAAAGAATATGGCGTTCATTTGAAAGAAGTAATATTTCATATTTATCGATCGTAAAATTATTCCTTTCTCTTGGCAGTATACAATAATGTGCTTTGTTTTTTTTTAAATGTGTTCAACCTGGAGCAATAATGATTTAGTAAAATGTTATTAAAACTGCTGTCTGGTTTCGTTCTACAATAAATGAAAATTTTATCATATTTCTCTACAAAGGCAATGCTGGAATAATCTAAAAACTGAAAAAAAAAATTTTCCAGCTCCTGGAAGGACGAGAGAGAGAAAACATTCGCGCATGCGCCCAAAGCTGCTATGGCTCAGAAAAATGTAAATTTCAGTCTCCGGAAACAAAATCTGATTAAAAACAAGGCGAATAGTTTACAGATGAATTCGGTGAACAATGTTGTACTCATGAAAATATGGACTACATCGCGGAGGAGCAGTAAGGAGTCGACATTCCAGCCTTAAGCGATTTATAAAGCGGGAATATTTTTAGTACTATCACATTTGGAACTAAGTTCTGCACTCGAGATAAGCACGGAAAGGATCAAGAGGAGAGGATGACCCTGAAATACAGACTTTCGAGAACATTCACGAGAAGAAAGCAGAGAGAGAGAGAGAGAGAGCATATTTGTGTTGCCACAATTACCATTTGGATCAACAGATCGGTGAAATCTCACAGGACTCCAGAGGACTTTTCGCAGTATTGGAATCAGTCCGTCTTCAGTTCCTGGAGGAGCGGGAGAGGAGCCAGCAGCCTCTGAGGAGGACCTTCCCTAGTCAAGGATGCCTTCAAAGGAAGGCATCCTTAGGGCGCCTTGGGCCCTTCAGCCTTGTAGTTAAGGCTCTCCTCAGGCCCGCTTCCCCAGCCTGGCAGGAAGCCTAACTCCCTCCAAGGAAACAGCGTCTGAGGACGTCCTTTCTCTGGCAATGGTATGCTTAAGGGATGGCTTCCTCGGAACGCCTGAAAGTGCTTCGGAATCCTTCGGTCCCCAGGCTCCGGGAAAGGCAAAAGAGAAGAGCCATTCACGCAAGCCCCCAGTGCTATAGCTCAGTGGAACTCCAACTTCAGTCTCCAGAAGCAAGCTCCGAAATCCTTTGAGTCACCTTGAAGCCTTCGGAGACCTGATGTGTCATATTCGAAAAGCAAGGTTAAGGAGGACCTGAACCACAAGGGTGAGGGGCACCAAGGTGCCCTAAGGATGCCTTCCCTTGAAGGCACCCTTGGCTGGGGAAGATCCTCCTCAGAGGCTACTTCCCTGGAGGAAGGCAGGTTTCCTGCCAGGCTGGGGAAGCAGGCCTGAGGAGGGCCTGAACCACAAGGGTGAGAGGCACCAAGGCGCCCTAAGGATGCCTTCCCTTGAAGGCACCCGTGGCTGGGGAAGATCCTCCTCGGAGGCTGCTTCCTTGGAGGGAGGCAGGTTTCCTGCCAGGCTGGGGAAGCGGGCCTGAGGAGGGCCTGAACCGCAAGGGTGAGGGGCACCAAAGGCGCCCTAAGGATGCCTTCCCTTGAAGGCACCCTTGGCTGGGGAAGATCCTCCTCAGAGGCTGCTTCCCTGGAGGGAGGCAGGTTTCCTGCCAGGCTGGGGAAGCGGGCCTGAGGAGGGCCTGAACCACAAGGGTGAGGGGCACCAAGGTGCCCTAAGGATGCCTTCCCTTGAAGGCACCCTTGACTGGGGAAGATCCTTCTCAGTGGCTGCTTCCCTGGAGGGAGGCAGGTTCCCTGCCAGGCTGGGGAAGCGAGCCTGAGGAGGGCCTGAACCACAAGGGTGAGGGGCACCAAGGCGCCCTAAGGATGCCTTCCCTTGAAGGCACCCTTGGCTGGGGAAGATCCTCCTCAGAGGCTGCTTCCCTGGAGGGAGGCAGGTTTCCTGCCAGGCTGGGGAAGCGGGCCTGAGGAGGCCTGAACCACAAGGGTGAGGGGCACCAAGGCACCTAAAGGATGCCTTCCCTTGAAGGCACTCTTGGTTGGGAAGATCCTCCTCAGAGGCTGCTTCCTGGAGGGAGGCAGGTTTCCTGCCAGGCTGGGGAAGCGGGCCTGAGGGAGGGCCTGAACCACAAGGAGGGGTCCAAAGGCAGGTTGCCTTCCCCTGAAGGCACCCTTGGCTGGGAAGATCCTCCTCAGAGGCTGCTTCCCTGGAGGGAGGCAGGTTTCCTGCCAGGCTGGGGAAGCGGGCCTGAGGAGGGCCTGAACCACAAGGCTGAGGGGCCCAAGGCGCCCTAAGGATGCCTTCCCTTGAATGCACCCTTGACTGGGGAAGATCCTCCTTAGAGGCTGCTTCCCTGGAGGAAGGCAGGTTTCCTGCCAGGCTGGGGAAGCGGGACTGAGGAGGGCCTGAACCGCAAGGGTGAGGGGCACCAAGGTGCCCTAAGGATGCCTTCCCTTGAAGGCACCCTTGAGACTGGGAAGATCCTCCTCAGAGGCTGCTTCCCTGGAGGGAGGCAGGTTTCCTGCCAGGCTGGGGAAGCGGGCCTGGGAGGCCTGAACCACAAGGGTGAGGGGCACCAAGGTGCCCTAAGGATGCCTTTCCCTTGAAGGGCACCCTTGACTGGGGAGGATCCTCCTCAGAGGCTGCTTCCTGGAGGGAGGCAGGTTTCCTGCCAGGCTGGGGAAGCAGGCCTGAGGAGGCCTGAACCACAGGGGTGAGGGGCCCAAGGTGCCCTAAGGATGCCTTCCTTGAAGGCACCCTGACTGGGAGGATCCTCCTCAGAGGCTGCTTCCTGGAGGGAGGCAGGTTTCCTGCCAGGCTGGGGAAGCGGGCCTGAGGAGGCCTGAACCACAAGGGTGAGGGGCACCAAGGTGCCCTAAGGATGCCTTTCCTTGAAGGCACCCTTGACTGGGAGGATCCTCCTCAGAGGCTGCTTCCTGGAGGGAGGCAGGTTTCCTGCCAGGCTGGGGAAGCGGGCCTGAGGAGGCCTGAACCACAAGGGTGAGGGGCACCAAGGTGCCCTAAGGATGCCTTTCCTTGAAGGCACCCTTGACTGGGGAGGATCCTCCTCAGTGGCTGCTTCTCTGGAGGGAGGCAGGTTTCCTGCCAGGCTGGGGAAGCGGGCCTGAGGAGGGCCTGAACCACAAGGGTGAGGGGCACCAAGGTGCCCTAAGGATGCCTTTCCTTGAAGACACCCTTGACAGGGGAGGATCCTCCTTAGAGGCTGCTTCCCTGGAGGAAGACAGGTTTACTGCCAGGCTGGGGAAGCGGGCCTGAGGAGGGCCTGAACCACAAGGGTGAGGGGCACCAAGGTGCCCTAAGGATGCCTTCCCTTGAAGGCACCCTTGGCTGGGGAAGATCCTCCTCAGAGGCTGCTTCCCTGGAGGGAGGCAGGTTTCCTGCCAGGCTGGGGAAGCGGGCCTGAGGAGGGCCTGAACCACAAGCGTGAGTGGCACCAAGGTGCCCTAAGGATGCCTTTCCTTGAAGGCACCCTTGACTGGGGAGGATCCTTCTCAGAGGCTGCTTCCCTGGAGGGAGGCAGGTTTCCTGCCAGGCTGGGGAAGCAGGCCTGAGGAGGGCCTGAACCACAAGGGTGAGGGGGCACCAAGGCGCCATAAGGATGCCTTCCTTGAAGGCACCCTTGGTGGGGAGGATCCTCCTCAGGGTTGCTTCCTGGAGGGAGGCAGGTTTCCTGCCAGGCTGGGGAAGCGGGGCTGAGGAGGGCCTGAACCACAAGGGTGAGGGGCACCAAGGCGCCCTAAGGATGCCTTTCCTTGAAGGCACCCTTGACTGGGGAAGGATCCTCCTCAGAGGCTGCTTCTCTGGAGGGAGGCAGGTTTCCTGCCAGGCTGGGGAAGCGGGCCTGAGGAGGCCTGAACCACAAGGGTGAGGGCACCAAGGCGCCCTAAGGATGCCTTTCCTTTAAGGCACCCTTGACTGGGAGGATCCTCCTCAGAGGTTGCTTCTCTGGAGGGAGGCAGGTTTCCTGCCAGGCTGGGGAAGCAGGCCTGAGGAGGCCTGAACCACAAGGGTGAGGGGCACCAAGGCGCCATAAGGATGCCTTCCCTTGAAGGCACCCTTAACTGGGGAGGATCCTCCTCAGGGGTTGCTTCCCTAGAGGGAGGCAGGTTTCCTGCCAGGCTGGGGAAGCGGGCCTGAGGAGGCCTGAACCACAAGGGTGAGAGGCACCAAGGCGCCCTAAGGATGCCTTTCCTTGAAGGCACCCTTGACTGGGGAGGATCCTCCTCAGAGGCTGCTTCTCTGGAGGGAGGCAGGTTTCCTGCCAGGCTGGGGAAGGGGCCTGAGGAGGCCTGAACCACAAAGGGTGAGGGGGCACCAAGGCGCCCTAAGGATGCCTTTCCTTTAAAGCACCCTTGACTGGGAGGATCCTCCTCAGAGGCTGCTTCTCTGGAGGGGGAGGCAGGTTTCCTGCCAGGCTGGGGAAGCGGGCCTGAGGAGGCCTGAACCACAAGGGTGAGGGGCACCAAGGCGCCCTAAGGATGCCTTTCCTTGAAGGCACCCTTGACTGGGAGGATCCTCCTCAGAGGCTGCTTCTCTGGAGGGAGGCAGGTTTCCTGCCAGGCAGGGGAAGCGGGCCTGAGGAGGCCTGAACCACAGGGGTGAGGGGCACCAAGGTGCCCTAAGGATGCCTTTCCTTGAAGGCACCCTTGACTGGGGAGGATCCTCCTCAGAGGCTGCTTCTCTGGAGGGAGGCAGGTTTCTTGCCAGGCTGGGGAAGCGGGCCTGAGGAGGCCTGAACCACAAGGGTGAGGGGCACCAAGGCGCCCTAAGGATGCCTTTCTTTGAAGGCACCCTTGACTGGGGAGGATCCTCCTTAGAGGCTGCTTCCCTGGAGGGAGGCAGATTTCCTGCCAGGCTGGGGAAGCAGGCCTGAGGAGGGCCTAAATCACAAGGGGGGGGGCCTGGGTGGTTTACTAGAGGAATTCATCGACTTTAAACCCGCAAAAGCAGTCTCTCTCTCTCTCTCTCTCTCTCTCTCTCTCTCTCTCTGAAAACCGTAGAATGAAGGTTCCATTTCGAATTCATTTTCGAAAGAAATCAAATTAATTAACGGAAGCAATATTTACAAAACTTCGTAAGCAAGTTGGCCATATATCACGGAAAATGGACAGCCTGTCTTGCCATGTAATGCGTTGTTTCAACGTAGGAGAGAGAGAGAGAGAGAGAGAGAGAGAGAGAGAGAGAGAGAGAGAGAGAGAGAGAGAGAGAGAGAGGTTATATTTTATACTTTACATGTAGGTTGTTGTCTTGTATACCAGAGAGATGAATCTTGAAGGCAAGAGAACCCTTGTGGATTATGAATAATAATAATAATAATAATAATAATAATAATAATAATAATAATAATAATAAAGAAAATGTGTCGTGAATGTAATGTGGAATGGTTGGTATTTGCAGATGATACAGTGCTGAAACGAATGGGTGATAGTGAAGAGAAACTGCAGAAAAACTGGTACAAAGAATTCGCAGGTCTGAAAAAGAGATAATTAAAAGCAAATGTGAGTAAGAGTGAGGTTATGATGAACATGGAGCGATGAATTTATTACCATGTATCAAAAAGAGTAATGACAATGCCCAAAGTTTCATAACTAAACTAGAGGTGTAACAAACGCAAGGCCCCCACCCCCACAAAAAAATGTTTTTAAAAATAATAAATTAAATTAAAAAAATGGAATTCGTAGTAATCTTTAAATATTCATACCGTACATGCTGTTCATCCATTAATAATACAACGTAGATTGTTAGGTCGATTCTAAACTGCAGTCCCTTATGTTAAACAGGAAAATTCAGAAAAAAATGGAAGTCTTAATATTCTTTAAAAATTTATACTGCAAATGCTGTTCATCCATTATTATTACAACGTTGAATGCCATGTCGCTTCGTAATGCAATCCCTTACCCTAAACATGAAAATTAAGAAAAATCCAAAAGAAAACACACTTGGAAGTTTCACTAATCTTTAAATATTGATATTAAAGAAGCTATTCCTCCACTAATAATTCAAAGTTGATTGTTAAGTCTCTTCCAAACTACGATCCCTTAAATTCAACAGAAAATTTCTAGAAAAAATATTGCAAGTCTTATTAATCTTTCAATATTTATATTGAAGACGCTATTCCTCCACTAACAATTCAGAGTTGATTTTTAAGTCTCTACCAAACTACAATCCCTTAAATTAAACAGAAAATTTCTAGAAGAAATATTGCAAGTCTTATCAATCTTTCAATATTTATACTGAAGACGCCTTTCCTCCATTAATAATCCAACAATGATTGTAAAGTCTCTTCTAACTTACAAGCCCTTACGTTAAGCATAAAAATTCAGAAAATTCAGCACTCCCCGTCCAGAACGCGTCCAGGAGCTCATCGCCTCCGGGACAGAATCCACGTCATGCACGGGAAGGTCTCACTTGGGACTCCTGACATCTATGTGATAATGGACTTTCTCTCAGCATACCCAACGCGTGAGAAGCCAAAGGTGCAACACTGACAAGACGTTCAGAAGTTGCTTACATAAGTAACTTCTGTGAGAAGATTAAAATGTTGTGGCTTTTAAGCACTTAGGTTTTAAGTTATTTGCTTATATGTGGCTTCTGATGTGGAAGGACTGAAATACAGTGACTTTAAGTGGTTCTTATCTCGTACTTGTTTCTCTTTTATATTCAGATGTGTGGCATAAAGCATACGAGAGAGAGAGAGAGAGAGAGAGAGAGAGAGAGAGAGAGAGAGAGAGAGAGAGAGAGAAGAAGGCTTTATTGTACTGAAAAAGATTATTTCAAGAAAAGTCACTCATAACATAGGAAGAGGATACTTTAGAGATGATGAGAGAGAGAGAGAGAGAGAGAGAGAGAGAGAGAGAGAATCAGAGAGAGTTATTGGATTTTAAGAGCAATATTTCACAAAAATTTTGTTTATAACGTAAAAAATAGGGCTGCTTTATGATATGAGATTTTTCACGAAAATTTGGCTACTCTCCTTGGGATATATGCTCACCTGTAATAGCACAGAGAAAAAAAATATGGAAGAAGTAAATAAGGAAAAAAGGATACGGGAAGAAAAATGCGAAGAATAAAATATCACTTCCGCCTAATAATGAATTCATTTATGTCGCATTACTCGATTACCCAACCCATTTTTCAATGTTCTCGAGGAATGTTTAAACATCATCAAAAAATATAATTATATGTTGAACTATAGCTAGATTACAATGTTTCAACTTGAAGAAAGCACATGTAAGGAAACCCCTTTTTTTTTCACATTATAAAAATTCCGAGCTTAACATGTTAACTGAACTTCAAGCTTTCCAGTTACAGTAATTGCATTATCGCGCCGGCCTCGTGCGATAAATTTTACAATGCTGGATGTTTTTCCCACTTTTTTATGCACGTAAAGCTTGACACAAAAAATGATAAGGAATGACGTATACTCTGTATATAATGATTATTTCATAGTAGAATGATAAGGAATGACGTATACTCTGTATATGATAATTTTTTCATCGTAGAATGATAAGGAATGACGTATACTCTGTTTATAATAATTATTTCACAGTAGAAGATGGCGTTAAGTGAACAAGTATACTATTAATTTATTACATAAGTTTTGGGGTTAGGTCTCTCACGATAATTTCATGAGAGTTTAACGCCCAATGATGTAAGAAAAAAATAAATAAAATTTTGAACATACAATAACCCTTAGCGGTCTGGCAACTGGCATTGACTCATAATATCTCAGAGCAAAGAACAGGTAAAACAAGACCTAAAGAACACATTTCCTTTAACGTATTCTATAGGCATTATATAAGCGGTTTTTATTTTTTCTTAACCCTTCTCCATGCACGAACTCCTGCGGTTCCGCTAAAAAGTAAAATGAAAAACGACGGAAAAGGGTACGAAAAATGGTGGAAGCGGTGGAGCTAGGGAATTTGATCAGACCACATTGCTCTCTCTCTCTCTCTCTCTCTCTCTCTCTCTCTCTTTTGGTTCAAATACATACCCAGGGGACCAACTAATAAATCAGATATATATATATATATATATATATATATATATATATATATATATATATATATATATATATATATATATATGTGTGTATGTGTGTGTGTGTGTATTCATATATATATGTTGTATATGTATGTGTGTGTATATATATATATGTGTATATATATATATATATATATATATATATATATATATATATATATATATATATATATATATATATATATATATATATATATATATATATATATATATATATATATATATATATATATATATATATATAAGGATGTTTGGCACCTATGGAGACAAGGTTGAACGGACTGTGAGTGCAGGAAAGGAAGGACATAAAATGAGTGGCTCGGAGAACTGGAAGGAGTATTACTAATATCACAAATGTTTTAGAAAAAAGGGCCCAATCATGTAAGAAGCACAAGAAACTGGGTCAGTGACAAAGATGATGTAGCCATTCAAAGACACTCACACACATACTGTATATATATATATAAAATACTGAATGAAATTGCTTTTCATTTACGAAAATAAATACAAACCAGGTTATCAGAAAGATCTCTACATATGTAAGAAGAACATGTCAATAACCGGTAGTATATTTTCCTCTGAAGTCGCCACCTAATAAATGAAATTTATCAGGAACTACAGTATAGCATACAAGGCAGTTCAAATAATTCATAACATTCGCGGTATCCTCTCGAGATAATCCGTCTCCCAGTCTTTTTATCGCACGAAAATTCACTCGTTACCAAGTTCTTCACTCCATAATCCAAGAGTCGTCCGCGATGTTTTGAATCTAATGTCTCCTCGTGAATTACGATATCCTGAATTAAAACACTCGTTAGTCCTAAATGGCTTTCTCGGAGTCGTTCATTTCAACGTTTGACGTAACAAATGGTTCCGGGGCTACCTGCAAGCGCCGGCTGCTCATGACACGTAAGCGATGTGCTTGTACTTGTTTGTTGTGTGTTTTTGTATTTGTGTTTGCAATATATATGTATGTATGTATATATATATATATATATATATATATATATATATATATATATATATATATATATATATATATATATGTATACACATTGTATATATTATATATATATATATAATATATATACTTATATATATATATATATAATATATATATATGTAAAATATATATAAATATGTTTAAAAATATACATATATACATATTATATATATATATATATGTGCATGTATATACATACACATGCATATTATCGCTCCTCTCTAATGCAAGCCACTAACACTATTTTCAAACAAACACTGGGTTAATTACAAATCATTATTATAGCCAGTAACGGCAATTCACCTGTAAAATCAGTCCAGATGCATGAACGCCCTGCTTCCATATCATATGCACCTATCCCGTCTCTGATACAGACGCCATCCTTTTCATCAATACTTTTATTATATGATTTCATATAGATTAGTTCCATGAAGCAGATAATACTGCAGTGTGCGAGTGAACATAGATTTAAAATTGCATGAAATGCAGAAGAGTCTGAAACCATTTGAACTGTCGCTAAACGGTGGGGTACATACATGTGTCTAATAAAAAAAAATTCAAGATCCTGAATGAAATGTCATCTTATTTGCTTATAAAAACTTGACTATTCGACTTAAAACCTACTGTACAAGTAAACAATCTCGGTGATGTGTTCCTCACTTCTTCGGACAGTCAAATTTTTTTCCTTCTCAAAAAAATGTCTTGCTTTGTGGGCTCTTGTACGCATTCCTTGTCCCTTCTTGAGACCCCTTCCTTCTCACAAAGAGAGAGAGAGAGAGAGAGAGAGAGAGAGAGAGAGAGAGAGAGAGAGAGAGAAAGAAGAATAATTCTAAAGCCTTAGAGCCTGATTGACCACGATATTCTCGGAAAAGCTGTCATATTTTTATTTCCTTTTCTGTCTTGCCTCGTGCCTCTGTCACCGGAGGCATCCGCATTGCCGAGTCTTATCCCAAAGAGCTTTTGCTGTAGTCTCCTCGAGGGAGAGAACTCTAATGGTCTTTATTAATTTTGTCCCTTTGGTGGATGAAAGAGACTTTTGTTGGGGAGGCCGCTGGGGAATCAACGTCCTCTACCTTCCTATCGTGACTTATTCTTCTTAATGACTTCATATGACCTACTAATTAACATTTTATTCTTAATCATTGAGAAGTCTCCAAGAATTTCGTGATAGCATAAATTCCACTTTGTAGTTTTATCAGGCCTCAGGCCCTTGTCTCCTTCCTCTTCACCATTCTAAGAAATAGTAATCTTTCTCATGCTAAGGTAAGTTTTAACGCAATCACGTATCCGTGAATAAATACTACATATGCTATAAACTTACAAAACTACGAGGCCTGTTGAAATATCACTTCTCAGTAATAATTACTGTTTCAAGTCTTATTCCTTCCCTCTCTCTTTTAATCTTCGTCGTACAGCTAATCATTGTAATTCTCTTCTCTCTTATTTCTATTATAATCTTCTTCGTATTAGTAATAAACTGAAGCCTTCTTTCTATTCTCTCTTGTTGTCTTTATCAGAAATGATATATTTTTAACTTACTTCTTTTCTCATTATCGTCATCATCGCAACAGAAAAAATTTCAAGTCATAACTTTTCCTTTTCACTCAAAATATCTTCTCCGTCATAATAAAATTACTCTCTATCTCCCTCTCTCCCATCGTAACAGTAATAATATTATAACATCGTCTCCTCTCGCTCACGTCGTATCATCATCCCCATCTCAAAAGCTATCATCCCAAGTGCTATTTATCTTCCCAGGCGCCAAGACAGGCAGTCTGGTAACTGCAGAATTTACTTCGGGAAGTGAACTGTTATCAGTCACACCTAAAATCATATTTGGAATTCGGCGAGCCTCTGTAAGGTGAAGTGCTTTGCAAGATTTCACTGCGCATTGAAACAATGTTTCTTTAGCCAGTAAAGTGTGTTTGGTTGACTTGCGTCTTGCTTTAAATTGGAAGATGTTTTGAAAGACCAGTGCCTGTGGAAGCGCTTGAATGAAATCTGTCGTTTCCTTATATTCGGAAAAAAACATATCAGATTTTTTTTTTTTGCTTTGAGTGTTATTTGTACTTATACACTTACTATATATTTCAGTGCTTTAGTTCCATCTTCTTTCCAAGGAGACACTATAGTCTTACTCTCTTCACAAGAGAGTACCGCGCGCGCGCGCGTTGGTTTGTGTTTGTGTGTGTGAGTATGTAGAGAGAGAGAGAGAGAGAGAGAGAGAGAGAGAGAGAGAGAGAGAGAGAGAGAGAGAGAGAGTTTTATCATTTGGAAACCTCAAGGCCTCTAGTTATCTGATCTACGTACAGTACGTGAATCGTATCTATACTAAAGTCTAAAACGTGACCCACAGTGTAAATCTACAGAAATTTCAGTAAGATCTCCAGAAGTTTCAATGAGTTGTACCTAGTTCTCATTACCATGTGAACGAAAATTAAAATTATTTGAGTCTTCCAATACCTTCTTAGTGTCAGAAAATGAGTAACTTGAAAATGGACATACCCGGAACTTAATCTTTAATCAGTTGGTTTGGGAAAGTGCTGAATATGCTTGGTAGTGATTGGTCAGCAGTTGCCTTCTATGGCCCAGCCGACTGACTACTGTGGGTTAGATATTTTTGATACCCGGGGCACCTTGCTTGAAAGACGCAGTTTGGATTGTTATGTTTAGTCGATAAGAGACGTAGCTGATTGTGTAGATTTCCTTCTGGTGGTCAGTAGTGTTATCATATGGGTAACAATGAGTGAAGGCTTGAACCCCAGTATCTGCAGTCCCACTACGATACCCAGACGACGGTTATCCTAGGCGCTATCGACGATACCAATGGTTGATATGACGCTCCATCTAGTTGCCACAATATTTTTACTTTCTTTAGTGCCTTAAGATGGCTAATTCACGGGAGTGGCACGATATCCTTTTGGAGAGCCACACCACTGGCATACCAATGTAAGTGCCGTGGATTCCATGGACAGGGCACTGGAACTGACAGGCTACGTTCCTGTGCCGTAGAGACACTGAAGATGCTTAGTCGGAAGCCCTATCACATCACCCAGGAAACGTTCCCACCACTAACCACCACTGGAATAACTTCCTTGTGACAATGTCCTACTGCAATATGACGAAACATTGCAGGCCTTGGTCCTTGCATTTACTCTACAATTAAAGTAAAAAACAGTATTGTGTCCATAACCATGAAAAGAACTGCTTACTAATATTATGAATATAGGAGAGCCCATGTTTCAAAAATAACCACAGTTCTTTGAGAACTTATCTTAATAATCAAATGCTGCACATTAGCTGACCCCGTAATATTAATAATACTTGCACGATATAACAGCAAAGAAAGGAGTTAAAGAAACAAACAGCCTCAGACAGAACAAGACCATGTTCTATAGATCTACACTAGGACCCTCTTTTTTAGCTTTAAAGTTTAACGAGGGATTATAAAACGTCTTGGTCATTGTCATTCTCTCTCTCTCTCTCTCTCTCTCTCTCTCTCTCTCTCTCTCTCTCTCTCTCTCTCTCTAGAAAGACATTATATAAGGGGAAAACGCCGCCCTGAGGCTTCCTTGCCTGGTCATATAAGTTCCAGTTAAATAGAATGAAAAAATATGAGATCCCGGTTTTACTTCCCTCTCAGTACTGTCTGCTTATTTTCAAGAGCTTATCTTTCATTGAACCACAAGATAAGGTCATAAAATTGATTTTGAAGGCTCGAGGGTTTCAATTGGGCATTATTTACTGCAAATAATCGAGACTCAACTCTGCGGTCATAAAACTTCCGCAGTTTAACAGAACTTGTGCAAAGCATCAAGAATACGAGGCTTCAGTTCCTAAAAAATACTAAATGAACAAAAAAAGCAAAGTGGATATCGAGTTATCAACTAAATCTCAAAGCAAAGAGTTGGCAGAACAACCTAAATCTTTGGAGGAATTTTCAGGCCATTGAAGATATGTCATTTTGCACGTTAAATGACTGCAATCAAAACCCAAAACAAAGCATTTCTGAAGCAACCTAAGAATGCGATAACAGACTTTGTCAAGCCACTGAATTTCATACACGAATGGCAAAAATAATTCATCTGATTAAAGTCAAAGGAGGCGCTACTAAGACTTCTGTTTACACGGTAAATTACTTGCAATACGTCTCTCTCTCTCTCTCTCTCTCTCTCTCTCTCTCTCTCTCTCTCTCTCTCGTGCACCCTATCAAAACGTCATACTCAAAAATTTTGCTAAACAACAAAATGTAATCACATTATATTAAACCATGAAGTCCTATTCCAACTCACTGCAGACTAAAGCACACTATAAATTGCGTATCTAGATTAATATATATTTTTGGATTTAGTGAAAACTCATTCAGTTCCAAGAGTAAACATAAGTCTTTTGTTTTTAAAAATGAGCTTTACGAAAGTAGAGACAATTAATATAATTATGAATACGATGAAAGTGATGATAATGAGAGGAAGCCAGTTAAATCATAGGGAAACGCGCTAAACCTAGTCTTACAAGAACACTATCATTACTTTTATTATTATTTTATTATCGTCTACAATATGTAGAGTAAGCAGTCTTCCTATTCAGAAGAACTGATTCACTAAAAATAAATGCATCGTAGAATAACACTGAAACTGAAAACTGCAAGGGTATACAAGTAAAACTGTCGAGCAAGTGCAACTTTTTTGTTAATATCTTCTCCTTTAATCGACTTATTTTCCCCTATCTCGCTCCCCACCCCCAGCCCCCACCCCCTTCCCACACGCTGGAATTCCCAATTACGAATGGTAAGCGCGACATTGCGGGTCCTTGAAACACACGTGATCGATTTCGTCATCTAATCTCTCTCTCTCTCTCTCTCTCTCTCTCTCTCTCTCTCTCTCTCTCTCTCTCTCTCAAGTACGAAAAATTTAATAAATTAAAAAATGAAAGATATAACATATAAAACGTTGTGCTTATGGTGGTGAAATCCCCAGGCCCTCAGAGCAGCGATGTAGCCCGGGGCCTTCGTGAGTATGACAGCAAACGAAGCTCCACAGGGTGACCCGACCACTATCATGTGAATTTTGTTTATTGTAATTAATGCTAAATATTTTCAAGACCTTCTTTACAGCTTTCTCTCATTCATTTCTACTTTAAGTCGTTTTTTTTTATTTCCTTTCCACTATATCTTTCTACATACGTGGTTGACAAACTATCTGGCCAGCACAAGGCTGATGTTGCTTCTGTAAATATTAGTAAGTAATAAAATTTAAAGTTTAAATGTACCTTTCAATGCAAATCAAATTCTCTCTTGGCTGATAATTTTCCCAAACAAAGGAAAACATTAAATAACATTTCCACCATAAAATATTAATTGTACTGCGTTACTATGAGATCCAATGCAAATTTTATAATTCCATACTGACAATGGCGGAGTTATGTTTTACTGCAAACGATAATAGGTCATTTGGATTATCACAGTTTTTATCGATGCAATCACAGTTATTAGTTAGATTACTGGGCTATTATCATCATTTCAGACATTATCCCTAATATATAGGTTAAACCTTTAACCGTAATTGACATGGTAATTCTTATTGTAACTGATTTTTATAGTAAATACCATTTACAGCGAGAATATGATTCTCATGTTCCAAAAGAGTATAATCATGACTATATTAAAACCTATATACATTGTTGAGAGCTTTCAGTATCAAAAATAAAAAGCATTTAGCTTAACATTTCATGAAATGTAAAGTTAACTCGAGTTATATTGTCACAAGATAGTGGTAAGAGATCTCTCATGAAATTCGACAGGTGTTTCTATATATATATATATATATATATATATATATATATATATATATATATATATATATATATATATACAGTATATATACATATAGACAATATAACTCGAGTTAACTTTATATGTCAGGAAGTGTTAAGCTAAATACTTTTATTTTTTGATACTGGAAGCTCTCAACAATGTGTGTATGTATATGTGTGTAGATATATATATATATATATATATATATATATATATATATATATATATATATATATATATGTGTGTGTGTGTGTGTGTGTGTGTGTGTGTGTGTGTGTGTGTGTTACAGGCAGATAGCGAAACCAGGCATTTCTCAAACTGCCTGAAACACGGCGAAACAGTGACTCACATACACTGTTTCGCCGTGTTTAGCACTAGCTCTTGGGGGGTCAAATGTATTTCGCCGTGTTTAGTACTAGCCCCTGAGGGATCAAATATCCCTAAGTGCATTTCGCTATTTGCCTGAAATTTCAGGCCGTTTCATGAAAATATCTGGTTTCTCTAGCTGCCTGTTATATATATATATATATATATATATATATATATATATATATATATATATATATATATATATATATATATATATATATATATATATATATATATATATATATATGTGTGTGTGTGTGTGTGCGTGTGTGCGCGCGCGCGTGCTCGCGTGCATTGAACTCATACTTGTGATGGGATGTTTAAACGCAAAGTACCGCAAGGGAAAACGAAACAGAAGGTATGAGCCTCACTAGTTTCTTCAGTTTACTTGTATGGTAAAGAGAAATTAAATATACATGAGCCTAGAGAAAGTTAAAACTGTTAACAGTAAGAGGAGCATTTCTTCTTTTTGACACACCCTCAACTACGAAGAAATCCTCAATAGGCCTATCCTGCATTTTCATGATATTAAAACCCCTCTTTTCTAATACCTTTAACCCAACACCTTACCCTGCAACTGGTACGAAGCGCCTCTTTCTTTCCTCAAATCACACTGCTCTTCACTTACCTATCATTCTATTATTTGCCTAACTTTCTATATTAAAATCTTATCAAGTAACTTCCTTGGTATATTAAGTAACGTTGATGCCCCTGTAATTCTTACGGACTCCTCTGTCACCTTTACATTTATATGGAATAACAATTATTCTTTTACCCTCTCCATCAGAACCTTCTTTAATAAAAAAAAATTGCAAAACTTGGTCAGTCACTGAATCACCCAGTGACAACCATAACAGAGCATTTGACCTGCAGCCCCAGTTCCATTCATTCAAGCCGTTTCAATTTTTAAACTCTCATTTGTCATCATTTGCAGCCCCAAGTTGATTCAACAAACATTTTCAAACTTGTAAGTTCCCTTTTGTCCATCATTCCGCTTCTGTCTCAATGTTCTTTTCCTCATTCACCATCAAAAATACTCAGGCTACTGACATGGACAATTAGATAAATATTGCCTTCGGTAATCGGAAACTACAGACAAATAATGTGCGACCTTAATATTGGTCAGTTCTAATATCAAAGACAAAGCGTTCTGAATATTTATTAACATTAAATAAACTTCATGAAAGTGCATATTGACTATCAAATGATAAATATTTTTTCCCAAAATAAACTTGAGGAAGTGGAGCTCATTATTTTATATAGTACATGAAAAAATTATCAAGAAATTAATGTAAATTTTAAACGTAAGTAAGGAGAAAAGCAGCCATCCCAAGCAACCACCAGCAAGAGTATCGCCCAAGAAAACTAGAGCCAATCTTTCGCCACAGGAAACAAATTAATAAAGGCCATTAAAATTCTCTCCCTCGAGGAGACCACAACAAACGCTCCTTTAGGATAAGACTCGACAATGCGGATGTCTCCAACGACAAAGGCAATAGATAAGACATAAAAAATACATGGAAGTTTTCCCAAGTATATGATGGACAATCAGGCTCGAAGGCTTCAGAATATTACTTCCCATTCAGAATAAAAATGGAAGTTTTCCCATGGACAATCAGGCCTTAACTTCAACTCTCTCTCTCTCTCTCTCTCTCTCTCTCTCTCTCTCTCTCTCTCTCTCTCTCTCTCTCTCTAAAAAAATGGAAGTTTTCCCAAGTATATGATGGACAATCAGGCCTTAACGCTTCAGAATTATTACTCCCCATCTCTCTCTCTCTCTCTCTGAGAGACATGAAAAGCTCACCTCATGGAAGTTTTCTCCAGCATGGAAATCAGGTTTGAAGAAGGACGAGGAGATCTCTCTCTCTCCTCACAAAACAAAAAGAAACAATCTCTCTCTCTCTCTCTCTCTCTCTCAAAAAATTTTTTCCAACTATCCTGAAGAGACAATCAGGGGGAACTAATGAAACTACTCCCCATTTTTCTCTGAGTCGACTCTCTCTCTCTCTCTCTCTCCTCTAAATCGTTTTTCCCAAGGTGATTGGACAATCCAAGGTTGAGTTTAAAGTTAGACAGTCAAGTAAGTTTTTTTTTTTTTATTATTACTTTTCATTAGAGGGAACGAGATCGTCCTTTTTAACTGGCTCTAAAACGAAAGTGCTCATATGCAGAAATAAAATTAGGAAAAAAATGGAGAGGCTTCAGCGTCGAGGCGTAACACTCTCTAGTTATAACTCTCTCTTGAAAAAATGTCAAAAAAGTACATGGCTATGGCAATGAACCGATCAATCAGAATTGACGCTCCAGATTACTCAAATTATTACATAACTCTCTCTCTTTTTAGGTTAAAAATGGAAGTTTTCCCAAGAGTTACAATCAGATGTATTGTTTTTTTACAACCGTTCTCCCTTAAACTATTCTAACACACCCACACACACAAATATATATATATATATATATATATATATATATATATATATATATATATATATGTATATATACATTATACATTTATATTATACATATATACATATATCGTGTGTGTATGTGTATGTGCGGCTTTGAGTATGTTCAAAAAGTTCAACAAACTCATTCACGCAATACATAAATATATTATACAACGATTTAGAAACACTTGCACACGTACAGTATAATAGGAAGCTCCAAATATTTTAAATTTATTTTCCTAATGCCCCTCTCAACAGACTTCACTAATCAGTTAAAAGTTTTAAAGCAATGATTTTCTTTTTTTATTGGGTGGGCGATGACATCACTAGTTACACGCCCATGACTCACAGATGATCATGATGGACTTTGTTCCATAAGTTTCTGGCAATGAGGTCACCCATCCAACTGTTGACCCAACCCAACGTTGTTTAAATTTACTGATCTGAAGACCAGGGACGCAAGTATTTCTCAAAAGGAAAAAATTCTACGTGATCGTGATGCTATAGGTAGCCTACAAAACATAATTCCAGTAAATCAGAATAACTCCAGTAACTAAATAAAATAAATAAATAAATAAATAAATAAAGATGCAATCTCCACATTTTGTAAATCAGTTAGAATACCATTTTAAAAAACATTCAAGAGCTCACCTTTAAAAGGGTTTAATGGTACCGAAGGCATCGGAAGAGGTGGCGCCCCATAAATATTTCACTTCTGGACTCAGACTAGACATAAATCACTTTCCAAGACACTATTTAGGAAAGATATATGGCTACAAAACATTCTCATAATTCCATGCCATGCCATAAATATAGCCGTAATCTTAAAAGACATCTCCAACTTACATTAGTGAAGTAAATATGAAAAGCATAAACTAGCATTTTTCTATGATTTAACTATATTTCCTCCGGGCCTGGGCTAGTTACCGGCAGTAGGTTACCAGACCGATTGGCCTCTGCCTTTATAAAACAATTTTTTGACAGAGAATTAAAATGGTGAAAATACTGAAGTAAAGAAAAACCGAAAATTGTTTTCCTGAGTCCATAAAAAGAGAAAAACTGTAAAGTAAAAGAGTCCATGAAACTTATGCTAATGATCCCTTTGATCATCTTGAAAAGGTGTTCCTTCAAACTATCAAGGAAATCTTGAGACTTTATGTAATGCCTTGGAGGAAACCTGAATAATAGAGCTGAAACATTCATATTCAAAGCCTTTAAAATGATATACCAAAGGTAAAGGCGTCACGTAAATTTGGAATGTGTATTAACTCATATATATATATATATATATATATATATATATATATATATCTATATATATATATAAATATATATATTATAGTATATATACAATAGGGCCTTAACGCTCCAGAATATATTATATATATATATATCTCTATATATATATATATATATATATATGTATTATATAAAATATAAGTGTGTGTATGTAAGTATGTGTGTGGACAATGATACGCACATTTCCAAATGTACGTGACACCTATACATTCGGTAATCGTTTAAAAACTCTTATGTCAGCTCTCCTCCAAGACATGATGTACGCACTCATGTTGGGCAAATGTGGTAAAATTTTGGTAACTATAAAATCTGTGATTTTTGCCTTAGTCAAAGTTATGCATATAGTCAAGTAATTCGGGCCAGTCATGAAAGCATCTCATGAACTCAAATATTCTCGACACTGATGAACGCCCTTGTAATGGGAGCAACATCGCTCTCCGAGGGTACAGGGAGTCTGGAAACAGGGTAGTCTGCAGATTTAAATTCGCAGGAGGCAGGAAAGCCTAAACTGCGCTGGACGCAGAGTGACTGGCTGCAGAGTCTTGGGGCTCTAACTTGAGCCGGAGGATTCGGGACAGGCATCCTGGTCACTCTTCATTTTTCTGAACTGTGAAATTCTTGCTTTTCAATCAAATTTTGGCTGTACTCCTATATACTGGAATGTGAAGTTAGTGTAACCCTAAGGAAGGCCATGGGTTAATAGAGGAAGCAGCTGTCGGCTTCGAATGAATAAATATAAAAAAACAGTAGCAGCTTTTATTTATTTCTTCAAGACTTCAGCCTTATAACTTCTGGAAAAAGTACAGGAAATATTCGGATGTTACCAGTAAGTTATAGATAAGACGTACATTTGCACTTGTGCAAAGATATACACAAACACATTGTTTTTACACACACACCTTAAACTATTCTAACACACACACACATATATATATATATATATATATATATATATATATATATATATATATATATATATATATAAATATATATATATATATTTATATTATACATATACATATATATGTGTGTGTGTGTATGCATGTTCTTGTGAAAACCCAGTATTTCATATGAAACCATTTAAAAACATCTTCAAAATAAATAAATTATAAACGATTTAGAAACACTTACAAACGTACAGTATAAACTCAAATATTTTAAATTTATTTTCCTAATGCCCTCTCTCAACAGTGTTGGAGCTTCACCCAATCAGTTATATAACGAACAAGAAAAGATTTTAGTAACATTGGGTGTTCTATAATAAAATAAATTTGAAAGTAGAATACGCCAGTGGCATACACATCATATTAATGGGTCATAAAGAACAAGCAGAGATATAAAGCCAGACAGGAAACGTGTCCGCACTTTAATAGTAGACAGAAACGAAAGGGAAGCGGATAAAGTGTAAAAGACTCTCCACACTTAATAAAATATTGTTTAAAATGTTGCCTGGGGAGTAATCTAATCTCAAAAATATGGAAGTCTCCCTCAGTACTTACACGAAGGTGTAGAAAACAGAAAATGGGAGGAACAGAAATAGTTAGTTGTCTGAATCCAAATGAAATTTTACAGAAAAGAGGAGAAATAACCTTCAGTCAGACTTTTATGCAGAACTATACTAAACTTTAACGCCCCATAAATATGTCACTTCTGGACTCAGACTTGATGACATAAATATTTTGCAAGACACCAGTTTATGAAACTAAAGTAGTACATTTTAGCCATACTGGGATTACTGAATTTGACAAAGTAAATATGAGGAGTTGCTTCACAATGCTTGTCCTCTTTGATGAAGATGTGACAATATTTCTCAACTCGGCAATACAACGACCATGTTAATATATGTAGAAATGAGATGCTAAATTAGAACGACGACTGAAACATTATTTATAAAAATATACTGAAAGAGTATATCTTAACAATGAGAAGAGAAATATCTGAAGCTGAAGTCACGGTCAGATCGCACACGAAGCAAGTGAAAGAAAACAAAAATACTATTTTATCTAAGAAACTAATACATCAACAACTTAATTAACCTTTACGAGACAAAGGTCGACGGAATGGGCCTAATAATTACCTCCTCTAGCGATGGCCTGAAGCTACAAGAAGGCAGAAGAGGAAAGATACAAATACGGAGCCCTTACTTCAAACCAAACTACAAGATCACCTCTTGAAACAGATGATTACAGAGGGATATCAGGACAACATACCAACATTGTTAATATATATTCAGTATATTTTTATAATTAATGTTTCAGTCGTCGTTCTAATTTAGCATCTCATTTTTACATATATTGGTCGCTGTATTGCTGAGTTGAGAAACATTCTCACATCTTACTCAAAGTGGACAAGCAGTGTGAAGCAACACCTCACATTTACTTTGTCAAATTCAGTAATCAGACTATGACTAAAATGTACTATTTAGCTTCATAAACTGGTGTCACAAAATACTATGGTCATCAACGAGGGAAGCGCACTCTTCGTTAAAGATTAATATAGTTCTGCATTAAAGTCTCCTCTTCATCTGTCACAACATAAACTGAATTAAAAGTATTAAAATGATACACAAACAGGTGAGAAAAAAGAAAACGGGGAGAACGAACCAGAAGAATCATCAAGGAGATATGACACAACACAAAGGGTCCAGAGCGCTTCCTCATCCCCGCCTCAAGCGCTCACAATTAGTGACAAAAAACAAGAGCCGTCAAGAGGTAACCTTCCCTTCAAAACAACGCACTCGCCGTATGATATTCCCTTTACCCAAGACGAGGCCTCCGCGTTTGGAAAACAGGAAAACGGATCCATCTAGAGCTTATAAAACCACAACTGTTGCGTTCGTTTGCTCTCGGGCAGACAAAAAAGAAAAAAAATCCAGCATAATTATCAAAATTATCATTCCTATTTATCTAAATGTATGCCATATAAACACAAACGCTAGAATATACAGGAAATAATTAAATATGAAAAACACTATTTTAACAGAAACAAATCTACGTAACACACACACACAACACATATATATATATATATTATTTATATATATATATATATATATATATATATATATATATATATATATATAATATATATATATATATAATGTATGTCTTTTCTTGTAAATATTTCAATAAAACCATTAAAAATATCTTTAAAAAGAAATGAGCCCTGTTGACAATTAGCATAAGAGACTGTCATTCAATGGGCCAATTTCCGAGTAGTCTGAACCTTAGAGCACTTATTTCAAGTTAAAAATTCATCCAGCTGGAATGCTTTTTTTTTTTTTTTAGCTGTAGGTCCCGTTGCCTGCCAATTGCTGCCACCATTAAATAGATAATCCTTTATGAACAGCCCCTGAAAGCTCAGTGGTCTGGTAAAAATATTAAATTAACTTTTTTTGTCAAAAAGAAATGATAAAGAAACCTCCAAAGTCAACTCATTTCTGAAAGAATGTTGGAATATATATACCCACATTATATAACGAACAAGATAAGACGAGCTATATATATATTCTATAATAAAATAAATATATATAGAATACTACCAGTGGCATATATCATATTAATGGGTCATAAAAAAACAAGCAGATATATAAGCAGACAAACGTGTGCCTGTGTATGAGAGAGAGAACAATGACCGCCTCATCATACAGCACTAGAAGATCCTATCACTGCTGAGACCATTTATTATGTTGCCTGAGGCTAAAATCTCAAAAATTAATTTCCCAGTGCTTAGATGAAACTGAAGATGACAAAAAGGGAGCTCCAGATAACATCTGAATCCAAATGAACATTACAGACGAAAAGGAGAAAAACACTTCAGTCAGACTTTTATGACAGAACTATACTAAACTTTAACGAAGGTAAAGGGGGTTTGATGAAATAAATTTTGCGACACCAGTTTATGAAACTAAAGTAGTTTTATGCCATTGGGATTACTTGAGATTTGACAAAGTCAATAAACTTCTCATATGATCCTCTGATGAAGGGAGACAATATTTCTCAATCAGCAATATCAACGACCATGTTAATATATATAGAAATGAGATATACTAAATTAAACGACACTGAAACATTATTTATAAAAAAATATATCTCAATGAGAAGACAAATATCTGAATGAATACTCAAAAAAGCAAGATGAAAACAAAAATACTATTTTATTAATAAACAATACATCAATAACTTAATTAAGTTTTCAGAGACAAAGATACATCTTATGACAGAATATTAAAATCTCTAGCATGGCCTGTAGGTATGAAGTTCAGAAGAGGAAAGATACAAATAGGGGAGCCCTTTGCAAATATGATCACTCTCTTGCAACAGATGATTACAGTATCAGGACACTACCAAATTGGAAAGATATATATTCAGTATTTTTTATAAATAGTTTCAAAAGTCGTCGTTCTACTGAAACTTAGCATTCATTTTACATATATTGGTTGTTGTACTGTATTTGCTGTTTATTACTGTAACATCTTACTCAGAGGACAAGCACTGTCAACACCTTGAACTTTGTCAAATTCAGTAATCATAGTATGACTAAAATCCATACTTTTTTAGCTTCATCAACTGGTGTCACAAAATAGAGATCAACGAGGGAAGTGGGTTTCGTTAAGAGCAAATTAATATAGTTCTGCAAAGACAGACAATCTGTCACAACATAGACTAAATTAAAAGTAAAAATGAAATCCAACAGGTGAGAGAGAAAGAGAAAGGGGAGAAGAGAGAGAGAAGAATCATCAAGAGAAATTATATATAAAAAGATCCAGAGCGCTTCCTCATCCCCGAGAGTAAGAGCTCAAACAAATTAGTGACAAAAACAAGAGAGAGAAGAGGAACCTTCCCCTTCAAAACAACGAGAGAGAGAGAGAGAGAGAGAAAGTGCGTTTGGGTTATGAAAACGGATCCATCTAGAATTATATAACCAAAAGACGTTCGTTTGCTCATAGACAAAACGAAAAAAATCCAGTATAATTATCAAAATAATCATTCCATTTATTTAAATGAGAGAGATAAACAGAAGAGAGAGAATATCAGGTAAGAGAGAAATAGAAAAGACTATTTTAACAGAAACAAAGCAGCAGTAGTCTTGCACACAACGTTTACGAGGCACCGACACCCTCCAGGTGAGTCAAGGAATTAGTAACGCCATTCGTTCCACACGTGATTGTGTGAAGGACACTAACGAATGGGAAGTTTTAATTCAGGATATCGTATATATATCTATATCCCGTATAGATATATATATATAAGTAAGAAAATGACTATATATCCGAGTGTATCATATCTTTACACTGCGGGAGCAATTACATAAGGGATAAACGGCCGAGGGGGTAGTGTAGACCTAGATTGGATGCTGCTAATTGGGTAGCTGGTGGCTTTTTTTTTTTTCTGTTTCTCACTGATAACTGCACGACGTTGTCTGCCATTTAAGCAGATGCCACTGAACTTTAATGAATATTTAATTATCTAATAATAAACCTGAAAAATGCACAATAACGTTACCCCAAAAAACTAAAAAACACATATATATATATATGTGTATATATATATATATATATATATATATATATATATATATATATATATATATATAGCATATAACAGAGAGATAGAGAGAGACACAGAGAGAGTGAGAGAGAGAGAGAGAGAGAATGATAGTTCTCATCATAAGTTTGAAGTTACTTTATCTGCTGAATCATTTCTTAGCGAGCCAAGAACTGAACATTCGTAACCCAATAAGTAAAACTAATGGATTTAAGAACATTACCAGGATACTGTAAATCTCAAATCTAAACACTACCAATCACTCCCGACCGAGTTGAATTAGCCCCTTCTCCCCTGAAAGGTTGCAATCCTATATCTCCCAAAACCAAATTTTTGTGACAGACAGAGGCCCAACTTCAATAAAACTTTCCTATAAACCAAAATAACTTTAGCATTAGCAAATGCCATCAAGTAAACATATTACCATGTAAATTAGCACAAACTCGGCACTTGGAGCAGACCATGAGGATATTAAAAAGAAAGATGAAAGGAAAATAGATGTGATTAGGGCATCAAAATTATATTAAGTTTTCAGAAGATGCCTCTTAGACAGAAATTTCATAATGCCTTAATTTTTGTCAGTTCATGAAAGAAGACAATGTATGTACACTCTGAAGTTATCTTAAATAAGAGCGTTTTTGCAAACAGACAAACAAAAGGAGACGTAATTACGAACAAACATGATATCTACTTCAGTGCTGCCGAAACAATGCACTTTCCCAGTATCATAAGTTGTTCAACACCCATTGCAGTATTTCACAAACGTGATGTTGCAGACACAGATGAGAGCTCGGCTCCCTAGAGAGAGAGTTTATTCAGAGTAGAAGAGAGAGAGAGAGATTTAGTAAATGTTTGCCATCTAGTGCCCGAGTGGATGAATTGGTGACAATCTATCAGAGACGTTACGGGCCCCTGGTTGAGAGAGAGAGAGAGAGAGATTTTACGTTTACGCAACTTAATCACCATTCCAGAGGAAACTAGAAAATCAGTATGGCACAAGATACTGTGAGCAATAAATTTTGAGAGAGAGAGAGAGAGAGAGAGAGAGAGAGAGAGAGAGAGAGAGAGAGAGAGAGAGAGAGAGAGAGAGAGAGAGAGAGAGAGAAAGGGTGGGTGGTTATGGAGACCAAATTATATACAAAAGACAGACAATACCCCATAGACGAGACGAGAGTAAGAGCCAAAATAAATCCATACATGAGAGAGAGAGAGAGAGAGAGAGAGCAGCAGCAGCAGCAGTCTTGCACTAACGTTTACGAGGCACCGACACCTCCAGGTAGCCAAGGAGCCATTAGTAACGTCATTCGTTAAGACGAACGACTCTGCGAAGGACACTAACGAATGGGAAGTTTTAATTCAGGAGGTCGTAACATCTCACAGCATCCCGTTAGATTCGCAAGTAAGAAAACGACTCCTCGCGGATCCGGAGTGTATCAGTAAAAACAGCGGGAGCATCTTCGTGGGATAAACGGCCGAGGGGGAATTGTAGAGATTGGATGCTGCTAATTGGGTACGGTGGCTTTTCGCAGGATCTGTTTCTCACTGGATAACTGAAACGACGTTGTCTGCGGTTTAAGTATGCTACTGAACTTTAATGAATATTTAATTATCTAATAATGAACCTGAAAAATGCACAATAACGTTACAGACACCGAAAACACACACACTATATGCATGTGTATATACATAAATATACATACACAACTATATATATATAATATATATATATATATATAGCATAACGAGAGAGAGAGAGAGAGAGAGAGAGAGAGAGAGAGAGAGAGAGAGAGAGAGAGAGAGAGAGAGAGAGAGAGATAGTTCCCTATGTCGTAAGTTTGGAGTTAATTTATCTCTAAATCATTTCTGGCCAACAACTGAACATTCGTAACAATAAGTAAAACTAATGGATTTAAGAGTGTAGGGATACTGTAAATCTCCTCTAAGGCTGAGCAATCACTCCCCCGTTGAATTAGCCCCTTCTCCCCCTAGGTTGCATCCCTATATCTCCCAAAACCAAATCACTTGCTGACAGACAGAGGCCCAACTTGGGTAAAACTTTCCTATAAACCAAAATAACTTTAAGCATTATCATCCATCAAGTAAACATATTACCATGTAAACAGCACAAACTCGGCACTTGGAGCAGACCACAGGAGTAACAAAGACACAAGGAAAATAGATGTGACAGGGCACAAAAGTTATATCATCACTTCAACCCTGAAGCTGCCTCTAAGCACACACGAAATCCTTCATCATGCCTTAATTTTTGTCATGTAGGGAACAATGTATGTACAATACAAGTTATCTTAAATGAGAGCGTTTATGCAAACAGACAAACAACAGCGTAATTACGAACAAACATGATATCTACCTCAGTGCTGCCGAAACAATGCACTTTCCCATATATCAAGGTTGTTCAACACCGGTTGCAGTATTTCACCGTCGTGATGTTGCAGACACGATGAGGCTCGGCTCCCCTACCTTTCGTGTTTATTCAGAGTAGAATTGTGTGTAAGGTGATTTAGTAAATGTTTGCCATCTAGTGCCCGAGTGGATGAATTGGTGACAATCTATCAGAGACGTTACGGGCCCCTGGTTGGTTTAGACAGAGACGTATTTTACGTTTACGCAACTTAATCACCATTCCAGAGGAAACCAGAAAATCAGTATGGCACAAGATACTGTGAGCAATAAATTTTGAGAGAGAGAGAGAGAGAGAGAGAGAGAGAGAGAGAGAGAGAGAGAGAGAGAGAGAGAGAGAGAGAAACTATTTCAAAACCCAAACGTACATTAGAGAACAAAAATTACAAAATTACGGCAGTTTTAAACATCCATAATAGAACATTGAACAATACATCATATTCAACGTGGGTTAACGTATTTCAGTACAGCAATATTCAAGGGACAACATACTCCCCTTACATAGTGTTTATTAACATTGTATATCAAGTGATTTAGTTAATGCCAAGCATTTAAAGCTAAAGGAGATGGCTTAATATACAACGAAGACCTCATATATAACTGTGTGGCTCATTAAGGTCTCAAAGACATAAGACTTCGGCTCAAGGGCCCCCCTACAATCTAATAATAATAGGAGGTAGAGGGAGACTGTAATTTATAAAAATAAGAACTGGAGTGTGGAAACTGAACACTGAATGTACACGATATATGTATATATACAGTATAATGTGTGTGTGTGTGTGTATTCACCTACTGCACATGCAGATGGAATTCCTTATACTTGGGAAAATATTTTAATTTCGTACATTATGTTAGTATTGCAGATGGCTATGAGCTTTGGTCTACCTATTACTTAAACTCGCCCCTGGCAACCTTTGTATTTCAACTATTAGATGATAAAGGCATGCCTTTGTATACAAATACATACACACACATATATATATATATATGTGTGTGTGTGTAGGTGTATTTATGTATGTGAACTTGGCTTAGAAAAATGCTTATCATAACCTGAAGAAGATGAAACCCGAGTGTGCTGCTGAGTTGCTGAGTATGTGTGAACCTTAGAATAAAATCTCTAAAAGGAAAAATGAAATCTGTAGAAATGTGACTTGTTTTTATCGGGTATGCATTTTGAAGAGCTTTGAATATGGACCACGGAAGCAAGACGGATGAATAATACAAGGTTCTAAGGGGTTGATGTAATTTTAAGAATACAGGGAGAAGGGGCTGATAAGGATCTCGGGAAAATTATTTCGAGGTTGAAAGATGCGAAGAGTTGACTGAAGTACAAATGAGACGGTGGGAGCAATATGACTGAGAGGTTGACCAGGGTAGTTCCTCGTTGGATGGGTCGGTAGCGATCTCAGCTAGCACTCTGCTGAGCCCGCGTTCGAGCTCCGGCCGGCCAATGAAGAATTAGAGGAATTTATTTCTGGTGATAGAAATTCATTTCTCGCTATAATGTGGTT
>NC_089754.1:38887270-38929770 GCF_040412425.1 Macrobrachium rosenbergii | reverse complement strand
TACTGTATATACTGTTCGCAACCAATGAAATAACAGACGCTGCAAGATGCCACCTCTGAAATATCAGTAGAGATATTACAATAAATTAACCACTTCTGTTTAAATAAGCAAAAAAAAAATACACATACAGAACCATGGTCTGACAGTCAACGCTCCCAAACTGACTGAGACTTTCGTATTCGCTGACCTGATAAATTAAGTGACTCGGTGTATCGCCTCATCAGAATATTCAGTATTTTGCAAAGTGAAATGTCTGGCACGGAATGTAATCACTGCTGGTAGCCAGCTTTTTTCCTCGCCTTCTTAATTTCTTCGTTTTTAGGTTCTTATTCTTGTTTCTTATTTTCTAGCTTCATTTACTCTTCGTATTCTTCCGATTTTACCCTTTTACTTTTTATCAATTTTATATTCTAATTATCTTGCGTTTCCCACATATTAATCGATGGAGAATAAGATAACAATAAACTGAAGGATTTCCTCGTCCAAACCCTAACGGTCTTGATACGATAAGTAAATAATGAATCTATGTCACAACTTCATACCTCTCTCTCTCTCTCTCTCTCTCTCTCTCTCTCTCTCTCTCTCTCTCTCTCTCGTGGGAACGCCAAATGAGTTCTCCACAGGGAGGTTCATGAACCAATGCATATGCATCTCTCTGTCGGCCGACATGGTTATGTGAATTGCTAATACTTAATTTCATTTACAAACTTTGACGAGAGACCCTGAAAATTGGCGTCGGGTCTGAGCTGCGATTAAATTCTGGAGTGGATTGCCGAGTAAATATGAAACCACCACCGGGGAGGTAAATTTCTATTTGAGAATAAGAATACACACAGACGTACATACATTCTTATTCACATATGCAATATTTTTTTTTTTTAGGCTTACGACCTTTCTCCCTTTGATGGGGTGGTTCCAGAAGGTAAGAATCTAAAGTTTACATGCATCAAATTCGCAAGGGATGATGCTGCGAGACTCACACGCCCTTTCCCTATTACTAGTCTACTACATGAATAATAGTCCCGTCTCCCATATTACAGCACATTTTTACCTCAACATCGTCACAATCGTCGTCGCCTCTACTACATACTGAAGCAAAGGGCTTCATTGGTTAAAGGATAGCCGCTCCTTGTCGCTGCCTACTGATTTTTCACCCAAGCCAGACGTCCAGAGCTGAACTTGAGGTACTATGGTTTTGGGTTCCAGTAAACTCACAGAAATCTGTATAAACTATGCTGAAACCATTACTGATACTAGGCCATTCTAATAATCAGTAATAAAAGAACTACTATACAAAGATCTCTTAGCTTATATGCAGTGACGGAAGTAGTGAAATATGTCAAGCTATGGAACTTTTTGACCACAGGATGGACATTTGGGTTGCTTGATTCGAAGACCTGTGGCCAATATTATGAAATCTATTCAATGTAAACAATAACACTGGAGTATAATAATAATAATAATAATAATAATAATAATAATAATAATAATAATAATAATAATAATAATAATAATAATAATATGAAACCATGAATATTGAAATCCACGATATTTTTTAAAACCTAAAAAATACAAAATATCAAAGTGGATTAAATAATATATATATCACTTAACCTTCTGCACAAACTAAATAGAGCAAATTACTATTGAATGTACATTATTTACCAGAATGATTTTTTTATGTTCAACATTTTGTGTTCGAAGCAGTAATTACTGCAATAATTGCTTCATAAATATTGGAAATACGGTGCCTATACTATTGTGAAGTTTACTATTAACTCTGAATTTTTTATGCGAGCAAAATATTCTAAATAATCTTACTCATATCCTATTTAACGTAAAATATTCTTATTTATGTCCTAATTACACGTATAACATTCTTACCTGTGTCCTCATTACACGTATAATCTTACCTATGTCCTCATTACACGTATAATGTTCTTACCATGCCCGTACTACACGTATAATATTGTTACTACGTTCTTATTACAAAGTCCTTATTAACGATAATATTATTACCTATGTCCTAATCGCACGTAATAATATTCATACCCATAAACTATTTATAACTATTTATAAATGGGCCTATTTGAGTGCCAAATATTCTTACCTCACATTTGTGTAAAATATTATCTTTCATAATTTTAAGCTTACCTGCAACGTTACACAGGCCCTGTCTGTTTATAAAATTGTCTTACCCAGGGCTTGGTTGGTATATTAACTAGATTAAAAAATCTTTATTAATAATAAAATGTTAAATCCAAGGAAACGATTCCTAGTCTCATATTTATGTCTTGTAAACTTCTTTAATCGACATTTTCATGGCAGATTTACTGAGCCTTTTTACGCTGGCGTTCCTCTCATTTACAACAGTCGAACGATAGTTTAGGAACAAAATATCGACACACGATGAGTTTATATTATATATTTTTATGGTGAAACTTTTCTATAAAAAAAGTTTGGTTTTTCTTTTTCTTTTTTTTTTTCTGTATTATGACTCCGACCCTTTTAACTATAGGAAAAAAGCTAATGGTTGTTTCTTTATGTTTGAAGAATTAATGTCTGAATGTTACATCTCTGCTTTCGCAATAATAATAATAATAATAATAATAATAATAATAATAATAATAATAATAATAATAACGAAGTGGCCATAATTATCATACTCTTCATTTACTCGTCTCCTTATAAACAATATTCTCTCCATACCACTCTCCAGGATTTTCAAGATACGGTCACTAACTTTTTATATCTTCTAATTGTCAATGTGCAACACAAGTCATTTAATAATATTACCTACTCTCAATAGAAAAAGCTTTACCCACATTTTATTAATATATATATATATATATATATATATATATATATATATATATACACATATATATAATATATATATATATATATGTGTATATATATATATATATATATATATATATATATATATATATATATATATATATATATATATATATATATATATAGATGAAGAAAAGAAGACCTAGAAAGGTAGGATAAAGATGTGAAAAGGGTATCGCGAAAAATGGGATTTAATCTCTAGGTATGTGCAACATATGGGTCAATGGTTCATTAAGTAATGAAGGTCAGCAATAAAACATGAATTTGGCAGTAACCATGTTTTTTTTCTCGGAAGCAATCCCTTTTAGTGATTATTTCTAAAGCTCATATCACAAAATACAATTTTGTAACCCTGTCATGTCCTTTAATCTAGAATAACTGCAAAAATATGATAATAACTGCAAAAATATGATAAATCAACATCCACAACACTTGAGGGCTCCGCCAGCCACGGTGCAAACCTCAGTCTAAAGAAAACGGAGCGTCGCGAGGGGTAACTTATCAAACCAAACTAAACTGCTTCCGAGAGTAACTTGGCGAAAGATTAATCATTCACTCACTTTTCGTACAAGTTAATTCACTTCTCAAAAGTGAGCACGTTTGAGTAATTGCATCGGTTGTGCTAAAAACGCCATGACTTATGATGCAGCGAAGACGGAATGCAATGCAAAGCTGCAAAGACAGCCCATTCGTTCTGCAAAGTATGAATAGACGAACAGGAGTGACTTGTTCGGTTATGACGTTTTTATTTATAGCTGCTTTTGTTTGTACCGAAAATATACGGCTGGGAAGACCTGTATTTCTAAAATTCCCAGCATTTAGCTTTTTTCTCTGCTAAAAGAACAAATACACTGCACACACAAAAGTCAGTGACTTCATGAACTACAGGATTATTTGTCGGTCCATTCCTATAATAAATTTAAATAAAGATTCATACAAACTCTGTGTGTGTGTGTGTGTGCTTAATCAGAAAACTAAGTTACCTTCAGTAACACCAAGCTCTGAAAATCACTGTTATCCAAAATCATTCTCTCTCTCTCTCTCTCTCTCTCTCTCTCTCTCTCTCTCTCTCTCTCTCGTTTGTGAGCGTATCTCAGAAAATCCTAAAATCCATCAATCACCCCTCTCCGACTCTACATATAATACTGTCTAAATGCAAACTCCCCACCCTTCCCAAATTGAAAGCACTTCTCCAGAGCCTATATGCTGCACAGGGCGCCTAGGGACCTCTCCCTCAATTAACCGAGGCCGGAGGTGCTCCCAGCAGGTATTCGGCCGGCCCGCCTAAATACAAATAGATTACGTGCAGGCGGCTACATCCAGCACATACAACGCTGTAGACTTCCAAGGCTTTGGGCTGTGGTTCACAATAGATGCAATGTAGAACATACATTCCGAGTGTGTTGCTACAGCAATGCATACACCTTTAAACCTTTAAACCCCAGATCAACTTTAATGTAAGACCATTCCGTTGGATAAAATGTTGAGAAAAATACCAATGTAGTTCTAGCAAAGGTACATAACTCTGGCAATTTCCTATTGACAAGTATTTGCGAAACCCAAAAGACAGTCACTTTTAGTAAAGGTCATGTTGTCACGTTACGGTTACAGTCATTAACCTTCGAGTAATCTAAAAGGATTTCATTAGTGGAGCATGCACGCCAAATGTGGCGCTTTCTCTCTCTCTCTCTCTCTCTCTCTCTCTCTACAATACTTCGAGAGTTATGGCCAAGGTTAAAGTGGTGTACAGAATCTACGGAATTTGGACCCATAACTTTTCCTTTTGAGAAAGTCCAATAATAATAATAATAATAATAATAATAATAATAATAATAATAATAATAATAATAATAATAATAATAATAATAATAATAATAATAATAAACACGTATGCACCAACGAACAGCAGACGGACTGTCTATTTTGATATATATATATATATATATATATATATATATATATATATATATATATATATATATATATATATATATATATATATATATATATATATATATATATATATATATATATATATATATATATATATATAATTATGCTTTTTATAAACTGCAATATGCTCTTCATACTTAATGTGCTCAGTGCACTACTGATGCGACTACACGAACCATGTATATGACAAAAGAGAAGAGGGGAAGAGAGAGAGACTCGAAACGAAATAAACGCAAAACAGTATAAAGTTAAGAAATACTGAATCATTTAGCTTCGAGTAAGAATGCAAAGTCAAAAATCTCCCTCCCCCCCTAGCGCAGTATGCGCCACAAAATCCGGCACATGCTGGGCCATGGAAAATTCATTTGCATAAAGAGCTGACGTGTGACAGAGATGCTTAGAGCGGACGAAAAGACAGACAGAGAGATAGACAGACATACAAACAGACAGACAGCCAGGCAGACGACTGTTGGATAGAGCAGGAGTTAAAAAATGATATGGCGCAGCAAAAATGCCGTTAAGAATAAAGGCATAATGCTGCATAGGGATAAAATGATTATTGTCGTTATTCTGCCGAATGCTGGATGTTTAATTATTAAAAATGATTCTTACTACCTCTGTTCAGCTGAAAGCTGCTGTTGGAAGGGTTCAGACTTCCTCTGTTCTCTTCACATTTTAAACGAACGTAAACGCATAAATTCGCAAGTGCATACAGAATGTGAACTAATAAAATCGCATGTGAGTACAGAATGTGAACTAATACATTCGCATGTGCATACAGAATGTGAATAAATAAATTCGCATATGCATACTGAATAAGAACGCATAAATTCGTAAGTGCATATAGAATCTGAACGCATAAATCCGTATGTGCATACAGAATATGAACGCATAAATTCGAATGTGCACACAGAATATGAACGATTAAATTCGCATGTGCACACAGAATGTGAGCGAATAAATGCTTCAGACATTGACGGCCTTTCGTCTGCTAATATGCGAGGAAATGCTAGTGTTCAGAACAGTTTCTGGCGGTGTCTAACAAACCACATTAATCTAACTGGTGGTGACAGCGGGAGAAATGAAGATATCATGATGCGCTTATAAAGAAAAATCAGCGCAGGTGAAAAAAACGGACCGATATTGTTTTTAGGTAGTTTGTACGAATTGAGTGGGATCACAGATCAAATGAGTTCAGTTCTATACAAAAGGGAGACAAAGGATGCAACAATCCAATGTGACAGCAATATTCCAAAAAGAAACGAATCTTCATTCCAACATAAAGCGTTGTACCGGAGACAGAAAACAGGAAACGAGGCATATAAACATTACCATCTATCATTTCACATACATATTTAGCGAAACGAATAAAAGAAGCAGTAGCATTCATCATACCAAAGTGTAACGTAATAACGGAGATAGAAACCAGAAAGCACGGCATATAAACATACTATAAACACTGCCATTTGTTATTTTATATACTCAGTAATATTAACAAAAGAAACAATCTGGACAGTCAAAATAATAATAAAATTGAGTACTTCCTAAATAAAAATGCAAACATAAATATTCAAATCTACAAAACACGCAATATATATATATATATATATATATATATATATATATATATATATATATATATATATATATATATATATATATATATATATATATATATATAATATATATATATAATATATATATATATATATGTATATATACAGTATGTATGTATGTATGTATGTATGTATGTATGTATATACATATACATATATATAATTTATATATATATATATATATATATATATATATATATATATATATATATATATATATATATATATATATATATATATATATATATATTATGAGTAAAAAGTAAAATTCATTTACTTACCAGACCGTAAGATGATGGTCGCCCACTGACCGCTCAAATATCTGTGAAAAAAAAATAATCATTTCACATCTTTGTAAAGACAAGACAATTTACTTCATCCACGTCTACCTTACAGGAAAATCCCTTACTTGAAAAATCAAATAATCTTTAATAGAATTTCACTACTAAGAGATGCGATGATTGACAGCAATCTTCCTGGTAAACCAATTATACCCTGTTTGAACACACTGGACTGGTATAATTAAATTTTGATAATTCAATCAAAGACACTAGAGGAATATCTTGGATAATAATCTTCACTAATTATTTTTTTAAATTTCTCCCCGTTTACCTGAAGCACCAAGTATTACCATTATGTATTCAAGTACAGATTACTGAGCTGAATGCAGGGGACCAAAGAATTTAAATATTTATATCGCCTTCGGGCAATGAGTTTTGTTTTCCTTCTTAATATCACCAGAAGGGAAGAGCCACTTGAAACGGTAGAACCACCTCTCTCTCTCTCTCTCTCTCTCTCTCTCTCTCTCTCTCTCTCTCTCTCTCTCTCTCTCTCTCTCTCTCTCTCTCTCTAAGGAATATGTGTATTTGTGTGTGTATGCATTCATACATATATACATAAAAACATATATGTGTGTATATATATACATATATACACATAGCAGTTATACACCGCTTGAAACAACAACTTAGCCTAATTCATTCCCATAAACATGAGAGAGGTTTCCCGAGCATAAATAGCGCTCCAAAAAATGCAAGCAATAGTATATGAGATAAAAAAAAAGACCATAATAAAAGCAAGCACCTTCATAATCCCACAAATGAAAATGGCCCCGAAAAACAAACACACAAAGAACAGAGACTCATGGCAAAAATGTTCCATTTCGCTGAACGCTGAATGTGCTTTTCCTGTTGTTGTTGTTCTTGATTTTCTTGTTGTTTTCTTCTTCTTCTTCTTCTTTTTATTTCTGTTTCCCCTCCTCCTCCTCCTCCTCTTACCGCTAATTTTGTTTCGCTGTGTTTTATCAAGTCCGACATCGTATGCCAAAAACGAAAATTCATATTGATGATTTTTTCCGACCTCAAAACTAAATGAATTGGTTGTGTTACGTTCAAATAATGATCAAAATATCTTAACTGAGGGACATGCTATTGCTATAAGTGCAATTTCAAAGAAAAATACAGTTATTATACATGAAGGTTTAGGGTGAACTTCAGGGATAGGCATACTCCCCATCTGTCGTGCAAATACGACTCAAATATTCTACTTATTTCTTTACCCGGTGGAAATTATGGATTCTCTCAATTGCTACTTGTTTGTACTATTCCCTAAATCAAACGGAACCAACAAAACTCATTACATTCCACAGAATGTCCAGATTAAATCACACAGAGGTATAAAAGTCATAATACGATTATTATAATGAATCTTATCATTCTCATTGTTACTCTGACTTCACATCAGCAAATATTAACCATGAAATATACTCTGCTACCCTAATATCAATCTGATTTGGAATATTTTGTTAAATGATTAAAACAAATCGAATAGTATACAAGAAAACGTACAACCAGTGGCTAAATTCATACGTGAGAGAGAGAGAGAGAGAGAGAGAGAGAGAGAGACCAATGGCTAATAGCTTTCATTAAGACAAACACAACACTTATCACAAAGCCAAACAGACCAATCCCCCCAGTTTCTGGAACACAATGGGACTAGGAATGTCTCTCTCTCTCTCTCTCTCTCTCTCTCTCTCTCTCTCTCTCTCTCTCTCTCCCGGACTTCAAATAGACTCTAACTACAGAAAAGGCACTGTTCCTGCCACCAACAGCCTATTTCTATCCATTCCACAATTCAGGAAATGCAACCCCAGCAGGAGATTTACGCTTACCAAAAAAAATAAATAAATAAGGAAAGATAGGAGCTTTACCAATAGGTATTTTATACCCAGACTGTAATCCATTAGGGATTAGGCCTACGCTCTCGCCCCCAAAAATGCTAGCCATTTAGCCTCTAAAACACAGACTTGACTCAGAGTATATCAAGAGAGAGAGAGAGAGAGAGAGAGAGAGAGAGAGAGAGAGAGAGAGAGAGAGAGAGAGAGAGAGAGAGAGAGAGAGAATAATGAAGGTGTTTTTATGTGAGGAAGCGAGTGAACAAAAAATAAAAAGTCACCCTTGGAATTCTTACCCTTAAATACACACTTCAACCATTAGGGCTCTTCCCCCCCGGCCCCCGGCCCCACACCTCTTTTACTAAAGGTTAGACGTGTTGATATTTGGGGAGAGTTTCAAAAACGCGGATTATTTGAGGCAGAAGGCCACAGTGGTGCTTCTACCCCCAACTTAAAAGTCTACCTATGTACCTTTATTTCAACAGGATTCGCAGCTTTCTTTTTCCCCACTTCCGGGCAAAACCCACCTTCAGTTATTTGATTCATTCGTAGTTTCTTGTATTATGAACACAATATGCTTTGAAGGTGAGTGTACAAACGTGGAAGATCTCGTATAATTTTGTGTGTGTATATATATATATATATATATATATATATATATATATATATATATATATATATATATATATATATATATACATATATATATATATATATACATATACTGTATATATGTAAACATATATATATAATCATATATATATATATATATATATATATATACATACACAAACACACACACAAATATATATGTATACACATATATAATAATAATAATAATAATAATGTGTTTATAAATATATATATATATAATAATAATAATAATAATAATAATAATAATAATAATAATAATAATAATAATAATAAATATAAACTGAGGAAACAGTATTCCAACACAGACAAAGAAGAAGAAACGGAAGAAGCAAAACCCTAAATCATGAACGGTTCCAGCAAGTGAATATCCTCTTTAGCAAAGAGTGAATCACTTCCCTCAAGATCCTCCTCTCCCTCTCAGATTATCCACTAGTGTCAGCTGAAGCAGAACCTCATCAACTAGATCGCAGATTATTTATGTGAAAACATGACAAAAATTCACATTGGAAAAGCTGAGTGCTTGAAGGTTAGGGCTTCGGAAAACTAGCAAAAGCAATAGCAGTTTATGTGGGAGATAAATACGAAGACTTAGTTTATCTTCAGACAGGTCACAGATTTGAAGATGGTTTTCTGAGAACGAATTATACAGTTGAAGGAGGGACATTATTTTTGGACCTATACAGTATTATGTAACTGATTCATTTTTCATTGTATTATCAGTTAACAGAAAAAATTCTATTACATACGTGAGGTATAAGGTGGCTCATGGAAGAATAAAAATATGTAAACTACAGTATAATGGATGACTTCGTGCATTAACAGCCAGATGAAGAAACAATTATTATTATTATTATTATTATTATTATTATTATTATTATTATTATTATTATTATTATAACTCAAAATATGTATACAGTAATACTAAATTATAAAAAAATGTCATTAACTCAAAAACTAGCATGCGAAACGGTAAAGTAAATCAAGTACCAAATAAAACATAAAGAAATCAACATAAGAAAAAATACAAAAATGAAGGCAGTATTTATGAATAAATTTACAAATAAGATATACAAATAAATGGTGGCTTATGTGATAATTACATAAAAAGACAAATAAAAAAAATATACACAATAGTGAAGATATGTGTAAATGAACAAATAAACAAAGTAAAACAGAAGTACTATATAAACAGAGAAAATTAAATTAGGTGAATTAAACAAGTATTGTATATATAAACAAAGGTACAGCACTACGTGCCAAACCAATAAACCAACAGGCCCAAGAAAACCAAACGAAACAAAACACAAAACCCAACAGTGAGGAAAGGAGAGGCTAGTCCTTCCCTTCCTGTCTTCGCCGTACGAAGTGGAAACGCTCCTAAAAAAAAAAAAAAAAAAAAAAAAAAAAAAAAAAAAAAGGGGGTAAAATGACGGATAATTAAACGCCGGAGTGTTTTCCCTTGATTCTAAATTAGATTAGAGGAAGTAACGCCCCAGATGATAAAAAGAAACACGACCATAAAAAGGAGAGAAGATAAATTGAACGTACGCTCACGAGGAAAATGAGACCAAGATAACATAACGGCTAGGGCTGGTTAGCTCTGCATACTTCAAGACACTGTGTGTGTGTGTGAGAGAGAGAGAGAGAGAGAGAGAGAGAGAGAGAGAGAGAGAGAGAGAGAGAGAGAGAGAGAGAGAGAGAGACAGGAGTTATATCTTAAAGAATAAATTCTATTTTTTTGAGAGAGAGTATTAGATTATGGTTAACTGTAGAGGGAGGTTCATTGTTCAAGGATACCATTTTCCTAGGTAGAGACAATTTATCATATGCATATTCATTCTATTTTATTTCCAAATCTAATTCACCCTGCGCCGTAGAGGGGTGGTGCCATCAGTGCACCTCACGGGGTACACTGTAGGCATTACTAAAGTGGCTGTCGTCTCCCATAAGCCTTTTACTTGACTTCCATTCCCACTTCCTCTCTTCAGTCTTGCTGTCCAACCTCCTTAACTATTACCTCTTAGTGCAACTGTGGAGTTTTCTCCCAATTCCACCTTTAGATCCTTGTACATCATCTGGACGTCTTCATCTTGCTGTCCAACCACTCCAACTCCCTCTTTTCACTGTCTAAAGGGCTGAATGGCCGATATTGCCCTAGTTCTTGGCTTGACAGCCTAAATTTTATCAATCTAATCTTATTCAGCGTTCCCATAGCCTGGTTTGCCTTAATAGTGTTTAACTAAAATTCAAAGATAAAAAGATATCAACATTCCTAAATATATGGAATATTCAGACTTCATTCATCTATTCTCCAATTATCTTTATTTCATTCCCTTGAACGTACTCTGTCCTCATCATTTCTGTTTTCTTAAGATTATTCTTGAGTCCCACCTGCCCAGATATGTAATGCATCCTATACAGCAAGCTTTGTAGACCTTCAGATGTTAACCTGGTTGCAACAGCATCCTCTGGGGACTCCAATCCTGCCAACAGCCTATTTCTCATAGATTCTACGTGTATTGTATGGTGATTACATTCATATATAACTTCCAAGAAAGCTGCAATAACTGTCGCTACCACTATTACCGAATCCTGGAACCTCTCGGCGTATAATATCCTCACTCTATATTTACATACGAGGCAAACTCCCAAAATGTTATCAGTTCTCACCAATAACCTCTGGTGCATAACCTTGTTAAAAAGATAAACATGCCATCACAACAGTATAACTTTCTTGCCGGAAATAAGTTTAACAACACGTTTACATTCCACTGAGATCGATAATATGGAAGTCATAATCAAATGCGTTGCTATTTAATATTCACAAATACATTAAACTTTGAAGTTATATCCTACAACAAAATAGTAATTTGTCTGTTACTTACAGCCTATCTATTTTCATACTGAAACAAGCACAAAGAAACAAGAGAGAGAGAGAGAGAGAGAGAGAGAGAGAGAGAGAGAGAGAGAGACATTGTTTCTCACCTTTCGAGCACCATTTTATGTTCTCCAGTGAGATAATTAACTGAATGCTACTTATCTTTGTTAGGTAAGACACTTTGCAACAGTTCAGAAAACTTTCTCCCTAAGCTTACTTTCGGACGTTGGGAGAGAGAGAGAGAGAGAGAGAGAGAGAGAGAGAGAGAGAGAGAATTTTTCCCTCGTTCCAGCAGCATTGCCTTTATGTCCCCTCCACAGCGTGTTACGGCCGAATAAAATAAGGTGTTGATTACATTCTCTAACCTACTTGGTGATGTGTTAAGCCTAACATTTTCCATAACTTCAGCCGGAAGTCAGGGAAAAAAATTCTCGGTTACTTTTATGAAATATATATATTTTTTTTCTCTCTTTTTTTTTAGCCGCACTGTACTGGCCACGCTTCTCAGAGAAGGTAACATTCCTCTGCAACGATGTTATATAACGTAGGATGCATAGATGAAATTAGGGCGGTAAAGGAACGTATATTTATGAAGATGCAAATGCAGTTTAATTCGCTCTATTCATTCGTGCTATACTGACTTCCGGATTTGTATTTTATAACCCTTGAAAAAAAGATGTCTCAATGACAGATTGCAACTTCCTTATTGCATCGTTTTTCCTATTCCTTCATTATTATTACTTCATAGTCCCAAGATCATTCATTTTGCAATCGTCTTTGTGGGAATGATCATACATGCATGTGTGTGTCTATGTGTGTGTGTGTGTGTCTGTCATTGTCCATCTGCCCTTTCTGCTTCTTAATTACTTCGCCCTTATTTTCATTGCAAAAACAATGTTAATATTTGAAATTTCATTATTAGTCCTAATATCATTACGATGACCATTTCTGATATTATGAGTTGGAGAAAAATACTAATCAAATCAAATCACCATTACTGTTGTTGTTGTTGATGTGTGAACAACTTTGAGTTTGGTATTACGTAAAAAAAATTTCCGCCATATCTAAAATAACAACTCGATTTAAAGTTTCCTCACGAAGAGAAATGCAAAGTCGCTTTTCGCGTCTAGTAATAGTCTGGAAGTCATTTCCAGTTGGTTTTGTGTGACGCATATTCTAGGACAGTCCTTGGGATGGAACTCTTACCAATATAGGATTCCATTTTTACCCTTGCAGTTTATACATGCTATAAATATCGAACGGTTGTATTTGCCGTGTAATGTTCGAAGCAGTGAAGACCTACAGAACAAAAAGTCATGGAAACGTCCTTCAGTTTGACACCAGTAAGGATATGCGCTCTCTCTCTCTCTCTCTCTCTCTCTCTCTCTCTCTCTCTCTCTCTCTCTCAGACGTACACGATGAAGGAGCGTGTTAGTTTACCAGATTTAATCATGAAAACACACATACACATATCGGAATGAAAAAGGTTGGAACGTCCCCCTAAATTTTTTAATGTGTGTGTGTGTGTGTGTGTGTGTGTCAACTATCGCCTTCTTCATAAACACCCTTTGAGATTTCCTAGGCATTTCGGAAAACTGAAGAGAACCGTTGTAATCTACGCAACAGAGAATATGGGAAGGCTAATACGGGAAATACGTAACAATGACGTACAGAAGATATGAAATAAAAAAAAAATTTTCATGACATCAACGTTTTCTTTTTCATGAGCAAAATAAACCTTGGTATCCAGTCAATCTAAGAGTTATTGTATAAATTAAGATGAAACTTTATACAGAGCATTAATTCTCAACAAATCATTTGAATTAAGTATTTATAAAGCAAACTAATTAAGACCCACGCCGCTAGCAAATTCTAAGAATATGATTGTAAGCTGTTGACTTTGAAAAATAAACGGACTTTAAAGAGTTGTTAATTCAGCGGGATGATTACATGTAGTACCATGAGAGAAGTTTACACAAAGACGATGCAAATTCTTCTTCAGGGAGAGTTTTGCAAAATAAATATTAGTGATATTTTTGGACGAATGAATTACGTGTGCATTAGAATGTTAGGAATCTTATATCCGTCTCTGAGTTATGAGAGAAATGTTAATTTTAAATGCTAATGAGCACAGACTCAAAATATGGCGCCGTACAAATCAAAATATGGCGCCATACATATTGAACACAAGCCAAAAATAAAATAATGAAAAGAGAATAAGTGAATCATTGATGGATTTCTCAAAAGAACGAATCATATTGAGTGGGACCAGGAATCTAAAGCTGTGGCACAAAAAATAGTACAGTGCCTATGGGAACTTTAAGTCTATTGTTCCCCTTGTGGTTAAGCCTAATCCCTCCTCCTTACTTTTCCTTTTTAATGCTTTTTTCAGGTTTGTGTTGGAAAAGGGTACTTAAATGCTCGTTCCATCAGATAAGTTTGTTTTGATTTCTCAGATGCTAAAATCCACAAGACATTAAAGATGTTTATGACTGTTAATGACACGCCTTCGACATTCGTTTTACACTTATAACAATTATATATAATATATATATATATATATATATATATATATATATATATATATATATATGTGTGTGTGTGTGTGTGTGTGTGTATATACTGTATACATAATATATACATATATATATATATATATATATATATATATATATATATAAAAAATATGCATACACAAATAATATAAATATACGCGCATACATCAACATTTTATGTTATTCGCGTATGTATATGCATTCTTTCAAATATAGAAGGACTATAAAGATTTATGCGATCCACTATAAATATCTTCATCATAAGAGTCTCTGGTATCTTTCGAACAAAAATCAAACAGAAAAATAAAAAATCGTAAACAATACCTCAGAACTGTTTATTTACAAAACCAACTAATTAAGAACTACACCGGAAGCAAGTTCTCGGAAGACGGTATACACCCAAGTTTCGGAATTTGCGAAAAAAAAGAAAATAAAAATTCTTCAGCGAGCTTGCAAATTCTACGAAGCAACTTCGCAAAGCCAAACGAGATATGTACACAAACGCTGATGCAACGACTGAATAAGAAGGGTTAAATTATCCTTAAGGGCGAGTTTGGCAAAAAAAAATAATTACCACAGCCATTTTTTTTTTTAGGAAGTTTGTTGTTAGCGAACGAGAGGCATTACCTGGAAGTCTGAAGGTTTTGGTGCATTGTGGCAATGATCCTCTAGTGAATTATGAGTTATTATGAATTGAACAAAAATCGATTTTATATAAATAACCCCCACATTTCAAAGCTGAAGAAATATTTAGAAAATTACATATGTACTTTTTTCTCTGGATGGAAGGAAAAGGAACATTATTTATTCACCAACCTTTACAAGGAAAGTCTCTAGAAATGCCTGAGCCATAATTGATAAGTTAGTGTGAAGTGCAAACTGGAGTCCCAATCTGTGGAGGTCGCACTGAAGATAGGATTTCGGGAATGGCAGCTGGCATTATGATACAATGGGATACCTACAGCTGGCATTATGATACAATGGGATACCTACAGCTGGCATTATGATACAATGGGATACCTACAGCTGGCATTATGATACAATGGGATACCTACAGCTGGCATTATGATACAATGGGATACCTACAGCTGGCATTATGATACAATGGGATACCTATGGCATTATGATACAATGGGATACCTACTTTTCAATATCGATAATCATGGAAATGGATACAAAATCCCATTTAATTACCTTTTTTTTAAGAAAACCGTAATGAACTTACATTTTCATTGAATAACAACTTCGTCTAAACAGTAAAAAAAATTTTAAACGCCCTCTCAGTGGCATCAGGTTATTAGGGTATGCATATTAATATAAGCTCTCGTTTAGAAAGGGTCCAGAATAAAACTCTTAGATCTGAATAACAAATTGAATTACATTTTTGTTTCATTTGAGCCAGGTCGCTTTATTTTCAATGTTCATACTTATTCTTTATTTAATTATATCTGGCTAGATAAGGTTATCCGGTTCATTGTTCTGTCGGCATCATTTATATATATATATATATATATATATATATATATATATATATATATATATATATATGTATATATGTGTGTGTGTGTGTGTGTGTGTGTGTGTGTGTATACACATATATATATTTAATATATACATAATTATATAAATAAATATAATAAACATATACATTGAAAAAACAAAGCCAGGGTGACGATACCTCCCCTTTAGGAAGCCTCCGTACATCAAGACTGACTGACTCATTAAGAAAACAAATGATAATGTCACGTGTGCCTCATAAGAGGTATTATTAATACTGTCTCTTATTACCTGTAGCCATTAAGCAAGGTTTTTTTTAAACCCTAAAATGCCTTCTTTATTCATTTTTCCCTCCTAAATCTTCGAGCCATTCATAAGAAAGTCAATCTTGACATGAGACTTAAGTGGTCTGGTTAAGTTGCTTGTTAATTTGTTTGTTTCTCTTTCATGGTTTATTCTTTACTGCTCGATTCCCTTGTCCATACAGGGCTGCATTCCTTGTTGGGACCCTTGGGATTGCAGCATTCTGCTTTCGAACTATGGTTGCATAATAATAATAATAATAATAATAATAATAATAATAATAATAATAATAATAATAATAATAATAATTTGTATGTAAGTAGATGTACCTCTTTTAAGCACTTAGTGTTGAAAGTGATAGCTACATCAGCTGCATTCATATCTTATACAGTTTTTTCTACTTTTCTAATTTAAGCTAATAACTGTAATATGGCGCTCATCTTCAGTGGAGATCTCATTCTTAACGCGCGCCGAAATTTTGAAAAGGCCATTATTAAAAAGACAGAGAAAACTTTATATAATCTGAATACAGCTGATGCAGCTATCACTTTCAACAACAATAATAATAATAATAATAATAATAATAATAATAATAATAATAATAATAACAATAAAAATAATAATAATAATAATAATAATAATAATAATAATAATAATAATTCAAAGGACACTTCTTACTATATCATATGATCGAAATATGAACGAAAATCATAAGATTAAAAAAGTGAAAATCACTGTCAAAAGAATTACGACGAGAAAGACAAACAGATACTCAGGCAGAATTCAAAAGAAAAATAAAGTCCGCCTAATTGGAGCAAACTGAACATTGTAAAGAACAAGGAGTGAAGCACAAATCGTAAGAAGAGTTGTATTTTTACCTTTAAATAAGTTGAAAGCTAGACGGACATCTTGTAAAGAAGTTTATATAAAAATAAAGATGACAGTGTAGTAGAGTTGAAATGAGGGGATATTTTGTTTTTTACTCTGACTTGTTATTGTCTCCTTTCAATAGAACACGAAAGGCATGTACTGAAAAGTATATTAATTAATAACCTAAAGGGTTATCAACTTGACTATTGATTTAATTTACCTTAATTCCCCCTCTAGGTATCTTAAAAGAAAAAGCAAAAGTAAAAAATCCATTATTAAAAAATGAAATGCTGAAAAGTATATAAATTTATAACCTAAAAAAAATCCATTATTAAAAAATGAAATGCTGAAAAGTATATAAATTTATAACCTAAAGGGTTATCAACTTGACTATTGGTTTAATTTACCTTAATACCCCCTCTTGGTATCTTAAAAGAAAAAGCAAAAGTAAAAAAATCCATTAAAAATGAAATGCAATGATAGTGACACAACGCCCCTTTCCTGAAAATGGAAAAGACGCAGCAAAAGCAGGAAAATTACTCTTCCCTGGAAATGAATAAGATTATCAGGAAAGAAATTTCCTTTCTGTGAAAATGGAAAAGAGGGCGTTAAAGTAAACAAACGACTGCAACTCAAGCATAAAAGTAAAGAGGTGATGAGACACACAAACTCTAAAGCTATTAATGCTAAAACAGAATGCATTGTAATTTCTTTCAATTTCCACTTTCTATTCAACTGACAAATGAAGGCATTTAGTGCACACTTTGTTATCTAAAATAAATACAACAGCACTTATATTTTTCTTGATCTCTCTCCCATAAACTGAAGGGTAGATCGTCCACCTCTATCTCTGACATAAGAGAAATAAAAAAATAATAATTAAAATTCCAACAATATGAATAGAAATGTAAGCATTAACTCATTATATCAAAGAAATAAAACATACCAGTCTTTGCATGTCGCCATGGTAAATCTCTCTCTCTCTCTCTCTCTCTCTCTCTCTCTCAAATAAATATTTAATTCATCTTCCCCTAAGACAACTGGATCCATAGTATCATCGATTACTTCTTATTTCAAAGCTAAAGTAAACAGAAGTCACAAAGAAACTGACTTAAATGAGAGTTTTCACCGGAAACCGTAAAATAAAAAAAACAGAAAAGTGTTGGCTTACAAAAATGGCCTTTTTACGAAACAGCCTGTCCGTTCTTACACGGGGGAACAGAATTCAGAATTAAAAAACTACTGAAGAACAACACGTATCACCAAATTCCATATCAGCTTTAATAGTAACAGGCATATTCCCAATGCCAAAAGGCATCACTAGCAAACAGCAGCATCCTGAAATCATAATACAAGAAATTGACCGAATAAAAGTATAACAACGGAAATAAAATAAAACGGCATGACCTAACCTCAAGGCCGAAATGTCACACTAGCGGTGGGATTACCAACAATATGGCAGTCTGTAACCGAGGCTGTAAACCTTGTTTGCTATTTCTTTCTCCCCTTTTACATTTCTAACCTTGGGTAAATTAATTATTCGTCTCTGATTGGATAAAATATTTCATATGCTTTTCTGAGCTCACTTTTTTTTCTTTTTAAGCGCCCAGTGTCCCTTAATTTTGTCAATCTATCTTTGCGCAAAAATTAAATATCAAATTTAAACAAACACCGTTGTCATGAAATCATTAAAATAAATTACCTTGAAAACAAAAATAAAACGTGCTCCAAATGACACGAGAACTGGACCAATTAAATCAAGTCATTATTTCAGCTTCCAATTATAAAGTACATCAACTTGCAACTGAGGAGAGGAACTGTTAGTGTTTGCATGCGCCGAGGTTATAAATAATGCATTTAAAATGTTGTTGCTACTGAACGTGTTTCCTGCCACTAAACCACTGCCAACGTGGGTCAGAAAAAAGTGAAGTATACAGTATATTAGTTTTACCAGACCACTGAGCTGATTAACAGCTCTCCTAGGGCTGGCTCGAAGGATTAGACTTATTTTACATGGCTAAGAACCAATTGGTTACCTAGCAACGGGACCTACAGCTTATTGTGGAATCCGGACCACATTATAGCGAGAAATGAATTTCTATCACCAGAAATAAATTCCTCTAATTCTTCATTAGCCGGCCGGAGACTCGAACTCGGGTCTAGCGAGTGCTAGGCGACAACTCTACCGACCCTCCCAACGAGGAACTTGACGTGGGTCAGAGAGAGAGAGAGAGAGAGAGAGAGAGAGAGAGAGAGAGAGAGAGAGAGAGAGGTGGTTAACACGTACAATTTGCAGGTTCCGAAATATCCCGTTTCAACTCAAAAACGTATTCCAGATGAAACACGTATGCATCGAATAATAATCACAAAATGTAAGACGTTTCATTTACAGAAACGCTTCATCTTAACAGACGCTTTTGGGGGTCTGGCCTTTCTGATAAGTAACAAAGTCCGTTAAGCGGCAAAGACTATATTACAGCCTGCACTTGAATGTTTTCTAGATAGTTTATAGTTAACAGCGATTCCACATAGCTCCTAGCCTAAACTAACCTGTTTTTACACTTAACAATTAAGATATATATAAAGAAATTTACCCCATCCAAAATGGTAACAGGGAAAAATAATCATAATATGGTAGCTGATAAGTACTGAAGTTGAGGTACGTTAAGTTGAGGTATTATACAGAAGTTCGTTAAGTTGAGGTATTATATAGAAGTTCGTTAAGTTGAGGTATTGTATAGAAGTTCGTTAAGTTGAGGTCCTTTAAGTTGAGGTGCTGGTGTACATGGCATGAGTCATACAAAGGGATAAAAAAAAATACGCAATACCCTCTCCAGATATGACCTCAAGCCACGGAATGTTGCGGGAAACGCGTCGTACAAACGGGCATAAAATCACTTCCAGACTGTATTACTGGGGTCGTCGAAGAGCGAACTCGGCGTTTTCGTTCCGGGACAAACGGTAAACTGCGCCATTTCCTCGGCTCCAAAGCTTCCTGGATATCCGCGGACGAAAGGTTCGGGAGAGCGAGGGGCGGATATCTTCTTTTTTTATCTAAAGAGGCTGGAGCGATGTGAGTGACCCTGGGATTTGGAGGCCTTGATAATAAGGAAAAATATACTATGACAAATCAAATAACTTTAAAACTATAACAGAAAAGGGGGCAAAATCACACTGGAGAGAAGGATAGTGCACAAAATATCCTTTATCTCCTCGAAATACCAAAGTTTTTCGGTGATATAACAAAATGAGAGTAAGATAAGGAAGTTAACCTCCCGAAAAATCACGGTTCTTATATGTTCTGGCGGTTGTCTTGACCGGACGTAGCAGAAAACGAGCTCAAAAACTAGGGAAAAATACTCCTAACTGTACAGTGGGTTACTGGAATGGGTTGCAATGAGAAAGATAAATTGCAGACCTCGAGAAAAAACAAAGAACGACAGAAGCTAGACTAAAAAATATTCCAGAAAAGTATAGAAAATAGTGAGGAGTGAGGTGGAGTGAGCACAGTAGCGTGATGAAATCATTAAGAAGACCCATAAAGTGAATCTTTTGCCACAGTGTTACAAGAACCTTTTTGTATTTGCAATACGACAGATGATGAGGACTAGATCCAGTGTTGTTTTTGTAACATGTGGTACTATAAGCTGTGCTAAAATTGCATATGCGAACAAGAGAAGGCAAAAAGACGTTGAAGACTCAGACTATTATAATCTTCCTTCAATGTTTTTTTTTATAACAGTTCTGTTGAGTTTAAGGGGAAAATTTCTCTTCTTAGGTGACTTTGTAACAACTGGTGGACCAGCTTTCCAAAACATATACTCTGCTGACATTGGTAGTCCTCGACTTACACAGTTCAGTGAGAGCCATGTTTGGAAATTCTCATAAACCCTCTACTCTTATAACTCTTTCTTCCTTTCTTCTTTCCTGGGCTAGAAGGGGCCATTAGGTTCCTCGTTCAATTGGCCTTCGCTTTATATAAAAAAAATATACAAAAACAAAGCGAATAGTTGGACACATGCAAAACTTGAAAAAGTAAGACTCTCTTCAGTAAATGTAAGAAATGCGCAAATAAAATCACGACATAAGGGAATACAGCTTCAGGAAAGACAACAGTTTTCTAATAAGACGACGGAAAAGAAAAGAAAAATCTAGACTGAAGAAAAGCACAGCCTAATTACGGAAAGCTTTCCTCCTTGGAACCAGAAAATAAAATTGTCGCTCAGGAAATCCACAAATTGGAAAAACATTCGGAAAAAAGTTTGCACCTGTGAACCTTGTCCAGAGGCTCCTCATCGACGGCCTGTCCTCAGCATTCCATTCCAAAATATAAATAAATAAATAAATAAATAAATAAATAAATAATTAAATAAAGGCAAATAAACAAATAAATAAATGAATAAAAATAAATACAGGATCTTCGTGTTAAAATAGATAGAGCTTCATTCTGATACCGTTGAAAACATAAAATGAGTATATTTACTGTAAGTAAAATCAAACTTAACTCTTGAGAAATTAAACCATTCATTTTAAACACTGTCGAAGTGAATGGAGTAGGTCTAAAAACAAGGGGCAAAATTTTAACTTTTAACATCCAAAGAAAAGGAAAATTTGATGTTCTTCATAGAAAAGTTATATAACCCAAATTTACGGCAGGAGTCTCAATTACGCAGTTGAAAGACAAAGTATGCTGCATTTTGAGTGTAAAATAATACTGAATTCAAACTCATACTTTCACATGTAAAATTGATTGCCCACAATAACTTGAATACATAACGAAATTCCCTTTGGCATACCTTTACATTTCCAAGAAAGAGCAATTAATAAAAATATTTTAAGAGTGCACACACCGTGCTTTATGAAGTCACTGAAATTATTAAAATGCAACGTACTTGATATTGTGAATAGGACAAAAAACCGTGTGTTCCGTTGTTTCTTCTCTCAGAGCACAAACACACACACACACACACATACATAAACTAACAAATCTCTAAACACTTAAAAATATGCTTGCTTGTTTACCAAATCATTTTATGGGTATGGGTGGCAATTACTGAACCCTGATTACTCCCCAAACCCCAACCCAACCATGTCCAGAAAGCAAAAAAAAAAAAAACACGATGAAACTAAAAACTAGAGTATAAAAAACATGAGAAAGTCAATAACCTTTTTTCTCATCATCTAGGCCTAAGGCGTCCCCAGTAATATATCTGGGGGGCCGGGGATTTCTTTGACATTCGCTCTCGGGCAGTAAAAACAACTCGCCTTAATTCATGGCGAAATAAGAGGCCTCACTCCATTTTCTCTCGAGTCTCATTGTGACTCTTTGCTAGTTACTCCAGAGGCCTACAGGACGCTCTTGTTTTTGTGCTGTCTTTAATAAGCCATTATGTGGACCTTCAGCATCCAGTGCCTATATAGATTTTTAAGAAGGCTGCGTTTCCCCCGTTTTATTTGGTCCCCTTTCTATGAACTTTTACTTTTTGCTACCAAACTTGGTGTTTTATTTGAATTGAAGAAAAGATTAACATAGCTATGCTTTAAAAAATTATATATATATATATATATATATATATATATATATATATATATATATATGTGTGTGTGTGTGTGTGTGTGTGTGTGTGTGTGTGTGAGTGTGTGTGTGTATAGTATGAAAAATATATATGTATATATGGAAAACGGAGCACATTTCAAAAAATATCCATAATTAGTGATAAAACTTAATCTTTTCAAACCAACGCCTTAATAAAAATTCCTCAGTTTCCTCCAAGCAGTTACCAGATAAAAAAAAACTCGTTCTAAAAAAAATAACGAAAATTCAGATTAAACAGAATATAATAGATTTATTTACGTGCACATTTAAACATAGCCAAGAACTACACCGTAAGCAAATTCTAAGAACGAAGACTCCACGCTGGATTCTGAATTTACGAAAATATACTTTAACGAGGACATCACTTCTTCGAACTGATTCCGCGTACCAAATGAGATGTGTACACAAAGCTAATGCAATGATTAGGCGCCAGGCAAAGTAAACTAAGCTCTCGAGAAGTTTTGCAAAATACATAGTTTAGCTAGATTTTTGGAATTTCAATGGTACGTTTATTCTTAACCAAGGATCTTCTTATTCTTAAGGTCGTCTTCAGTTTTTCATAATGGAATGTAAACACAGATGATAAATATTAAGTAAGCATAGCTGATAAATATTAAGAGTTCCAATCATCGTTAACATAACTGATAAACACTGAGAGTTCCAATCATCGTTAAAGTAACTGATAAATATTGAGTTACAATCATCGTTAACATAGCTGATTGTCTACATATTGAAAGTTCCAGTTATGGTTAAAATAACTGATAAATGTTGAGAGTTCCAGTCATCGTTAACATAACTGATAAATATTGAGAGTTCCAGTCATCGTTAACATAACTGATAAATATTGAGAGTTCCAGTCATCGTTACATAACGGATAAATATTTAGAGTTCCAGTCATCGTTAACATGACGGAGAAATATTGAGAGTTCTAGTCTTCGCTAACATAACTGATAAATATTGAGAGTTCCAGTCATCGTTAACATAACTGATAAATATTGATTCCAGTCATCGATAAATATTGAGAGTTCTAACAATATTATTGAGAGTTCCAGTCATCGTAACTGAAAATAATTGAGAGTTCCAGTCATCGTTAACATAACGGATAAATATTGAGAGTTCCAGTCATCGTTAACATAACTGATAAATATTGAGAGTTCCAGTCATCGTTAACATAACTGATAAATATTGAGAGTTCCAGTCATCGTTAACATAACGGATAAATATTGAGAGTTCCAGTCATCGTTAACATAACTGATAAATATTGAGAGTTCCAGTCATCGTTAACATAACTGATAAATATTTGTCATCGAACATAACGTTCCAGTCATCGTTAACATAACGGATAAATATTGAGAGTTCGTCATCGTTAACATAACAGATAAATATGTAGAGTTCCAGTCATCGTTAACATAACTGATAAATACTGAGAGTTCCAGTCATCGTTAACATAACGGATAAATACTGAGAGTTCCAGTCATCCTTAACATAACGGATAATATTGAGAGTTCCAGTCATCGTTAACATAACGGATAAATACTGAGAGTTCCAGTCATCGTTAATAACTGATAACGGATAATAAATATTGAGAGTTCCATACTAAATTTAGAGTTCCACTCATCGTTAACATAACGGATAAATAACGAGAGTTCCAGTCATCGTTAACATAACTGATAAATATTGAGAGTTCCAGTCATCGTTAACATAACGGATAAATATTGAGAGTTCCAGTAAACATAACTGATAAATATTGAGTTCCAGTCATCGTTAACATAAATATTGATAAATATTTAGAGTTCCAGTCATCGTTAACATAACGGATAAATATGTGAGAGTTCCAGTCATCGTTAACATAACGGATAAATATTTAGAGTTCCAGTCATCGTTAACATAACGGATAAATAACGAGAGTTCCAGTCATCGTTAACATAACTGATAAATATTGAGAGTTCCAGTCATCCTTAACATAACGGATAAATACTGAGAGTTCCAGTCATCGTTAACATAACGGATAAATAACGAGAGTTCCAGTCATCGTTAACATAACTGATAAATATTTAGAGTTCCAGTCATCGTTAACATAACGGATAAATAACGAGAGTTCCAGTCATCGTTAACATAACTGATAAATATTTAGAGTTCCAGTCATCGTTAACATAACGGATAAATATGTAGAGTTCCAGTCATCGTTAACATAACGGATAAATATTTAGAGTTCCAGTCATCGTTAACATAACGGATAAATAACGAGAGTTCCAGTCATCGTTAACATAACTGATAAATATTGAGAGTTCCAGTCATCGTTAACATAACGGATAAATAACGAGAGTTCCAGTCATCGTTAACATAACTGATAAATATTGAGAGTTCCAGTCATCGTTAACATAACGGATAATATTGAGAGTTCCAGTCATCTTTAACATAACTGATAAATATTTAGAGTTCCAGTCATCGTTAACATAACGGATAAATACTGAGAGTTCCAGTCATCGTTAACATAACTGATAAATATTAAGAGTTCCAGTCATCGTTAACATAACTGATAAATATTGAGAGTTCCAATGAACATTATTTCCAAAATGGTAGTACAAGAAAAAGGAAGAACACTTATGATTGTACTGATAAAGACGCAACGAGTAAAACAATTGGATGATGTGAAAAAAAATCTATTATGAAAACGGCATCTTAAAAACAGACGCCAATAAAAGGGTAAAAAACACAATGAGGGCGATTAAGGAGAGGAGGGGAGGGAGAAACCATAAAAAAAACATTCAATTAAAATAAAATCTAGATGAATGAGAATGGGTGTTTGGAGTTTAAGCAGTTTTTTCATTGCGCTTTCCTCAATGTGTTTTTTTTTATAACCCATTAAAATGGAAGCGTAAATGGTGGTCCATTCGGTGTTGATTTAATGTGTCTTAATGACCCACTCCATGAAGATGATGATGATGAAAGAGAGAGAGAGAGAGAGAGAGAGAGAGAGAGAGAGAGAGAGAGAGAGAGAGAGAGATTTACTGATTTATTACTCCTTTTATGTATATTTTCCTCTCTGTGATCGAACAATATTAATACTATATATTTATCTCGCTTATTAACTTAGCATAACGGCCAAAATGAAATAAAAAAAAATTCGAATGATATTCCACGCAAAAGAAAAGCACCTTTGAGATATTTCAAATCTCTTCTCTGCTTCCAGCTTCCTGTAACCCAAGAACTATTTAGAGACCACCTTTTGTTCCGCCGCTCCTAAATATACGCTATAAGTAGTTTTCGTAAGAAACAACATCTGCTGTGCGGTCAATATTTCTCCCAACACAATTTGAAAACTACTTTTTTGCTATCGTGATATCAGTAAAAGCCATAATAATTTTTTTTAAATACTGGAAATGGCGAAGATTAAGAATATGAGAGAAAACTATATCAAATGCGGATCTATTGCCCCTGGATCTATCTTCATAGCTGGAAGTCAATTTACCTAGTCCCTGGAACAATCTACATAGCTGGAAATCAATTTACCTAATCCCTGGAACAATCTACATAGCTGGAAATCAATTTACCTAGTTCCTGGAACAATCTACATAGCTGGAAGTCAATTTACTTAGTTCCTGGAACAATCTACATAGCTGGAAGTCAACTGACAGTCCCTGGAATAAATCTACGTAGCTGGAGGTCAATTTACCTAGTCCGTGGAACACTCTACATAGTTGAAGTCAATTGACACAGTCCCTACAATAAATCTACGTAGATGGAAATCATTAACCCAATCTAGATATTGCGAAATTCACCATCATTAAAAGTCTGAAAAGTGACCTAGCGGGTGTTACACGGGAGAAACGAAGCAACGACCGAATAAATACCTGTGCAACACAAATAGTATCTCCACCATTGGTGGAGAGTAACTCAAAAGTTACGGCAGAGCTGCCAACTGACTGAAATGCTTTATATTCAATCCTTCAGTTAAGGAAAGCAAAAAAAGATGTGCATATCAAACAAGACAGCAATATCCTTTTAAAAGAAACAGAACAACGAAGGAAAAGGTTAAGCTTGCAAAGCTGAAAAGATAATTTACGTCTAGTAAGTAAAAAATCCCATTTCATAAAAGCAGATCTAGCGAACTTAAATCATTATTCCTCCAAGGTACGTTTAAAGCCATCAAAACGCCCAAACCGGCAATACGAGAGAAATTGGAATTCCCCATAAAATAAAAAAAGACAATGGAAGAGAATTTTAATGAAAGACAAGTTAATTTCATAATCGCTCCGACGGAGGGACATAAAAATAATTCTCGTCTCTGAGAGCATCACATTCATTTCTCCGGAGATCGGAGAATTAGCAATGAAATCCCACCGTGTTAAAATATCCCCCCATCCGTTTCCTCTTCTCCCCGAATCTCAGCAGGAGTTCTTGAAAACGGCCTGAATGAACTCCGTCACTTCACCTCAAACAGGTGGTGGCAAGAGGCGATAGGAGGAGGAGGAAGAGAAGGCGAAGAGCATAGTAGTCGCGTTAATACTTGAGAGACTAAATGAGCATTTTATGAAGATAATGAAACTCAAAAGAGTCCTCGTAAAGCGCGTTTCATGGCTTCTTGAGAACGGCCCCCGGCCTCGTCCTTCGGGCACAATGGAAGGGGGAAATAGATTGAACTTAACGGCGGTGTAAAACCTCCCCGATTACTTTCGTTTTACGGTTGTTGCTTAAATGTTTCATCCGCCCCCTTCCGGTCGTGTACGAGATCAAGGGGGGTCACCCTCCGCGCTTTCAGAACGAGAACAGAGACGGGAAATTTCATTTCAGGTGTGAAGCACCGGTGCTATTTATTTCTTCCGCATTGACTTACTGAAATTGGGTCTTAATTGGGTGCAATAATAATAATAATAATAATAATAATAATAATAATAATAATAATAATAATAATAATATTATTATTATTAATAATATTATTATTAATTATTATTATTATTATTATTATTATTATTAACCTCTTTTAAACATGTCCTGTTAAAAAAAGGATGGCTGCATCAATCAAGTGCATTTTATTTTGAGTGTTCTCAGTTTTCCTTGTAATTCTTGTCTCCTCTGCGTTAATACTGGACAATAACTGGGCAATGTTCATACTTCGATAACGGGAAATGTATCAACAGCGTTGATACAGCAGTTTTTAGTCTTTGTACAAGAAAAGGTAGTGGTGGCGATCTGCTGCACAGAAAACACTACCCTGACCACACATATAAAAACAAAATCACCGCCTACAGCATTCAAGAGAAAATTCTCAATATCCCAGTTTAGCAACAAGACTCAAAATTAACACATCTAAGAAGTGCGTACAGGACTGATAACTACAAGACTTCTGATGCCCACGTTTGGAACACATGAACTGGATTGTCCCAGCACATCAGTGAATTGTGCAAGACTGCGCGGCACGAGACTTGTGTAAAGTGTACTGCAGTAATTACTACCTTTTTCACACTGTAGCATTTGGGACCAGGAAACCTGACTAAGGGAAGACCCTGAGTTAAAAAGTTAAGTGTGCCTTAGTTTAACCAGACCACTGAGCTGATTAACAGCTCTCCTAGGGCAGGCCCGAAGGATTAGACTTATTTTACGTGGCTAAGAACCAAGTGGTTACTTAGCAACGGGACCTACAGCTTATTGTGGAATCCGAACCACATTCTAGCGAAAAAGGAATTTCTATCACCAGAAATAAATTCCTCTAACTCTTCATCAGCCGGCCGGGTGCTCGAACTCGGGTCTGGCGAGTTCCAGTCCACAGCTCCACCGACTGGCCAACGAAGAGCTTAGACCCAGAGTTGAATAGGTTTACTAATCTCAGGGTCATACGCGTCTTCTCAAAATGTTGATTTCTGGAAATTTGCTCGTTCTTCTGTTGAACACTAAAAGAGGAATCTCACATCAATCGGATAAAATTTTACTGTCACTAAAAATGCCATTAACCTAAAGCAAATGTTTTTCAAAAATAACGACACAAGATACATACCTTTTAGCATCGAACCTTTTCTAGGTCGATCTACTGTAATAGAGAAGGTACTCTACAGTGCGTAGAGGGGAGTGTCAGGTTTTACCTGGTCAAAAAAAGATGGATTAATAGCTAAAATTATAGCTGAGGAGGATAGGAAACTTTCTAAGGTCTTACTCAATGTCGTCATGACGTAAATGTAGCATCTCACTGAAAAATTTTCATTCACAGCCTAGTTTTTAAACATTTGCTATCAGATTTTTTTTTTATTAAATTCATCATTCTAGACGAATGGACAAAAAATCTTGAATGTGGATTTTCTTCACATACGAGTTGTTGATGTTAAGAATGAATATCTGTGTTTAAATACTATGTATGTATGTATGTATGTATGTATGTATATATATTTATATATAAATATATATATATATATATATATATATATACACATATATATATATATATATATATATATATATATATATATATATATATATATATATATATATATATATATATATATATATATTATACATAAATATATATATTTATATATATATTTATATGTGTGTGTGTAAATGTATGTAAAAGTATAAATACTTATATACACTATATATACATACATACGCACACACACACACACACATATATATATATATATATATATATATATATATATATATATATATATACAATGTGAGTGAACGTATGGGTATAAAAATTTCTATGACTATCTCCTAACGTTTGTACGATCTACAACACATAGCCTACCCGAAAGGACAAAAAAATCACGAACTGAATTTCAAAATGCGAACACACGAAATCTAGAGACAATCCCAAAACTCGCCTCGTCAAAACACGCCGTAAACAGTAAACAAACAAATTCCGAAAAAAAGGCATCTCTGGCGACGGGCGGGTCGTGACCTCGATGACGTTCGTAAATGCTTACGTAAGGACATAAAGCGCGATATGAGCGCATCACACCGGGTCGTAAAATGCACTTCCGGCCTAAGTCGCGAGGGAGCCGAAGATGGGGGCGGGGTGGATTTTAATATATTACATACTCAAAACGTGGTTGATATCTTAGGCGATTTCCGTCGCGTTTAAACACGGGGATAATTACATGATATTTCATCTATCGCTGGATAATAATAATAATAATAATAATAATAATAATAATCGTGGTACCTATAATAGCGGTATCTTCTCACGTGAGATGAAAGAGGCTGCCAAATAATAATAATAATAATAATAATAATAATAATAATAATAATAATAATAATAATAATAATAATAATAATAATAACGGCGTATGTAAAGCGTTCAATATTTACTAACTGACATCCATACAGCAATCGCAAGCATTCAAGTTTAGTGAACTTATCACATTAATACTTGGCTAATGCACTAAACATTAAAAACTTCCCTTAACTATTAACGAGACACTGAAATAAATTCCAGTGAAAATTAATTTAAAATAAAGAGAGAAAGACAGAAAATACAAGACAATTTTACTCCAATGAACCGTAACTTTCCTTGAATTATTTCTCAGATATAACTAACGCAAAGGCTTCAAAAAAACCCTTTGTTAAGCATCGCGTGAAGAACACTGGATAGAACAGCACTATAAATTAATCGCTTACAAACAAAAAATGACAGCTTAAAACAATAAATAAATAATTGCATAACGTAAAAAATAGGACAGCATAAAAACAGCATTATAAAACCATTGCTGATCAGAAAGCGAAGAGGAGAAGGGGGGAAAGTATAGAGAAGAATAGAAAGGTCAAAACAAAATAGTGGAAAATCAACAAGCCGGAAAGGGGAGACTGAAATGAAAAGCCATTCGAAAGCAATGGAACCACAAGGAATAATAGGAAAATAAAAAGAAAGAAAAAAGGCAGTAAACTTAAAAGCTCTGGAGTGTATGGTAAAAGACTGTTAAAAAATAATTCAACGTCAATATAGCAACCTCATCTGACCTCTTGTGCGAAAGGGAAATGGGAAAGATTATCTATTCATTCAATACTTGGAGAAAATTCCACTATTTTAAAGTGGTCAACAGAATGGTAAAGGAAACGAGGATGATCCTCACGGCAATAGACAACAGGGAATTTCCAAAGCAGTGTGTGTGTGTATATATATATATATATATATATATATATATATATATATATATATATATATATATATATATATATGTGTGTGTGTGTGTGTGTGTGTGTGTATGTATGTATATATACGTATGGATATATATATATATATATATATATATATATATATATATATATATATATATTAGAATTAATATAAACGTACAAGTACAAAGTAAAAAAACACAAACTAATACAAAAAACGGTTCTAAATGATTTCCTTCATTACTTCACAGAACGGGTTCCAATAACATTCTTACCTCGCTCCTGAACGCAATTTAAACAGATTAAGTATGTATTTCTCATCAACGTTAAAATATAGTGCCCAACAAAATCGAGAAGAACGGCGAGGAAATTCCACGTCAAGTATTCCCTTGCATATCCACAACTGAAATGAACAACAAAATCCATGGGCTGAATTCAAACTGATATATCCCTTGTAGACGAACAGGCTTTATCATAAGTAATCCTATGATAATCCTTACGGGGATATAAGTATATCACCCTGTATACTGGTTTACTGAGAGAGAGAGAGAGAGAGAGAGAGAGAGAGAGAGAGAGAGAGAGAGAGAGAGAGAGAGAGAGAGAGTTTTCAAACCACTTTATGAGAGAATGTCTGCACACTTGTTCAATTTCCACACCAAGAGTTACTCAAGAACTCACAGGAAAATCTGAGATTCATCTTAAACTCGTTGAGTTTTTTGTCAGTATTTATTTGCATACTAAAAATCGTCCAGGAAAACTGCCAACACAGCAAGTCTGTAATAAAAAAATCTCAAAGCAATTACGAACTCAGGTAAGCAAATTGTCAGAAGCAGAAGTTTCTAATAAAAAGGAAGAATTATGAATTCTCAGTCTTTCATAAATATGAACGGAGAAATCTTTAAATAAGGAATCGTTAATTAGAATGATATAAATCTAAAAGTTATCATTCATTATATATATATATATATATATATATATATATATATATATATATATATATATATAAAATGAATATATATGTATATATGTATATATGTATATGTATAGAAATAAAGACAAAATCCACGAAGGAAAGAGAAACAATGGAGTGCTGCAGGCCTTTCGACTATCTGCTAAGTAAAGGACGATAGTCGCAGGACCTCGCAGCATTCCATTGTTTCTCTCTCTCTCTCTCTCTCTCTCTCTCTCTCTCTCTATATCTCTCTATATATATCTCTATCTCTCTCTATATATATATATATATATATATATATATATATATATATATATATATATATATATATATATATATATATATATATAGATACATACATATATATTTATGTACATGCATACATGTGTGTCATTCTATATGCACTAGAGTATATACGAGTTATCATTAGGGATGTTTTTATTATCAAAAGAAGCAGCCTTAATATTTATTATCAATATTACTATCACTACCGTAATACTTGTCAACAATATTATCAAAACTGCAGTAATATTTATTAATCATCAATATCATCGTCAAAACTATAAGTACCATCTCACTGTCGGATTCATTAATATCATCATTTACTATTTTGTATTGCTACCAAGCTGCTATTTCCATGTTATGTTGCCATCAACAGTATTATAATGAAATGTATTAATGGTACGCGAGAGTAGTTCATTTCTCAACGACTTAAATTTGGACACTGGACTCATCTATATTCCTTTTCAGTTGACAGGTCTCATTATTTCCTTCCAGTTAGGGCCACATAAGGACATAAGGATGACTTTCCTATTGGCCACTGCAATATTAAGAAAAGAAATTAAGAATTTTAAATAGTAAAAAATATTCATAGGGAAGAAATAGGCAATGGAGATAACTAAATAAAATTATTATTGAACAGCCAGCAAAGAGGAAACGAGAAACCCCAGAGAGAAACGAGAAAGAACAATAACACTAGTAACCGCGCGGCTATCTGCCTGAGAGAGAGAGAGAGAGAGAGAGAGAGAGAGAGAGAGAGAGAGAGAGAGCCCTCATCAAGGGCCATAGAGGGGAAAACTCAAATGAACAGCAATTAAGATGCAATGAAAACAAGAGGGAGAAGAATGAAAATAACGAGGAAAAAAAACAAACGTTCGCTAAGCTTAAAAGCTCTCTTAGGCATCCCCTTGCCCGACCCCATTACGAAGACCCCCGAAGAAAAAAATTATGATCAGTATCAACAATGCAAAGTTGCCCTACTCTTTCTGCGAGAGATTAATGAAAACGATTAGCTATTTACTCTCCCGCAGCTAAGAGAAAATCCCTCTTGGTAAAAAGAGGTTAGCAGAACTGGTAATAGAAATGGGGTGGATCTTCACAGGAATGAGCACTAAGGCTTTGCCATTGCAGAAAAAAACCTGTGTCATTTTGTGTAAAACAATTATTTTATTCCAAATGAAGTACTGCCAAACTTTGGATTTCTCTTTCTACTTCCGCTTTTCCTGGTTCTTGAAGTCTGGCTCTTTTTCCTTCTAATTTCTTTTACTTGTTTCCATCAGTCTCAGGATGGATATGAAAAACAGTTCTGTCATCAGTGGACTTTTCAGCAGCCCCTGGTGGTGTCTGGTACAAGCGTCAATGGGTTATAATGAGACCAGAAGGCCAATAGCCTACTTGCATACACTCATCTTCCTTGAATGTAACCAACAAAACCTTAGGGGCCTAAGAACATTATCCTCTCATGTGCTTTATTACATTTAAAGATGGCAATATCGAGATTAAATTTACAGTTGTCCACATTTGAAAGTTATACTGTGAAAGCTCACATGCTTAATTCACAAGTACATTCACTGAGTAAAAATATTCCGTTCGAATACATGTTTATTTTCACCAAAAGTAGTTCATGTAGATCACAGCAACATCTACGACTTCTGAAATGCCTGCTAAATTTCAGAAGCGACGATAAATGGAAAAGATGAATGAATCATGAAGTTTTAAGAATCAACCACCGGGGCGCTTTCAGCTATTTAGTACTTAGGCAATGAAAAGGTGCAGCTGAAGTGGTTGGATAGCAAGATAAATATTCAGAAAACAAATGAGATACAATGCAAGGAAAGTAGGAGAAACCCCCGAAGTTGCACAATGAGATCATTGTTAGAGAGACTGGACAACAAGATGGAAGATGGCAGCGGGAATGGAAGTCAAGTAAAAGACTAAAAAGTGGGTGCAGCTACGGGCTGGAGGGACGCTGCAAACACCCATTAGTAATGCCTACAGCGTACAGTGCGAGGTGCACTGACGGCACGAAAAAAGGGGGAAAAAGAAGAGAAGGAAACTTTTGAAGAATAAAAGGGCAACGGACTACACCGACAGGAGCTGGAGAAGGGGACCCAAATGAACAGCAATTAAGGAACCGCATGCAACTTTATTTTACCCTAAACAAAATGATGTTCACGTACAGCAACGAAATATGTAACTCGTGTTTCTATCGTTTGCCATAATTCCTTAAAGTTATTTATTCTCTTTTTTAGTAATTTCATTTTTGCATAATTTTTTAAAATTCTTTATGGTTATTTAGTCTTTCTATAATTACTTATATGAGCTGCAAACTGCGATAATATTTTACGATTTTTCCGTATTTTCAGTCCTTTCCTAAAAGCATAGACAAAGGATTCTTTAGTGTTCTGTAATGTCTTACATAGCCAACAAAAATTTGCTGTTTTTGTTATTTCCTGTGTTTTGAAATTTCCTTAGTGGATTGCAAAATTTTTCATACTTTAACAGTTAGCTGACGATTTTGTCATTCCTGTGTATAAAGCAAAACATATTATGATAAATCATTCAGATCAATCGTTCTCTTTTTTGCTGCAACATCAAAATATAAATGGCCAGATTTTTAATAATTTTTAATTCATGATCTTTGTTTTTCTTTTCTAACTTATTCTTGGCACGCCAAAAATCAGCAGAAAAACTTATGTCGTTGGTGGCATTTGAAATGGCTGCTGTCTTGTGATTGCTGATTACGGAAATGGAAAATTCCAAAAGTAAAGCAAATGCTTCAAGTTTCCATCTAAACTAGAAACCAGCACAGGCTTTCTCATACTGAAGTTTGTTGGGACATCTCCCTTTGTTCCTACAGTATATACCTTGCCTAAGCCCACGCTTACCTGTTTCCACAAAGATCCCATCCACAGTCTGCTTCTAGCGTGCTTGACGTTTGCACTCACTGCTGCAGTTTATGCATGTATTTGTTCTAGAGAACCCTTGTTTGCCATAATAATGGCCTCAGAGCATAAGCGTGTTCCTTTTTCATTGCACTCTAATCTACACTCTCATTAAGATTAATCTAAAACATTAGAATTCCCCCAATGACAAAAAGAGAGAAAAATAGAAAGATTCAGCCCAGAAAGAACATTTCCAATATTTGCTACAATAATGGCCCCAAAGTGAAAGAAGAATTTCCACTGTTCCTTTTTCAGTGCCCTACAGTCTCAGTGGGGTTAGGCTAAAACGTCAGAATCTCTTTCATTAGAGAAAGAAGGAGAAAACGCACTGTATGATAGTGCAAAATGTTCTCTTTATTGTATTTTTAAATTACGCTTCAGCATACAAAAATCACGTTCCATATGGGTTCTGTGTAGAGTTCGCTATTGCACGTGGATATCTGTTACATGTCCACCATGCATAAGAGGGTTACTGCTACTTATAATATGAATGTTAAAAGAAATGAGTATGTAAAGATTGTCAATACATTAAGGTACGAGCAGTTAGAACAAATAACTCGACCCAAATCTAGGCAATGAAAACTTTCTATAGTTACCCCTAGCAATCGAGTGTAGTGGACAAAAAAATGCAGAAATATAATGCAATATGAGAAAAATTACAAACTAACCCTACACGCTTGCAGAAAGATCCGAATTCTGGTAATGGAAGTCAAAATATTTCAAACAGTATGTGGATAATATAGAGGTGGAAAAGCTGTTATGAGGAATCTAAGAAAAATATCTTATTTAAGTGAGTCATAAAAATAAACTGTTTTTATGTACTAGTATAAACTACAAATCATTAATAAACCAAACATGCAATCGAGTTTTCTGTACAGCGTATAATCAAGGCCACCTTAAATAGATCTATCTTTCGGTGATTTCGGTATAATGCTGTATAAGCCACGGTCCATGAAACTTTAACCACTGCCCGGTGGTGGCCTATCCTATATCGTTGCCAGAAGCACTATTATAACTAACTTTAACCTTAAATAAAATAAAAACTGAGGCTAGAGGGTTGCAATTTGGTATGTTTGATGATTGGAGGGTGGATGATCAACATACCAATTTGCAGCCCTCTAGTTTCAGTAGTTTGTAAGACCTGAGGGCTCACAGAAAAAGTACGGACTAAAAAAAGTGCGGACAGAATAACTTGCGAACGGACAGACAAAGCCGGCATAGTAGTTTTCTTTTACAGAAAACTAAAAACTATATTAACCTGAATTAAACATAACCTAAAATTTATAAAGCAAACCAAAAGATATTACATCAAGAAATATTAAAAATTTGTCTGAATAACAAAATAAACCATGAATAAGTTTCTGAAGAAAACCTTAAAATACAAACAATACTGGAATGTACCACGAAAAAAAAAAATCAATAAACATTCCTTTATACAAAACACTAGACAAATTATGAGTCAAATAAAATTCAGGACCACAGACGGAGAATAGTACAATTGAAAGAAACTGCAAACATAAAAAAAAAAAAAAGATAGAAGCAAAAAAATAAGTATAGGGAAAGGGAGTTCCGGAATAATAAAAACGAATGGCAAGAATGGTCGAAAAATAAAATGAGATGATAAACTCGAAAGCGGAAAGGCAAAAGAAAGCAAACAGGAACCATATGACAGCTAAATGGGAGACGAACCCCAAAGAATTCGGGTAATCTCTCTCTCGCTCAAGATTCCATCTCTCTCTCTCTCTCTCTCTCGTTCAAGGTTCCTCTCTCTCTCTTTCTCTCTCTCTCTCTCTCTTCCATCTCTCTCTCTCTCTCTCTCTTCAAGGTTCCATCTCTCTCTCTCTCTCTCTCTCTCTCTCTCTCTCTCTCTCTCTCTCTCTGTGCAAGACTCCACTCTCTGTTCGGTATTGAGTGCAGTTCAAATGCCTTTCTTTCTGAATGAAAGGTTTCTATTGGGGGAGTTCTTGCTAAAAATGAAACTGCGGTGAGCTTTTGCGAGCGCGATCACCAAAATTTCCCCTTTCAATTTGCTCTTCCATTATAGTTATTACTAAACTGCAGTTCATGTACAGCAACTTTCTTCTTATACAACATTAAAAATAATAAATGTAAATTTCTCTCTCTCTCTCTCTCTCTCTCTCTCTCTCTCTCTCTCTCTCTCTCTGCTTTGCTTCCCAGAACTTCATTAAATATTCCAAGCGAATCCCGGCGAGTTATATAAAGATTATGTTTTGGCATTGTCTTGAGCTTTCCAGAAGATATGGAACATTGGATCGATCTTTTAACCATGATAACATCTCTCTCTCTCTCTCTCTCTCTCTCTCTTACCAATTCACTTATTTGGAAACATATGTGCCATTTTTTAAAGACTGAATTTTATTTTATATAGATTAGTTTAGAACAAACAGACGAATTAACCTATATAAATGAGACTTACGCTTTAGCGGGTTTTTAACGGGGAACAAAAAAGCTGGTAAAAATAGCAATTTTTGAGAAAAATAGGTCATATGAGTGGAAAAATGAGCGTAATCTGTCTGGAATGCATTTTTCACTAGCCCTTCAGGTAAATTTACGTTGCTCTCTGACAACGTACGAATTTACAGGCTTGAGGTAGCGTCACAACTGAGTGACTGATTGACTGACAGAATCTCTTCTTACTAGCACTTCAAGTGTAATCTATGCTGCAGTATCACAACAACTTCAGGACGTGATGTAGCTTCACGACCGATTGACTGCCTATCCACGACGGCCCCTACTGGTATGTTTCACCCGTTCAAGAATTTAAGAGTAAAAGCCTTAGCTCCGATATCGAATACAGCGGTATGCAGTCTGAAACTATTCATAAAAAAGAAGGCACAAGAGAATGTACAAGTATTTCACCAGATTTGATCTGAGGACCAGGCGCGTGATTTTAAGCGAGTGGTACACAATAAAGTAAAAGCGTTAACAAACGAATCTAGTTTTCAAAAAAGTATATCCAGGGGAGAGGAAAAAACATATCCTAAATGATAGACAGAGAAATGCATAGAAGAAATGGAAGGCCACCAAAAACACAAACAGGAACAGACACCAAAAGTCAAAAAACAACAGAATAAAGGAGAAACTATATATAGAAGCTCTGTGTATACACAGTCACTTCGGCGTTTGCCTCGGGCTAAAAAAACAAAAAAATAAAAACAACATACACACATATAGGCTACACACAAACTGGGCCAACGACGAGGGGAAAGAGAGGAAACAAGAGTAATGACTGAAGAAAAATAAGAGAAAGTGAGGGAGAATGGGAGAAAGGAAACAAGCAACCGCTGTATTTTTGGTGTTCTGCAGTTTTTGAGGGATGGCATCTGAATGCATGTAGGCTGACCAAATCCATTGCAGTCATGCCTTCTCCTTTTTTTATATTTGTAAACAAAACAAAAACCAGAAATTGATGGGTGTAATTTCACATTTAAAAGATCGCATTTAAAAGAAAATCAAAACGCAACATAAAGGTTGGTATCTCGATATAGTAACAATAATTCATTATCACTAATACATAGCCATATAAAACACACCAAAGAGGCTATGCAAACTTCCACATAAAAGAATACAGATATACTAATAATGCAGAGTAGAGAAGTAGATTAATAATGCAAAAATGACAGAAGACTACATTTGCAGACAGTACCCTTCCATTGAAGTTTTAACAGCTTATATCAAATATACATAAATTATCTCAATTTTTTAAATGTACTGAAAATCACATGCATAATAAGTAAGTTATGATAACACAACTTAACAAGCAGTTCGATCTAGGTAAAACAGGCAAAAGTTTCTTAATTAAACTTTGTCAATGTTATTCTAATGAAGAAGAAAATACCAACAAAAATAATTTTACTTTCACTCTGTAAGATTCTATTATCTTCAAACTACTGCTAATGTCTTTGAATAATCATTGTGGTTCAACTGAGGTGTAAAAGATAATCTGAAACAAGCCCCTTCACAGCCTTGCTCCTAATTATGGATAAGATTGGGTTCAGTGGTAATAAGTATTCAGCAACAAAATTCATCTATACTACATTTACTACTGCCAATACAGTTTCCAGTGTCATTCCACTTTTCAGTACTATATGTTTTCCGATGTCAGCATTCACTTCACTGACAATCAACTTCTCCGTGTCAATACGCCATACAGTGCCAATAAAGTTGCCATTGTTAATAAATCTTCCAAGCCAATACGCTCTCCATTTTCCACACAACTTCCAGTAACAATACTGTTACCACTGTCGATATGTTCTCCCCCACTCAATACATTCCGAGAGGGCGTTGCATGTTCTAATGGATATACACCTCATGTGTTACTTAATCTTTCAGTGTCAATACATGTTCTGTTCTTAATGTACACTAAGGCTGTTCGGTAGTTTCCTTTATGTACTTAACATTTTCAGAAGAAACTAATCAGCACATACAAAGACATGCACAATTTTTTAGTATCTGTCTCAAAAGATTTATAGGAACTTTGGCCCAGCCTCACCTCACTTCGTACTGATGAGCAAACGAGGTGATTTTGTCAAAGTAACCTTTACCCAGGGCGTATAAAAATGTCCAATTCCAACAGACTTCAAAAGTAATTACGACAGGCAGACTTCAAATCATTATCACAGTTACCTTCGAAATTTAGGGATAATGTAAGGATATAATAGTATAATAAAGAGTGCACCATACGCAATGAAATGATACATGTTAGGTAAAGTTCTATCGTAATAAGAGTTTCTGAAATCTAAATTTTCTCTTAATGAGAAACACACAGGAAAAATAATTTGATAAAGGAACTACACAAATAGCATGAGTAACTTGTTTTTAAATCGTATTTTTGTACAGTATAAGCAAAATCTTGCACAGTGATTTTTGGAACGATGGAAATTGTATAAATACACACATAAGCATTATATCTTTATCTATCTGTCCATCAATCAATCTATCTATTTATCTAACCATACATACATATATATATACATATATATGTATATATATATTTATATATATATATACATATATGTATATATATCACAGCACCAGCGTGGCAAACATTTGCCTTCAGTCGAAGCCTCCTTGTTAGGATAAAGCAAACAGAACTCTAATTCCAAATAGAAAGGCGTTACTCAATTACCAAGCGTCAACAAAAAGTGAAAAAAAGGAAAAAAATGCGCAAAATATGAGCGCCGTCGTGATCAAAAGAATAACTGCATAATATTCCCTGAATATTTTGTCAATTTTATTTTATTACATTCGCCCAGCAGCTGCTGTAGTGTTCACTCTAACGGCCTGATTAAAATTATAACGTAATTCAATTACGTGATTTAGCTTATTTGAATGTTTCATTAAAATGTTGCACGAAACGTCACAAACGGCGTTAAACGTGTACGAGAGAGAGAGAGAGAGAGAGAGAGAGAGAGAGAGAGAGAGAGAGAGAGAGAGAGGGAGGGAGGGAGGGAGGGAGAGAGAGAGAGAGACAGGGCGGCCAGGAGAGAAACTTGTTTAACAATTATGGACGATTACAATGAAGATGAGAGAGAGAGAGAGAGAGAGAGAGAGAGAGAGAGAGAGAGAGAGAGAGAGAGAACTTGTTTGACAATTATGGGCGATGAGAGAGAGAGAGAGAGAGAGAGAGAGAGAGAGAGAGAGAGAGAGAGAGAGAGAGAGAGAGAGAGAGAGAGAGAGAGAGAGAGAGAGAGAGAGAGAGAACTTGTTTAACAATTATGGACGACGACGATGATGAGAGAGAGAGAGAGAGAGAGAGAGAGAGAGAGAGAGAGAGAGAGAGAGAGAGAGATTTGTTTAACAATTATGGACGATATCAAAGAGAGAGAGAGAGAGAGAGAGAGAGAGAGAGAGAGAGAGAGAGAGAGAGAGAGACTGGACCTTTACCAATAAAACTTAGTTTCTTTCTCAATATTTAAGTCCTTCCACCAAAATAAATTTCGATGCACATCACAGAGAGAAAATAAATATTAAAAATATATATTCTAAATAAATTATTTTCAGCATGCATGCATGCACTCCGTAACTTTTATAATCACCGTGACACTGTAATTACATTATCATGGCCTTGTGCCAGCACGGACTCATGATCCAAGGAAAAACCCGCAAGTAGTTCACTGCAATCAAGCGCGTCACAGAAAGAAAGCATGGCTGGATGTTTACGATTTTCATATATTATTTCAATGAATGGGTGCGCTTCTCCTCAAGGAAATACTCACTTAAAATGAGTGCTTTATAAAGGAGAAAGTTCTTATTCTCAAAAAAGCAAAAAGAAAGTTCTTGGGAAGAGAAAAACATGCCTTAAAACTGGGGAGTATTACTCATCAAAAGAGATCCACTATTAAGAAAATCAATAAAAAATAAATAAATACCTAAGTTTCACCTCCTCAGACGGGAGGGGGTAAAGGAGGAGGCTAGGGAGGGGGGTGGTGAAGGAGGTGGCTAGAGGTAGGGGGTTGGTAAAGGAGGAGGGTAAAGGGAGGAGAGGTTGAAAGAAGCTGAAGAGCATGTGGGGAGAGAAAGGAAGGGCGAAGAGAGGACGCCATTACAATAAATTTTGTCTGCCACAAAATTTATTGCCAACATCATCTAAAAGCAAAAGTCATACTGACCAATACTTTTACCTCACACTTGCCGGCGACAAATCCACCAGTTTGTATCTTTTCCGTCAACACAAAGTTAAAAACTTTTCATATTTTCTTCCCAATATAAATTCATCCTTAGTTTACTGATAAATTTCTTCCTCTTCTTAAATCCTCATTGAAAAAAAAAATCAAAGATCTTGTGAAAGTTTGCTTTCTTTAAATTCTTACTGGGTTTCCCTATTTCAAGTTATGGCTTTATGGAAAAGTTACTGCTATGATATTGCACTTACATGCGCGTATTAATCGCATCACAGATTTGAATAATTTCCAATAACCACCCGCTATTTCATTAAAAGGAAATTAATTCCAATCATAATCATATTTCGGAACGACCAAAACACTGTTATCGCTCGTAATTTCATTTGCGAAGTTCCTGAAGCATTACAGCCTATCAAAAGTTCAAAATATTCTAGCACTTTGACATCAGTCATTTTCCATTTGATACTCCAATCTACCTAAAGTTTTGTCGATCTATGCTTATAATAAATAAAAAAAAAAAATGCCTAAGCATCGTTTCGTGTGTCATACCATCCTTCGTTTTTCCTTACGAAACGAACTTAAATATCTTTCATTAAAAAATATCCTTGTACATT